>NW_026555333.1:13530887-14130887 GCF_029017545.1 Prosopis cineraria
TTGAATTTAAACTAAATTTAAATTCACAATTTTTTTGTACACTCAAATGAAAGATTTAGTATAAATCTAAATTTAAATTCTCATTAATTCAAACACGTTGTTTCAGAGTTTGCGTTAGAAGTTCAACTACTTCTTATAGATTTCACCCAATTCACGTTTTCGAATTCTGTCATCATCTGATGTACAACATCCTTGAGATAACCATAGAGAAATATAGTCATAATGACATAATTGATGCGCAAATTACCATAAAAATAATCTAGATCATAGTTTCTTCAACTGACAATATAAAACATCTTTAAAAATTTACTTAGTCTAAAATATAAAACATTGAATGATTTTTTTCTAACTATACTTCTACTTCATTTATTTTTTTTAAAATTATGTATTAAAATTTTAATTACTATTATTAATGTTCTTATATAAAACATTTAATAAAGGTATAAATAGATATTTTTAAGAATTTAAAGTTTTAAATAACATTATTTATAAATCATAAATTAATTAACCTGGTTTATATTATGATTAGAGAGAGTAACACGATCATCTATTGGGAGGAGTAAGCTTTAAGAATTAACAGCCGACTTCTTGACTTGAACTATTCGGATAACTTCCTTTATTGAAAAGTTAACTCTGCTCAGCTCGATTCCTTATTCCTTTTCCTGAATGGGAATTCGAAAATATCACGAATAGATATTCAGTAATATACTGGATTGCAAAACTATTTTTGCCTTCTTAATGGTTAATTCAATCGAACAACAGAATTCTAAACTCAAAATAAGTCAAAATACACCTCAACAAGCTGCTCTTTAAGATATGTGTTTGGTTGGAGGGGAGGAAAAATGCCCCATCATTTGGTTAAAAAATCATTGCCCATGTATGAAAATGAATGAACTGGATCTTCTTTCACTCTCTAGACTTTCATCGCTGCCTGTCGCTCTCACTGTGCCTCAGGACTGACATTTTTTTTCTCTTTGCCACTTACCCCATTTTGTCCCACAAGACACCAGTATTGAGCTTATGTTCTGTTGTTGCATGCTTTTTGTCATGTTAATGATTCTTGTGCAAATTTTTCTTGAAGATGGTTTTCTGGGCTAAATTGCTTTGTGAACTCGGTCATTTGTTAAGATTCTTCATCCAAAAAAGTTCTTTTCTTTCCCTGTATGTATACCACTATTGTCATAGCTGCAGTTCCACTCGGAGTTGTTCAGCGAGGCTCATCAAATAATAACCTTTTTGGAGGACGAGGTTTAATTTAAAAAAAATAGATACGAAGTGAGTTAAAAAAAAAAAAATACTATTCTAAAACTGGTTTATATGAGAAAAAGTAAAAATAAAATAAAATTTAGCATGTAAGGACATAATAATAAATTAATATTACCTCTCTTTCTTTCTCTTGACCCAACAAAAATCATTTTTAGACCTCTCCTCTCCCCTCCAACTAAACACACCTTACACTGATGAAATAGACATAATCCAACACTAATTGAGTCAATGTCCAACACAGTCACGCTTACCTCGTATTTCAGCAAACAACAAGAGCGCAAGGACGGAATATAAAGAGTCATCAAACAAGTTACAAATGCTTCAGCTGAATTGAACTCTATTGTCTTCATTATTTTTCAATTAACTACTCTCCTTATTAATAGGGACTTACAACAAATTTCAGGTATCAGAATGAATACAAGATTATACGTGTACAACAAATAAAAAATGGTAAGTTGAACATCTACTTTTGACCCCAATATTAGCTAAAAGAATCTGCCAAAATGGGAATCCGGATTCTGACCACGGAGATAAAAAATAGAGTAACTTGTTTTACAAAAGAATGGATTAATTCGGAAAACGAATTTGGCAGAGAACGCCTACTTTATGAAATATGATCCTTGGTTTGACCAGGATAACGCCTTTCTGAGTTGTAAAAGCCACAAGGCTACCTGCATTCCCCAGAGCCTCCCTTCCAGCAAAATGCCATCCAATATAACACTCAACCAAGTTAAAAGGGATTTGCTTTGCGACATCTTTGCCTCGATAACAGCCTTCGAAGAAACCTTACCAATGATATAAAATGTCTCCAAAGAAGATCCCTGCAACTGAACAAGATGGCCAAAGAAAACAAGAATATCAATGTGTTTGTCATAGAAAACAGAAACAGCTACTCCACTATATCAGAAATAGATGATGTACATTCTTCTTTTTAACTACAAATATAAATCCCTTAGAATATAATTGCAGTTTTGAAGTGATTTCTAGTATCAATTATCACCTTTTTTTTTTTTTTAATATCAAAGGGGGAATAAAAAAGAGGTACAAATTATTAGCCTAAGAATGATCACCTTACATTTTGTTTTAACCGAAAAAAAGAAAAAGCTGGAAGTGGTATATTTGAAAATTTTCACGCGATTTTAGAGAACCATTAAGATGACAAAAAAATCAATAGAAGCTAACTTGAGCAAGCCGTTCGAGTTCACTACATGCTCAACATTAGCATTGTTGGTAATATTGGAGAAAATTAATTAAGATTGTGTCAATCAACAAAATGAAGGAACTTGGCAATGTTTCATACGACGCCGTTTCATATAATCTCTTTAATCAATTGCAATCCTTAAAAGACATTCAGATCAGATTTTGTTTTGAGGAGAATTTGGGGAAGTGATAATATATAATCATCAGTACCATGGCTGTCTTGGATATGGCCAGTATGGAATAAGGATTTCACTTCATTCCATGCTAATGTTAGGTAAATAGTATAATAAACAAATGAACAGAAAAAAATCAATTCAAGGAAGATAATATCCAAGTTTAGAAATAATGAAATTACTTTTTAAAGTATATGGTAGCCAAAACTATACAACAAGAATTCTCATTTGCGTTGGAGGTGGTGGTGGAAGTGGCTCATTAGCAGGGGAGATAGTTGAAATTGTGTCTGATTTTATGAAATGGAAATTTCATTCAAGTTACCAGTCCCTCATTTGAGGGAATTCACATTTCCAAGGGAATAAAATTCACTCACCCCCTTTCCTGGGTTGTTAAAAATAATAAAAACATACTCCTCACTCATTCCCATTCCCACCATCCTTATTTACTCAGCCAAAAACATCCTAAGGTCGCATTAGTTAATGAAGTAGAGTGCGGACAGAGTTAGAATGATCTGTACCAGAGAATTGTTGACTGCACGTAAACAGTCATTTGTCTTCAGCATTAACAGAATTACACGTGGTAATCTCCTCAGAAGCTCTGAGATTTGAGAGAAATACTGAGAAGCATACAGCTGCAAAAGAAATTAGCACGGTCATCTCAACGTTTTATTTCATTCTACACTAGACACACAAGGGTAATCATTTTCAAATGCTAATAATTCACCACACCATCAAAAGTAACTCAACCTTGCTCTACTTGCACCTAATTATTACAAGCTCTAAACCTATGAAACACTTGTGGAACAATCACACATGCACACGTGAACCGCTGAACTTTACTATAACAGAGCAATTCAAGGACGGGTTCAGCTGCAGGACACAGAATATCATACAATACAATAGAACACTCTTTTCCTATCGAAACCCAGCATGATCAAAGTTCTGACACGGCCACAAAGTTAAAGACAAAATAATAGATTTCAGGTAACAAATTTTAGAACAACATGCTGAGAAACTTGTCTGATACTCAAGAATAACTCTTACATAGCGGAAGTGTTAGCGTCAAGAGTTCATCATTATTGAAGAGTCTTACAGTTTTCATGGATCTTTATCTCTATGGGTATGTTTAGATAGAAGGTAATGGAATGAAAGTGCTGGGTAGAGAAAAAAATTTATTTGGAGATTTTGTTTTGTTTTGAAAATGAACACTTTGTCCTTTTTATTCATTCTTTCCATCCAAACATATTTTAGAAGGAAAATATATTTATAATGGGTTAAAGAGCATCTCATTGATCTGAGTACTATATACGAGAGGTAGTTATATATACAATAACTATCCTAGATTGGAGATAACGTAGTCCTAAACTATGCCAAAAAATCAGACTAAAATATGGTCCTTATAAGGATTTGATCCTTTGGCTGTTTACAATAAAGAATATCTAATGCTAATATCATAACAATGTGGGTTAACATATTCGATTTAAATCTAACCAGAGAAAATATTTACTTGATAAATTCTGATCATTTCCCTTCCCTTCCCTTCCTTCCTCTTCATTCTCCTGAACCCAAACATACCCTTGGAGCTCATCTTATATTTTGAAATAAAGGAATGTACAAGAACTGGAGAGTGTATTTTTCTTCAATACCTTTCTTCTCATCTTCTGCCAACAATACCTTCTTTGCTTTCACCCAGGACATGTTTGGTACAAAAATGAAAAAGTGTAAAACAGAAAATGGATTTGAATTTTTTTAAAAAAAAAAAAAAAAATCATGAACGAAAATCACCATCACACCCCTACTTTTAAAAGGTTAGAAAAAACAGACATTATTAAATAATGACAATTAAAGTATAATATACAGTATGCGAAGAGGATAGAAAGGGACTTCATTTTCATCCATAGAACCAAACATACCATAAATTTCAGAACAGTATTAACCTTAGGCTGATAAAAACCGAAATATATAAGAGATTGCCTTTAAAGCAGAGCTCACCTGCAATTCTGATATCTCGCTCTCACTTCCCTTTATCACTAAATGATCCACAGATTGGTCAACAACTCTATTCCATGGTCTCATGGTTAGAACTCCTGCAAATAGTGCATATAAATCCTCTCCAGCACCCAATTTAGCACTATACTCCTTTATCCCCCTAGCATCAGCAAATACCAATGCCTGTACCATAGGAGAAAATGAAGGAGATGCAATCAACAATCTCAAATGAGATATATCAGAGCAAATATGAAAAATAAGTAATGTACCTTCCACAGGGAAGCATAATTAATTCTTGTATGGAAATCGAGCTCTTTATAAAGTCCATGGTCTAAAAGAATCAACTGTGGTTTCCTCTTGCCTATATATGAGAATTGAGATAAGAAATAAATGAGAAACTTTGACCCAAAAAAAATGGAAATAAAAAATTATCCACCAAGCTATGACACACATGGACACCCACATCTCAAATTTCAATCATAATCTCAAGAAGGCAGCAAGGAGATAGCATTCATCTGGAAGAACTACAGTGCATGTCTTTCCCGTTTCTCATAAAAGCACCATCACCAGTATGGACACATTCTACTGATTATCATTTACATCAATTACATTCAATTTCTCAAGTTCCTGCTGTTCTGGTATCTTGGCACTACCATTTCTACGTGTTTACACCAACAAAGCATGCTGTTCGAATAATGACAGGGTTTTACACTTTGTCATTAAGTGGCTCCCAGATGTTACTTTCATTTGTGGGGAATTGTTAGAGCATACTCAGATCCCAAATCTTGCAACCACAGTTGTACAAAGACTTCGAGTTTGGCTAGGGGACAAATCCTTACCCAGGATGTTCAGTCTGCTAGAAGGCAATGGACGAACCAATAGGTTAGCAGCATGAGGATCACAATGCACAAATCCATGCTTGAACATCATTTCAGCAAAAGTTTGACTGACCTGCATAGACAATTATCACATTTTACTAAATTATATTGGTCACAGATATATAATTTAGAAATTGCATATCATATACAATAATAATAAAAAGTTCCTCATTTAACTAACAAACTTTGTCGAATCATTCTTTTAGTTTACATCCATATTATATCCAATCCAAGATGTCATAGCACAAAATAATAATCTGTTAGAACAAACCTCCCAAAAACTACCACCTATCCATCATTTCATTGCAAAGCCATACATGATCTACCATGGTATATACTCCAAAACTGAAGCATAGCTGACAATGGGTAAGTAGGATTCCCAATACAAGTCATTCTTGAAACAAGTAGCTCAAGGATCTATAACAAAGCCCACATACAAGAACTTATTGAGCAGGACCAGAAGATGATTATCAAATCTGTTTATTTGAAGAATCGAAACATAATTTCTAATGGATTGGTAGAAACAACACTGTTACTCAAATCAGCATATTGGAGAGATTTTAGGGAGAGAATTATCGAACAACAACTGAAAAATAAATCTAACAATCTGGATAGGATCAGGAAATAAAGAAAATATTGAATAATTAAATTCTAAATAATCCAAATCTTCTACAGTCGACGAGAATCATATCTCATCAGCACTTACCAATGTTGAAACATCATGTGGACGGATCCCGAGTCTTCTAATGGTCTTTACATCATTTATTTGGGCACCATCCATGAATTCCATCGTTAGCAACTTTGAAGTGCTTAGATTCCAATAAACTTTTGGTGCATATATATAGTTTGCAATATGAGGAGAAAACCTCTGGAAGTTCTCCAAACATTTCTCACTATTCTTTGCCTCAGTCAAAAAGTTCAATTCCTGGAAGCCAAAACATCAATTAGACAGATCAGAAATCATTTGGTGTGAAAATAGCAAATGAGAGAAAGGGGGAGGGGGGAAGGCTATGCTAACAGCAAACCACATGGCACTAGAATGCACACATTTAAATAATTTGGCATCAAAATGTAAACAGGCCACAACAAAGGCACTGAAGTGTATTTGCCTATGAATTAGAAATTCAAAATAGGATTACTCGGTTTATTACAGTTCAGGAAAACAATCATCAAGTAAGTTGTTTTTGCCTATTTACACATAACTTTGCCCTTTTATTAGGAACAATTGATAATTGAATACTGTTGAATACAACAAAATTGTAATAAGAGTCTTTTACCATCAAAAGCTGGCTCATTTAGTATGATGAAGCCTTGTCCAAAAGGTTTCAATTCAATTCCAATTGGTGTTAGTTGGTAGGCATCCAACATTGCAATGCTCACTTCCTTAGAGTTCGAAAAGCCTATATAACTTCAATTTTACCACACCAAAACAAAAATTATTGATGTTCTTTCACCCACATCTTATTTTTTCTCTCCTCAAATCCTCTTCCCTTCACAATTTTTTGTGTTTGTCCCGCATCATTATATTAAATGATATATGCATTATGAAATCAATTTAACACCCACACAGGCACATGTTTTGTTCCATGTTTGGCCGGAAAAACACAGCAGCAGCAACGGCATTAGTTAACACAAAAAAGTTCATCAACCATTATGCAAGAGTCATCAAAATGCATGTGCTGACAGATTTATACTTTTAATAGGCCCAGACATTTTTTGCAGTTAGCAACTCACCTTGGGTAAAACTTTCCCGTATTTCATCAACCAGCCATCTGAAGACAGAAGTCAAAAGAACTGTAGCATCAATGGAATTGCAAGGCAACATAGTAGAAGGAAGATAGATAAGGCTTAATAATTGTTGCTCAGAAAACTTATATTGCTCAGTTCCTCTAATACTCCCTCCGTAGGAAAAAATTGTGGAAGGTGATTTGTCTCTATTCATAAGACAAATTACAAAATTTGAGGAGTATTTAATTTAATATTGTTCCCAACATGTCCCTATTGAACGTATAAAATGACTTGCTATAAATGTTGTCTTCCCCATTAAAGGTCAGCGAATAAAGTGGGCTTTTATATAAGGGTAGAATTGCAAAAATGGAAGTAGGTTTAAGACATGAATTAGTTAAGTTAGTTTAACTAGTATGTAAGAATTAGGTAATTTTGTCATTTAAATAGAAGCGGAGGTACAGGCATCTATCAGTTATGATAAGCATGTTGCTGACCCAGATGGCTCCTAAATTTCCCAATCATTAACTTGGTTAATCTCAAACAGGTAAAAGCATTGCAATTGCAATAGTACCTATAATCAAAACTGGGGAAAATCCTATGCAAAGTGTTCACAATAAATTCCACAGTGGCATGATCTGCGGCCGCAGTATCAGTCATGTGAGTATGTTGAACCTGGATATCAACAAATTCCAAGGACAAGTACAAGAAATTTTCATAAGAAATACTAATGCTTAATTCACAGAAAGAAATTTGATTCAAAATAAATTAATCATTAATAAAACAGAAAAAATCAAAACCTTCACAGCAACTTTTTGCCCATCATGGGTGCGGGCTACATGAACTTGGGCAAGGGAAGCACTTGCAATTGGAACTGGATCGAATTCAGAAAATATCTGCACATTAGAAGGCTTAATTTAGCCACCACTACAGCAGTATTTCATAACAAATTACAGATAAGCATTAGAAGCGCATGGGAATGCCAAATCCTTCCAGTTAAAATGAAGCTTTTGTCAATAGGAAATTAAACATACTGTATCAGGTGTTTCTCCAAGTTCTTTCTTAAAGACCTCGCATACTTGATCATATGAAGAAACTGGACATTTATTCAACATTGACTCCCTCATTGTCTGAATATATTCTTGAGGAATTAAGTATTCCTGTCAAGAGTCAAGAACATACATGAGATTTAAAGAAGAATTAAGTATTCTTGTCTGAAAATAAATCAGACTTGCATTTTATCCATAAGATTTAAAGAGGAAACCAACACACCAACTGCCCAATATGTTGGCCAAGCTTTATATAAATCCCTCCGTTCTTAAAACACAGATCTTGAAGTTTACGTGCAGAGCGGAGGTGAACTTCGTGCTTGACTGCTGACCGCTCATTACTTCCTTCCGGCAGTCCCCACAGGGAATATTCATAATCTAATGAAATACAAGAAGAAAACCAGCTTAAGCCCAGCTCCGTTTACAAAGAAATATATATATAATAACTTCGAGATTATCCTTGATCAATAAGGCGCATATAGACAAATGATCACATCCGTGTGTGTGTATATGGCAAATGTAGTCAAGTCTATATCACGGTATCACCAAACCCAATGTAAACAGTCTTACTCGAATAAAAAACTTGGGCCGTTGAATTGGTTTCACCAGAGGCAAATTTTATACAGGTATTTTCCGAATTAGAACCTACTCGAGTTCGAAAAGCTATATCTCTTGACCCCTGACCATCCTTCAAATATCCCGCCAGCTCACCTCCACTATTCATCAACTAAGGGAAACATTTAAACTCAAATGAATCTATGACAAGAAGCAAGTACCAAAAAAAAAAATCACAAACTACGATATCACGGTGACGCAAATCTCCAATTATGGAAGTTCGGAGATATCAAGGTTACCGAAAGCAATGTTGGCAGCGGTGATGGCGTCGCGGATGAGGCGAGGGGGGACGGTGGTGCATAGCTTGAGGGCAGTCTCGGGGTCATCGGAGGTGGCTATGGCGGCAGTGGCGGCACCGCCGCCAATGGCGGAGGCAAACAGAGCAAGCCTTGTTCCAGCGCGCCATAAAGATAGTGGGGCCATCCTTTAGAAACTAGTCGCAGCTCTCAGCCTCGGAGCAACGCAACGAGGCAAGGCCAAAGCTAAATCACTTTAAGAAAGACCGTTGCTCGTTTACAATTCTTTGATTTTTTTTTTTTTTTCGAGAATCTTCTTCTCTCTGGTGCCAAAGTCACAGTTGTTTGCCAGTCAACGAGTTAGAAAGGAAAGGACAATTGGCCAAGAAAATATAACCTAAAAAGAGACAGGAAAAATATAATAAAATTTCATCAAAATATATAAATAATATTATTTTTTTTAAATATCATAATTTTTTTTAAGTTTTAAAATAAATGACTAAATTAATCTTTCCGTCTTAAATTTTAAAGTATTTTTAAAATAGTTTCTCCATCTCAAAACATAAAACACTTTAAGTATATTGAGATTTATTAAATGCACCAATTTTAATATTATCCTTTCTTTCTTTATAATTAATTTTATCTCTTTTCTTTTTAATATATTAAATGATGATTATTTTTGAAATTTTATATTTTTATTTTGGAAAGATAAGATTGTTAAGTGTATTTAATGAAGTTAATTAGTATATAAAATTTTATCTAAAAGTATCTTATAATTTAAAATAGAGAAAGTTTTTTTTATTTAAAATAAAAATAATAGGTTTGGATTTATTTTTTTAATTATAATTTTCATTTAAATAATTACAACTTTTATTATGTGAATAGTAAAAATTAAATAAGAACTTATAACTTTTCACATGAATTTCTTTTATCATTAGAGTCCAAATTCTAAAAATAACCAATATCAATCACAATTTTTATTTGAATAATCACAACTTTGATTCATGAATCATAAAAATTAAATAAAAAATCACAACTTCTCGTAAAAATCTTTTTAATTATTAAAATTGAAGTTTTAAAAATAATCAATTACATATTTTATTTAAACAACCACAACTTTTATTATGTAAATGACAATAATTAAACAAAAAATCATAACTTTTCATATAAAATTTATTTTATTATTGTCTAAGTTATAAATATAATCAATTATAATTTTTGTTCAAGTAATTATAATTTTTATTATGTAAATTGCTAAGAATTGAACAAGAAGTGACATATTCCACATGAAATTTCTTTTATCATTAAAATTAAAATTATAAAAATAATTAGTTATAATTTTTATTTAAACAATTACAATTTTTTTATGAATCGCAAGAATTAAACAAAAAATCATAACTTCTCATGTGAACTCATTATGCTTTTATTTTATAGAAGGGATAATTTATTTATTTAACTTAAAATTATTAATGTCAGAAAAATATTTAAAATTTTAAAAAATTATAACATTTCGAAAGACTTAATTATTATTTATATATTTTGGTAAAATTTTATTATTATTTTTCTCAATGTCTATGTCTAGCTGAGTTGTTCTTCAATCATGGGCTGAAAGTGGGCTCAATGTTAGTGTTGGGCTCTCAATTGTTACTCAATCATGGGCTGAATGTGGGCTCAACGTTACTGTTGGTCTCTCAATATTCATATGTTTAATGCTTAAAAAATAAATTTTTCTCAACAATGCTTGGCCAATCAAATAGCCATATCAATGGGACTAATTTTTAATAACATGATGAATTAATTTTCAAATCTTTGATGTGAGAAATATTCATATTTAATGTTCGACCATATTTCAAATAGAATTTTCCTCCAATAGGAATGTGTATAGCAAAAAAAATTAATCATATAAAAAGAACTCTTCATAGATTATGTATAATACAATTCATTTCTTATGATGGTACTTTCTTAATTTTGGATTTATAATCTCATGTTAAAAATTCATATTTAAAATTATTTATTTGAGTAGTATAACAACATTGATAAAACGAGTTATCAAGTATATCAAGCATTGTAATTTGTCCATATGTCTGGACAACATTGAAAGAGGATGATTGAGATTTGAATAATTAAGTTAAAATTAGTTTTTTTTTGTTTTTGGCGAGAAAAAGGGCACAACCCATACTTTCATTAATCAAGACCTCTTTTGGTTAAGAAACACCCAAGAAATCATTATATAACAAATCTTTCAAATCAAATGAAGGCATTATAAACCTAACAATATTAAAATCAAAATTAAAACTATAGCTAGCTAGCCAATCTACACACTTATTTCCTTCCCTATAAATATGTTGAAAACATACCTTCTTAAACCAAACACATTCATTCAAATCACTCTAACAAGTACTCTACTATCATCTGAATCCTCCTCCTACTCCTTTCTTAGCAAGCTTATCACAAATTAGGAATCTCCTTCAACTATGAGGTTATCAATTCCAAACTCTTCTACCAACCTCAATCCTTACAAAGCAACCTATGGTTTAGTATTAAATGCCTAAACTCCCCTAACTTCTTCACAAATCCATTAACTCGTTCTCCCTTGACATCTCTTAATACACCACCACACCTAGCTATCATAGCTTTCCCCTTTACAGCTCTATCAAAATTTAGCTTACACACCCTAAAGTCAAGAGGTTCACATTTAACATCTACACTCACCTTCCTCTTTTGTAATAAATTCAAACATGGCTTCAAATTAATCAACTCCCACATATATCACTTGATAACCCTACAAGTATCTCCCTTTAAGATGAAACCTCCCTCAAACATCATCTTGTTCTTCTAATTTCGTTGCTGCTAACATGTTACAACAAACAATCTACCTTAATCAATACTTTTATTCAAGTTAGATCAAATCAGTTATGGCGATTCAAATAAAAAAAATATTATCCATTTCTAAACACTATAATATATCCAAATTTGGATACTACTTCATAGTCACATAAGGCATGCAATAAGTCCCCTTCACCCTCACCACATCCACAACAAACAACCTCACAACCTATCAATTTAGCTTTCCTGACTGAAGTAAAATGTCTATCATGAAAAGCTAACCAAATAAATACTTGAACCCTTCTTGGCCCGTTCCAAGCCCATATCTTCCTCTACAACCTGTCTTTTGTGATACATCTGTCCCAACTAACTTCCAGTACATATTTAAGACACAATATGCATTCCTACCCTAGCCACGCCACGCTACCTGATCCGATCACTCCCAAACTCAGGTGCAAACTTAGTTAAATTAGGTATTTAAATTTTAAAGGAATTGTAATAAATAATTTATTAAAATAATAAAATTTATAAATCCAAATCTAGAATAAAATATAAATCCCCACTAATCTAGATATAGCATAAATTATTATAAAATGCACAGGCTGCATCTAATTAAGCATAAAAAAATTAAAATGAATGTAAAATGTGTATTTGAAATGAATAAATTGATTCTTAAAATGAATGGAAAAACCTCTTAATAAAATAAAAATACAATGTTTATTTTAAATAATAGCAAGAAGCAATTTGTTGTTGGTGGGGTTTTTTCTTTTCCTTAACAAGCCTCTATTCTATAAAATGTGACACTTAGGCTATCTTCCTGTCGAGCTATCATGTTTCTCCATTTGACATGCAAACTAGTTCAAAGAATCAAACGAATATTTCTAGGCCTGGCTTATTAGTTGTATTAAAAATTATGAAGGAAAAAAGATAGTATAAAATTGAGTTATTTCTAGGAGAACATTTAAAAAAAATGGTGTGGGCATTTGTTGAGAGTTAGGCATTATACTAGGCTAGTTATTTTCCAGGCCTATGACCCTGTATATGTGCTACTTTCTTGATTTCTTTCTTGTTTCCTTTATTTTATGTTTTTGCCTATTTAAGGAATGTTTTCATAGCTAGATGAATACAGTTTTGGTATATGGGTCATTTGTTCCCATATTAGTTGTGTAAGTTTCAGTGCATGGGGGTTTATCTAAAAGATGAAGTATTATTTAGTTATTATGCATTTCAATATGTTACCAAAGCCAGGTCACAACCTTGACCTGATTCGTTTCTTCATCATAGCCCTAAAACTCACAAGTTCTTGATTCTCATTTCATCAATTCTTTTGCCATTGTGCTTAGCTACCTCTTGATCTATCATCCACTACTTCATTGACCATAGTTATTACCTTAAACCTAGCATCTTCTTAAGAAACTTTCCCTTTTATTTTTTTGCCTTTGTGCTCATCTCCTTCATAATTCGTTATTCATCTCCTTTCTCGATTTTGATCCCTCTCTCAAGATTCATCATGACAGAAATTGAAACCCCTTGATCCTCCACTCCCGCATTCAATTTAAACCACCCACTCTACCTTCATCCATCAAACACTCAAGCCTTAACCCTTATAGTTCAACCACTCATCAGAAGTACTAATTACACCATTTGGAACTACGTCATGAGGATGGATCTAAGAATAAGACTGATCTAGTAGATGGATCTTGTAAGCAAAAATTTCACAGTAAAGTATTTCATAGCCAATGGGAACAATGCAATGTAGTCGTCATCTCTTAGCTTATTAACTCAGTTTCTAAGGAGATCACGGCTAGCATCATGTTTTTTAAAAATGCACAAGAAGTTTGAAACACAACCTACACAAACGCTTTGATGTCACTAACGGGACTAAGATCTACAACCTTTACTGTCTTATCAACACTCTCAATTAAGGAGGTTTATTAGTCTCAAGTTATTTCACCAAGCTGAAGGAACTTTAGGAAGAAAACTTTGTGGTTTTTCCTGTACTTGCTTGTAAGCTTTGCCTACCTGTAAGTCAATCTCATTTTCATGGATGCGTGAGCATTTGAATCACTTCAATCAAATATCGGATGCGAAAATGGCACATATTAAAAGTTCACCTTGAAAAGTTATCATGACAGCAAAATGCCGTTATAAACTGGCACGTGCACCATGATGTACGGCACAACAATGGAATTAAGCTCTCTATGCCATAGGCATATGGACTACATGCTGTGGCACAAGTGTCAAAATGTGCAAAAAAGACATTTTGGCCCTATTCTTAAGTGTTTTGTTTTCCAAACTTTTTCATGCTTCCCATATGTTTAAAAATTATTAAGTTTAAGCTCAAACTTTACATTTAAAAGGTTTTTTAAATCCTAAATATTTTAAATTATTTTAAAATTTTTAATTATTTTAACCTTTCCATGTTTACGATAAGCCTGTGAGTGATCTATAGCTCCTAATTACTATTGTATGCTGTGATTGTGTGATAATTAATAGTAATGTCAAGGCGAATATTACATAATTCTATTATAAAAAATTTATCTTCTTTCAATTCTTTTAGTTGTGATACTTGCTTTAAAGCAAAACAGACTCAATTGTCTTCCCCTTATAGTCAAATAAAAACTACTTCCTATTTTGACTTACTTCATATTGATGTTTAAGGTCCATATAAGGATCCTACTCATCAAGGTTATAAATTCTTTCTTACTATTGTTGATTATTTTTCCTAGTTTAAATTGGATTTATCTGATGCATGATAAATATGAAACCTTTGTCATCTAAAACAATTTTTCTCCCTTATAATAAATAGTTTGGTGTTAAAATTAAGCGCATCCATAGTGATAACTACTCTAAATTTGTGAACCATAACACTTCTGTCTATTTCCTTGAAAATGGCATTATTCATGAGACCGCTTGTGTACATACCCCACAATAAAATAGGGTTATAAAAAGAAAGCATAGGCATATTCTAGTAGTTGCTAGAAGTTTGATTTTCCAAGCCAATATACTAATTAGATTTTAGGGCAAAGCTGTCAGGGCCATAGTTTATTTGATAAAAAATTCCTTCAAAAGTTATGCATTATAAATCTCCTTTTAAAGCCTTGCATAAAAGACAGCTTGACTTATCTAACTTGAAAGTTTTTAGGTGTTTAGCTTATACAAAAATTCTTATGAGACTAGACAAATTTCAAACTAGGTTTGCAAAAATATGTTTTTCTAGGATATCCAAATAGTCAAAAAGGATATATTCTTTATGATTTTAAAAATGATAATATTTCTGTTAACAAAGATGTTGTTTTTATTAAAAACAAGTTCCCCTTTCCAGATAAGCTCCCCACTATTAATGAGCAAGATCAGGTATGATCTCAAGACCCATTTATTTCTTACAACTCAGGACCTACTGATACTCCTAATCCTCCTGTATATGTTGATAATGAACCTGTTATTGAGTCAAATAAAAACTGTGATAACTAAACAATGATATTGATTCAGATAGTAATAGAAAACACTACTTAGATAATGGCAGACCTATTAGGACATAGAAACACTCCTAGCTGGCTTAAAGATTATGACTGCTCTAACATATATTTTCTAAATAAAGTAGATAGAAAATGCAATAAGAAAATCATGTATCCTATGTAACATAACATTAATTATGCAAACATTTCTCAATCATGTAAAGAATTTATAGCTTTAACAGATAATATTAGTGAACCTGATACATTTGAAGAAGTTATAAAGAATAATAGATGGGGTTTAAAGCTATGCAAGATGAAATTAGTGCTTTAGAAAGAAATTAAACATAAGAAATAGTGGATTAACCTCCTGGTAAGAAAGCTATAGGCTGTAAATAAATTTTCAAATAGAAGGTTAATGCTGATAGGATCTTAAAAAAATTAAAGGCTAGATTAGTTGCAAAAGGATTCAGTCAAATAAAGGGAATAGACTACTCAAAAACTTTCTCCCCTATTGTGAAAATGACTACTGTCCGTTCTATTTTAGCCACAGCCGTACATAATAATTGGAATATAAGTCAAATGGATGTTGATGATGCTTTCTTTCAAGGGGACTTAGATGAAGAAGTACATGTGAAAATCCCTCTAAGGTTTAGTAAGTATGGGAAGAAAAGGGTATGTAAGCTAACTAAATCCCTGTATAGATTAAAACAAGTAGCTAGGCAGTGGAATGTCAAATTGTGTGAAGCCTTAATTGTTGGTGGTTTTGTTCAAAGAAAATATGATTACTCTTTGTTTACTAAACAAAATAATAATGATTGTATAATTGTTCTTGCATATGTGGATTATAACATCCACAAAACTTTAAATCTAAAAAAATTGACTAATTAAGGGATAAATTAGTTAAAAATATGATTAATTTATTTATTATATTTTTTGGGTTTCTAATTGATTTTTTGAGTCATATTTGGCTCTAAATTGAGTTAGGATGAAAGTTGGATCAAGTCGAGTGGCATCGGAGGGAGCAAAATCAACATTTTGCTTGCTGCATCATGAGCCATGGCTTATGTGGCGTGTGCTACAGCATACGACACAGCAAGCAACTTAAAATTTTAAAAATCATCAGAAAATGACAATTTTTTATGGTGGAAAACCTAGAACATGAAGGGATAAGTCTTGGGCACTGCTAAGGCATCAATTTGGGAGAATTTTGAAGATAAATTAAGCCTTTAAACTCTTGAGTGAGTTTCAACCTTTCTCCTCTATCTTTTCATCTCATTTTCCATAAGATTTAAAAGAGAGAGAATTTATCCTGATTAGATTAAGCCATGAGTCTATGTTTTGAAAGTTTTTATTGACTCTAAAGGTTTGATTTAGATTTATTAATCTTGAATATGTAGTAATATGAAACTACTTTGTTGTTTGATAAAATTTGGATCAAGCCCTAACTTGATCATAGGGTTTTGAAGTGTGATAAATTGAGATATTAAGTGTTATATTGTGATAGAGTTAAAGGAAGGCTTGAAGGCATTGTGTGAGAAAAATTTAATCTTAACAAGCCTCTTTGTTGAGAATATGAGTGACAAGTGGGAGAATTGAGAGGTTATTGGTAGCTAATAGTGCTTATGTTAATTAAAAATTAACATATAGTACTTGTTGATATAGATTGTAATGTGAGAAGACTTACCTTAACACAAGAAGAGATTTAGTACCATGGGTAACCTTTTTAGTAGCAAAAGAGTTGAGATAACTAAATAATTTGTATTATTTATTACATTGTATAAGTTATTCTCAAGTTACTTTTCTATGATTTGTTGTGTATATATGTATAAATTTTGTAAAGGTAAACTATTTTAGAAAATGAGTGGAGTATTGATTTGTGAAATTCTATATTTTTGAAGTAAATGGTAAGATTTGTTATATTTGTTTAGAAAGTTGTTTATGTATGGTCAGGTAGAGATATGTAGTAAAATGTGGCATATTAGAGGGTGGGAGGTCACCATAGTGGAGTAGAGAAGATTAAGTCCATATGGCAATGCTAGTATCTCAGGATGCCCGGTGCATCACTTACTCTCCTTAGTGTTTGAAAATGGGTGCGGTGTTGGAAACTTACTCTCCTTAGTGTCCAAAAGGATGTGGAGTTGGAGAATATGTTCCTTAGCATTTGTAGGATGCAGCTTTGGAGTAACGATACCCCAATTACTTGTAATAGGGGGAACCAATAGTTCAGAAGTGGTTTAGGACATCTTGGCCGGGTAGTCCTACCATGGATAATGAGCTTGGGAACCATACATGTGGTTTGATTCCGTAAAATAGCCTATTGGTTCGGTCGGAAGCATTGAAGGATTGGATGGTTAGTGATCATGCATGTAACATGTAACTTGGTGTGTTAATTAATAATGTAGATTATTTTAGTTACTAAGATTTTTATCTCACCCTGTGGTTATCATTTTACAGGGCCTACCACTGAGATTAGGCTAAGGAAGGAATCGGGTAAGGGCTAGCATACTAGTTACAATCTCATTGTAAAGCCTAATTTTATTTTGAGTCATGTACATAAACTTATATGAATGAGATTATATGTTGCTAACTAGAAATGCATATCATTTTGATTGGTTGCACTTGTTTCATATTATGTTATTTTGTATTTTAGCTCAATATTGTATATGATGTGAACGTGTGGCAATTTTTGTGGTGATGGGCTAAAACACTTTTACAAATGTAAGAAATATTTTATTTATGCGGTGACAATGTATATGTAATGTATTATGTGGCAATAGAGGCCAAATAGTATATATGGTATTGATTTTGTATTTTTGTCATATTGGGCGAAATGGCCATTAAGTGATCAAATTTTGTGTTTGGTATATTTTTATGTGTTTGAATGCTCACTCAAGTATATTTTAGTTTATTGGACTTGGTTCAAGCCTCACAATGGGTATAAGTTATGAGTTTTGGGTACTTGGATGCTTGAAAATCGCTTTAAAAACTAACTATTGCATCTGAGCATTTAAAATTCTCATACAGTGTCAGATCATAACAAAACTTTACCATTAGTTATCTTATTTAATAAGCTTCGTGTGGGTGCTTGAATCACTTTAATCGAACATCAGATGTGAAAATGGCGCGTGTTTGAAGTTCGTTCAAAAAGGCTGTCATGACAGCATTGTTGTCATGGATATGTGTGTCGCAGCGCATTTCGTGCAAGCCATAGCGCATGGTACAACAAAAAACTTGCCTTTCTGTGTCACATGCCGTAACGCATGGACCACGAGCTGCGGCACATAAACCAAAATACTCAAAAAATGACATTTTTGGCTCTATTTTGAAGTGTTTTGCTTTCCAAAACTTTCCATACTTCCAATACCTTTATAAATCATTAAGTTTGAGCTCAAACTATAAATTTAAAGGGTTTTTATAGGATCCCAAATATTTCACAATTATTTTTAAAAGATTATTAGTTTTAACCCTTATATATAATGTGAGATCAGGAGCAAATCCTTGCTCCTAATTATGATTGTTTGTTATGATTGTGTAGTGAATTTTAGCAATGTCAAGGTGAACATTACATGGATGACTTAGTGATAACCGAAAACAGTGTAGAAGGGATATAGAAAACTAAAGAATTCCTACATGCAAGTTTTAAAATGAAAGATTTGGGTTTACTATTAAGGTTGCTAAATCAACTAAAGGACTGAAACTTAATGAAAATACACTTTGAATTCAATAGCCTTTACTGGTTTAGGAGCTTCTAAGCCAAGGAATGCCTTAATAAATCCTGGTCTAAAGCTTTACAATGAGCCTAAAGAGGGGGAGAAAGATGACCTATTAAAAGATCCTACCAAATATAGACTTTTAATAGAGAAATTGTTATATTTAACCACCACTATACCAGATATGCTGTCTAGTTATTAAGCTAGTTTATGAATAGCCTTAGAAAATCACATTTAAAGGCAGCCTTGAGCACTATGAAATATCTAAAAAGGGATCCCGGTAGAAGTCTTTTCTTTCCCTCTTTAAGAGTCAAGAAATTAGAAGGATTCTATGATTCAAACTGGACTTCTTATCCAAAATCGCGCATGTCTATCATAAGATATTTAGGTAAGTTAGGTGGAGCTATTATTTCTTGAAAATAAAAAAAAAACTATAGTATCAAGAGCTTCTATTAAGGTAGAGTATCGTGCTTGAGGTAGCATTATTTCTGAAGTTATTTGGCTTACTGGATTGTTAAGAGACTTGCATATTTTTTATTTAACTTCTATGTGTATTTACTATGATAGCAAAGTTGCAATCTAAATTGCTTCTAATCCGATTTATCATGAAAGAACAAAACACATCGATAATGACTGTTATTTTGTGAGGGAAAAAACTCCAAGATGACTTGATCAGCTTAAAGCATGTAATGTCTAGAGAGCAATAATCAGATGTTTTAACGAAGGCACATGGTAGAAAAATTCATAACTGAATGTTATTCAAGATGGACACCTTTAATACATTCAGGACTAGCTTGAGGGAAAATGTTGAGGGTTAGGTATTATACTAGGCTATTTTCTATTGTTAATTGGGCTAGTTATTTTCTGGGCCTATGACCCTGTGTATGTGTTACTTTCTTGATTTATTTCTTCTTTCCTTTGTTTTGTGTTTTTTGCCTATTTAAGGATTGTTTTCACAGCTGGATAAATATGGTTTTGAATTTTTGATATATGGGTCACTTGTTCCCATATTAGTTACGTAAGTTTCAGCCCACAGGGGCTTATGGAATAAGATAAAGTATTATTCAGTTATTCTGCGTTTCAATAGATGTCAAAAAGTAGGCCCAAATCTCGTAGGCCTTGCCCGAATTCCAAGTTCACCAAGCGAGCTCCTTGTGGGAACTGAAAACCACGCATCATAAAATGTCATAATATGTCGTCAAAAAATGTTGTTATAATATACACGCATGACGTTGCTTGGATCAATTAGTACTAAAGGGTTGGTCCAACTCAATAAAAAGTCTCAAATTCAAATCTTGAGTATGCTTTACTGAAAAGTTAGTGATTGAGTTCCCAATGAAAGGCATGTGTTTAAAGAAATGCCTATGAGTTGTTGGTCGGATTAATCCAAGTTAAAGACTTAGAATACTGGAGCTCGCACAAATAATATACACACATAAAATTTACATGGTTGAATTGTAGAAATATATATTGGCAAGTTGTTCGACAGAATTAGATTGAATCAAATATGTAGGATACTAAGCAAAAATAATATACAAATAAAATATAGATAGCTGAATGGTGAAGTTATACTAGTAGTCCATGAATTATTGTCATGGGCACACGAAATGTACACTAACTCTCTGAATATATAAAACAAGGTTTTAGGGGACAAGTGCACCTGCCACCTGATCAGTTCCCTTAAAGACATGCGCATTTTCTAACCAAAGCTACTTAAATGAATCGTTTCCCTGGTTAGTAGATGGACAGATCGAATGTGCGAGACTATCAAGATCTTACGAAACGAAACATTAACTTTTCAGGTACAATTCAATAAAATATATATATATATATATATATAATATCAGGACCTAAAACACAAATTAATTATTTTTAATCATCAATAATATGTTAACAAACAAGCACCCTTGCCATATTGTGCTTTTAACAATTTCAATTAGCCCCTCCAAAAATTTCCAATCCTCTTCCTAAAATTTATTTTGACTCAGAAACTTACCTGTGTATGGTAAACTTAAATAAAAATAGCTTTAGAACAGGCAAAGTAATAATCTTAAAATAAATTTCTTTAATTGCTTAAATAAAAACTTTATCACAGAATTTTTTTTCTCTACTGTACAAAAGATTAAAATATATACACTTTATTTAATAAATAATAGAATTGAAGATGCTATTATTTCTAATATTTTTAAAAATTTTGACTTTATAAAGACATTTTTATAACTTTATGCTTTTATAAACTGTTCTTTAAGATTTAGTTTTTTTTTTAATTGTGCATATGCATTCTCCCATTTGAGACAATTCTCTTTGGGATATTGTCTGCCACTAGATGCGAATATTTATCCCAATAAAGAATTGAATTTTAGTTCCTCATGATATTTTTTTAGTATTTAATTTTAATAAATTTCATCTTTAATGTAATTTAATAGAAAAATATTAATATTTATTTTAAGTACAAATTTTTGCCATGCTGAATAATTTGCACTAACTCTTCATTTAGATAGGAAGAAAAATAAAGAAGAAACAAAATTAGGAGAGAAAACTCCTAAAAATAATTAAAAAAAGTTCATCATTTGTAAAAATTTCTTTTCAAAAGTTTCTCTTCATCTTATTTTCTTTTCACCTTATATCCATCCGAGCCAAATCTAAGTCCCCTGCCAGCGGAAACAAAAGATCTTGCATATACAAGAGCGTAATAAAGATGTGTGAAAGGCATATTAATTAAATCAACGTTTATATATAGATTCATATATATGTCTACTTTGTCCACTAATGACTCAATCAGTGGGCCATTATGTCTGGTAATGATCCACACGAATGGTGTAAAATCCTTTTGACGTTATCCCGTTCCTGTATTATCAAATCTTTTAAAACAAGCTTTTTAATCCAGTGACCGTGCCTTGTGTCACCGTCCCACCCTCTCTACTTTATGCAGGAGAAAGTAAGAGCTACAAATTTTTGGATCATAAATAATTAATAACAAAATCTATGTATCTATCGAAATTAATTAATGTGACTGAAAAAAGTTCTCCGCGTAGGGTGCGTGGTCCAGAAATGCAACGTGCCAAGCGATCATTCGCTGACAATAAACAAGGGGCCACGTAGGCGAGGTCCATCTTTCAGGATGCAGTAGCTTGCTTTGTCTTCTTGAATTTATCAGTTCATGTATCTTTTTCATAATAATTTGATTACGTGACATGGGATAGCCATCAGTTATCAACCAATGGATTTTTATTTTTTTATTTTTGGATTTTATGTAGAGAAGAAATTTGAATTCGACTCTTACATTCACAATGGCCATGTAAGATGCCTATTTTATGCCGCGTGTATTGTAGTGTTTGTTTGGGAGTACATAGAAATTTAAAAACATATGCTTTCAAAAAAAAAAAAACAGAAATATCCTTTCTAAGTAATATTGCAAATATTTTTATGTCTTAATTTCATTTACTTCATTTCTTATATATTTTTATTATATCTCTTGTATAATATCTTTGTTCTGCTACTTTTTTTTTTCGTATATGCCTGGAAGAAATAAATTTGAATGCTATAAACTTAATTATCATGTCGATAGTACTTTAATAATCATTACTTAGCAAATAATTATTTTTATTATCTTCAATGAAAGGAAAAAATACTGTGAAAATTGAAATTCTAGTCTATTTGTCGTTCACTCGTTTTATTTTCATTCCCATTGTATTTTGTGGCAGTTGGATTCTCTTTATTTAGCTTTCCCGATGCTTTCTCTTCAGCAGTTAGGTCAAAAATTTAAAATGGTCTGGATTTAATATTTACAAACAAATTATTTTTAAAAATGGGAAAAATGGATAAATTTACACGTGATATGTAATTAAATTCATCTCTCTCTATATATGTGTATAATATAATAAATTAATAATGAGTGTATTATAGAGATAATCTCATCTATATTGAAATTTTTGTCTCACAATACTAATATCTTAAACATTGAGGGGAAATTATTTTAGGTCAATTTAATTATAGCTTGTAATTTTAAAGCAACTTTCAGTTATAAATCGTGGAGAAAGTAGTTGTAACACTCCATAAAGTTGTAAATAAGAAAGTGTGAATGTAAATAATTATTTGGGGACCATATTTGTCATCAAGTTGATCATTATATTTGAGACCTAAGATTCTCTAAAACTTTATTATAATATCTTCATATCAATTCGAATGATCGAAATATAAGCAATAATAAATTAATGATTGAGAAGAAATGAGAACAGGTAATCTGAATTCAATTCAGTAATTGCGTGAAGAACCAAGAGACAACAAATTGAACAAAAAAGATTCTTTTCACATAAACAATATTTAACAATGTTTAGACACAGTGAAAGGATATATATTCGTCAGATGATACGAACTTTTATTTAACCAAAACATTATACCAATGGTTAGGGACTCTGCTCTGGCTAAGAAGTGTATAGGCATACACAACTTTTGCAACACAATAATATTTATGTGGAGTTTTTATCTTATTTTACATCAATTATCAATTAATATATTAATTAATAATGATTGATCTTGATGTTAGCTGCATCTTTGTTTGAAAAAAGTCATATATTTATCTGATTTGTAACATTAATATATTTGATATATATATATATATATATATCATGTACTCACTCTGTTAAAAAATGTAAGAAATTGTTAACCGAATCTCACCTCTAATAAAGTAGTTATCTACTTTCAAACTAACTCTATCTTTTCATATTTACTCCTATCAAACACCTTATAATAAATATAAAATTATTATTAATAGAGACACTTTTGAAAAAAAGACAATAATTACATCTTAAAAGACTAAAAATACCTTATATTTTTAAATATTTAACTTTTTAAAAAATATCTTATATTTTTAAATGAAAAGAGTACAATTTATAAGAATC
This sequence comes from Prosopis cineraria, assembly GCF_029017545.1. Classification (NCBI taxonomy): domain Eukaryota; kingdom Viridiplantae; phylum Streptophyta; class Magnoliopsida; order Fabales; family Fabaceae; genus Prosopis; species Prosopis cineraria. Next base: position 13,554,914 of record NW_026555333.1, read on the forward strand.
TTCACTATTCATGTGGTATATGATTCAATTGAGATCCTATGCAACAAATTATTATATGTCGTTGGGTACGATCTAGTTTACACACACATATATAATAAACAACATGACATGTTATATTTTATTTGTAATTTAAGTTGAACATTTGTCTCAAGTCACAATTTTTTTCCGTTATTGAAAAAATAGATGTTAAAATGATAGTAAAGTTTTAAGAGAGGAAATTAATGACGTTTAGATTTTGATATGAATTTATAAAAAATAAGTTACCAATATCAAATCAGATTATTATAGATTAAGGAGTTTTAATTTTAAATAAAACATTTAAATTATAGATGTAACTCTTAGTTTACAATTAAGATTATTATTTATAATACTCTAAATCAATAATTGTAACTCATTCTTTCAAGAAAAATTATTAAAACTTAGTTGTTTTTAATTTTTTATATTGAGACTTTGCCGTGATACTTTTAAAATTAGAATACAAAGCAAAGATCACACAAATCACTAGGCAATTACTTTAAATCAAAGGGTAGACACCTCTCACTTAAAGAGAATTTATATGCCATTAGGCTATAAGTCATCGATATCACCCAACTATTACAAGTGTGAAGAGATTAAAAAGTTGGATGAAAATTATATAAGAAATTTGAAAAGTTTGAATTTTTAGAGCGAAGATAGAATGATGCATGATGAAGACAGTGCTGGCGTTAGAATAAGAGATCGATGGCGGGCATTGCCTGTAGGCCTCGACGATGGCTGCAATAGAAGGGAAGCAGCCACATTCACGGGACCTTTGACATTTGTGATTAATTAATTCAACGAATCATCCTGGCCGCAGCTTGGTCCTCCCCAATTTGCCCCTGTTGCTTTTCTTTTTCCCTTCCCCCCGCCCCGCCCCGCCCCAATGTCTCTGCCTCTTTGGATCTTTCCTTCATTTTTTTTATTTGTCTCCCATTATCTTATGCATTCCTCTAAATATCTTCGTATAACTCAATAAAAGATTTGAAGAAAAAGATTACACAGAACCAACTATATAATTTTATGTTGATGTCGTTTCTTATTGATCTAATTTCAATGTATTTTAAAGATGATGATCAGGTGCACATCTCATATAAAATGGCTGTCTTCCTTTTGCTAATACTTAACAGAAATCTACGTCAAATAAAACGACACACAAAATAGTATCGATCTATAGATTGACGAGGAGGAAAACTCAACGATGATACTATTGAAGCTTTGAATTCTTTTTGAAGGAGAAGAAGTTGGGAATTCAACTCTAAAAAGTTATATTTTTCAATAAATTAAACGGCAATCGCTTTGTTATCTTTTGAAAATTTTGATTAACAATGCTCACTTTCTTCAACCAACTACCAACCCCTAATAATACATTGATATATCATGTGTTTACTCATATAAAACAAAAAAAATTCAAATATTGTTGGATCTAATTAAAAATAATTATTTTAAAGATATTTTCTGCATTCACATAAATTCAAATATAAAACCTTGTATTTAAATAATCATAACATATTTCATTAATTAAAAACAATTTGTTTCTATAGTTTCAAAAACATATTTGTCAAAGCCAAATGGTATATGACTTTAGATGCAGTATTTGCCTTTCGTGACCGCGTTAGTTATTAATACGACCCAGAAATTTGAAGAGTCAGAACTCAGAACATTCTTAAATAAGGTAGCTCTTACTGGCCAATAAAGATACAAACCCATGCCAAACCCATGCCAATCTATTAATAATACCTTTATTACACTACATGGTTAAAATGTGCTTCTAGAACCAAGAACAGTCCATACGGCGTCCACCACCAAGTCACCATCATTCAGCGCACGTAACTTATTTTTTTTAATATTAATTAATACACCGTACACAACTATTATATATATTTATTGTTTATAAAATAAACATCCGAATAATTTCGGGTGAATGCATTTTAATTTATAATTTTTCTTGTTTTTAAAAAAGTCTCCCTAAATAGGTGGCCAGTTCAAAAATTATTAAGAAATATTTTTCATATAAAAAGTGTAAACCTAAAACGAAAAATCATAATCCCTACCAATTATTTTCATCAATATGCTGTGGTGTGGATACTTTGATATCTGTATTATAGAGCAAATTAAAATCTGTATGTAATATAAAAATTATAATGAGCCACGTATTTTAAGAGTCCTCAATAATATAACTTTTTTTAATTTCTGTGATGCATGACCCACATTATTATTAGTTAATGAAAAAAATTGATCAAGCGTCGCACAAGAAAAGACATTTTAAAAAAGAATTTTGTGCATGACAAAGATATGCGTCATCGAACACAGAGGCTAAAATTTTCTCCTGGTGAGGGAATCTTGGCCCTCATTCTACCCTCACAAGGGTTAGGTTAAAAAAAACAAAATTTGCCCTTTCTTGATTACCCTATTAGAAAAATTAAATTTAACGAGAGATAAGTACTATTATTTTAGTTAAATTATGTTTTAGTGAGAGATTTTATCTCTCATTAAATTTATAATTAAAAAAAAACTTGTTAAATTTAATGAGGGATTATATTTTCTTCATTAATTAGAGGGGAATTTAATCCCTCGTTAATTTTAACAAGGGACTGAATTTTTTACTTAATTCCTCACTAAATATGTCTTTATTTAAAAATAATGATGTCACATTATCCATCATGTGTGTTTCAACTTGTGTCATATCACCAACAACCTCATGCCTTATCAACCATCATGTCACCTATCATTTTGTGCCCCATTACCCACCACATGTACGACAACTCATGACATGTTATTGTTTATCTTGTGCCATGTCACATGTTATGTATTCATTATGTTTATGCCAACCCAAGACTTAAACTCTTGACCTCATACCTTTCAAATTTTATGCTCTCCTTCTTTGTTAGTTAAATTGAAAGGCACCTATAGTTATCGTATGAAAAATTAAATAAATATTATTTAACTCCATAAATATATTAAATAATATATTATAAAAATACACACATATATACATATTAAATTTTATTTTCAATTATTAATATGTTAAAAATATTTATATTTTATTTAAATTATTTTTTACATTATATTTTTAATAAAATATTATTTTACTAATGAAAATCAACTTAAAATAAAGAATATATTAAATATTAAATAATTTTATTATGAATATTTTAATTAATTTTTAAATTTAAATAAAAATAATTAAACATATAATTAAAAGTCATTATCAAAAGTTTATTTTTTTTGCAGTAATTAGCTAGGGATAGAATTTCTTACTAAATTTTTGACTAATTATCTTATTTCAGAGAAAAATTGACAGTCTCTTGCTATTTTCCTCGCTAATTCTCTTATTTTAAAGAGGGATTAGTAGTTTCTCACTATTTTCATCGCTAACTCTTTTATTTTAAAGAAGAATTGATAGTCCCTCAGTAATATTAAATCAAGCTATAAAATTAACATCCTTCATTAATTGTTTACTAATTTAATATTTTAGAGAGAAATAAAAAATCTTTCAATAAATTTTTTTGTTAATTTATATTTTTTTAATAGTGTTAGGACCCTCTCACTAAGAGGGAGTCCACGTCCAGTCAGAACCAACCTTCATGAGGCAAGATCCCCTTTTCTCATGGCCATCTTTGCTTATTGTGCAACTCAACTTACTAACACGTATCGATGCATCAACAAACATCTGTTATTAATCTATTCAACTTAAAATGTTTTCAATAAATAAATACAGATAACTCTTAATTCTCTCTCTATCTTATTTGTGAGTCTTAAGAGGACAATTTATACGATCTATAAATTATACCAAAAAAAACTCAAATACAAATAAATTGTGCAATTATAAAGAACAAGAAGCCTCATCACAACAACACAAATTTAAAATTCCTTTAAAATTCTATGTCATTTATTGATGTTGTTAATTTGTGATATTGAAGTTGTGAATTATTATTGGATAGGAGTAACTGTCAGTGAAGTTGTTCTTAAAGAAGCCATTATTGCTAGTGTTAGCTTTCTAGGCCAAAGGATTTGTATTGAGGTAGATTGTGAGAGTCTGTACAAATCTGTTATGACTCGATCTACTTCGGGAGTAGAATGGCAGACCGATTCTCTATTGTATGATGTTCTCAAGCTAGTTGACAACAAGCCACATATTAACTTCACCTTGGTTGCACGTCAAGGAAATTATACTACTGTTGTATTAGTAGCTGTTGGTTGTAGGGAGGTGTTGCCTGCTGGGTGGCCGGTAATAGCATCACCTCTCTTTTCTGAGATTTTGCGAATGAGGAATATGGACTTACTATTGTTGGTGACATTTGAGTAAGTGTTGGCTGATCTATTGGTTTCTAATTCATGTTTCTGTTTTTTAGTTTGTTTGTAGGTTGTATTTTTTTTTTAAGGCTTGTCTAAGGTTTGGGCATGTTTAGGTATTATTGTTAGTATTTTTTGAGTATTTTTCTTGACTTCACCTATTAGTGTTTGTAGTCGACTATTGATATTAATAAAATTAAATTTTCTAGTAGAAAAAAAAACAACTAAGCAACAATGATTAATAACTATCTTGCCATAATTACCAATTTTAATATATGACACCAGATTTAAGATTAATTTTATAATTTTATTCCCTCAATAAGTTAATTAAGTGTATCTAAACTAATACAATTTTTCTATATATATTTTTATTTAATACAGTGTCTCATCTAAAAGTAAGATGAATGATTTATTTATTAAAAATATTTTATGAGAAAATTTATTAATTTATATTAAAAAACTAAAAGAATAATGCAAGAGCGCCATAGAGGTCTATGCCTTTGCTAGAGTTTCAACCCTTCCCTCCTTCATGAAGAGCTCTTTCTCCTCTTTGCTTGGGAGTTTCTTAGCACAACCTTGCTACTTGGTCTTTGGACCTCTCATCTCAACGTTTGATGGGCATTCATTAAGTAGTTGGGGTAAGGTAGGGGAGTTGATGCAAACAATCTGCAATGGTGATGGGTTGGGGATTTTGATGGTAATTGGCGACAATAGGATGAATGTAATGTGCAAAAAAAAAAACAAGAAAAACAATTGATTTAGGTTGGTTTCAACGAGGAGGGATTTTGGCTTGGTGATTTTTGTGATCTAGAAATGGTAGAGGATTTGAGATGGGTGCCGCTAGATTTATTGATGAAGAGGGATGAATTGAACCTGGGAATTCTTGAACCCACAACAAAATTAATTGGGATTAATGATGAATTGAAAGCATTGTGGCTGTTTGTGTTGGGATTATATGGATGATGGTGGATTTTGGCTCCTTAATTTTTTCAAAGCAAATGGTGGGGGAGCTACATAGGCATCACATTGTAACTACAGAGATGAGTGATTTTGAACAACCTAAGACCCAATATTGGAAGGAATGTGACCTCCTTGTACAGTATATTCTTTCCAACCTGCTTTTTTGACGAGTTTTGGTGATTTTGTCTAGTTTTCTGCCATAGACTTTGAGGTTGATCGAATCCACCTCTTGGCCGAGATGTCTTCAATTCATTTATAGGGAGTACTTTTTTGTTGCCGTGCGATCTTGGTTCTAATTGCTCCTTTAGGCTTAATGGAAGTAGAAGCAAGGATGATTTGTGATGGCTGCCTCCTTGATATGAACATTTTGGTTCTTTCTTTGTGGATAAGTTTACTTGGATTATGGAAGAGTTGTTTTGGTCTCTCACGCATAATGGTATGGTGTACCTCTATAGGGCTCTTCCAATGATGATGTTGTTGCTTTGTTCCCCACTAGTTGAGCTTGTTAGCTATGAAGTATTCCATTCTGCGTGGGATTGTTCAACCTTTATGAATTTTGTTTAAAATCTTGGTAAACCATTAAGCATGTGTTGCTTTTCATGGATCCCAAGATATCTTTGTCAAGCTACTTATTGGACTAATCAAGTTGTAGCTTAAAGGATGTGCTCTTTGGATTGGGCGTTTAAGCCCCCATATCTAATTGTTTTTTTGCTGGATAAGGTCCCTATTTTATCTGGGATTTGGCATCAGACTTTTCTTCATTTACACCTTGCTTTTTCTTGCATCTTTTTGATTGTTCATTTCCTTTTGTTTCTTTTATGTTTACTGTTGTATTAGACTGGCTCCTCCATTGATGGTTAATAGTTATGTCTTTGTTTCTAGCCAAAAAAATAAAACTAAAAATATTTTATATTTTTTTATGAGAAAATAAATTTTTTTATCATGAAAATAAATTTCCCACCCGTCTGTCACCCTCCGGCCTCAGCGAGGAAAGCTGCCTTCAAATCCAAAATTGTAGTTTACTGTCGTTTAAACTTTTCGGGTATTGCCGTTGGACGTTAGGTATGGTGTACCGTATGCTAGAGTTAAGAGAGAGCTCTAACTTCAAATTACTAAACGGCCCCATCAAGGGTCCGCGTGTAAAGTTCCAAGTATTTCATCATCATTCACATTGTCGACGAGTCCGGTCAAAATCTCTGCGCCTTCCCCTCCTCCTCCTATTAAGCTTTCCCCTCTCCGTCTGCCTTCCCTGTTCTTCTCCCTCCTTCCTCCTCTGCTCGCACTCACGTCTCTCTTTAGCTCTGAATCACCAGGAATCTCAACAAACCCCCGATGGGTTCTTCCAAGGAAGAGAGATTCACCAGGATATTAAGGGGTCTCAAGACTCTGTTCTTCTTGATCACCATGCTCATATCGCTCTTGCTTTTCTCGGCTCCTCTTCTTCTTGTTCTCGCCGACGCGCTTCTTCCTTCGGCTCTGCTCTCTGCGCTCTCACCTTCTTCTCTCTCCCTAGAAACTCTTTCTTCTCACTTCCGTGACTACGATTTCCGATACTCCCTCATCGATATTCCCCTCGTGTCCATCATAAGATCCCTCGTCATCTTCTGTGAGTATTTCTGTATGCAGAGATTAAAGCTCGAAACCTTTTCGTACTCTGTTTGATTCTTCTGTTTTTGACTGTTAAATTAATGGCTTTTGTGCAGGTGTTTATAGTTTCTGCGATGGGCCAAGGCTTTCGCGGGGGCCATATTTGGGGATCACGACGATGTGCTCTGTCTCGTCTCTGATTTTTGTGTCGCTGAAAGCTGTGTATGTTTTCAGTCTCTCAGATTCGTATGGAGGAGGAAGCCATATGCGAACCTCCGAAATAGCTCTGTTCGTGTGCTCGTGTGCTTTGGCTATTGGGCATATTGCCGTGGCTTACAAAACAAGTTGCAGAGAAAGACGAAAGCTCCTGGTGTACAAAATTGACGTTGAAGCTGTAAGTATCTTCACAGCCTTTTCCACTTCATTAGGAAAAAAGATGATAAATCTGGGGAATAACATAATTTTTATAAGTTTGGAGTCTCTTTAATGAGAATTCGAATTAGTTCTGAATGTGTTTTTTTCCGCGTGGATGTTAAGGAAAAATGGTGGGAATTGGTGCGAATTTGGGTGGGGTCCAAAAGGAAGCTTCATTTTGCACCTCAATTGGGTCGAATCGTATTTTGATTTTTAATGCCATGAATTTAATGACATTTTAGATTACCTCAAGAAGATTCTATCCCCAAAAAATAAAAAAACCCCCGAAAAGATTAGTTTTCACTTTTCACATTACACTCCCCATCTTAATTTATAAAACATTTTTTTATAAAATTATACAAACCAACGAATTTATTAGATATAATGTACAATTTTTTATTTTTTATAAAGAAAGATAATATTAGAATAATAATTATTAATGAAATATTTTTTTAAAATATCTTATATTTTAAAATACCAAATTATCTCAAAAAATATCTTATAAACTGAGATATGATATAAGAAGTAACTAGTAGTAATAATTATTTTTACTTTATTATTTTATAAATAAATATGAATATAATAAATTTTAGTTTCAGCGTAAAAAAATGAGATAACTCGTGTTTATTATAAGATTATTCTTTAATTATCTAATTATAAATAAGAGTGTTAGTTTTTATTTTATAAACTTTACTTTTGCTAATATAATTCATTTTATTCCATGGTTCATGATGTGCATAAAAGGGCAGAATAGTGAATATGACTCTTCTGGAAGGTCAATAATTCGATGACAATATTGCTTGTGCTTGAGGAGCACAACACCGGATTCATTGTCATATAGAGCTAGAATGGTTGCATCTCCTTATGGCCAATATAAAATTGGTCATTATATTCAGCTGCGGCTATATTTATAAGTAATATTCTGACTTTTCAAGACAACCAAATTGAGTTGGTGGGAAATTGAAGGGGGTATTTATGGGGATGTTTGACATTTTGGGCTAGTCCATTTAAAAGGAATATTATTTTTATAATATATATATATATATATATATATATGTATGTATGTATGTATATTTAAAAAAACGTAACTTTCTATATTGTCAAATATTGAGAGAAATGAGGTTCATTCTCGTTAAATTCATTAGTATCTTCAAATGGTCAAAATCTGCAATCCTTGTCATAATTATAACATGAGATCAGCTTGAACCTTGAAGGTTCATATTAACATGCTGATTTGAAGACTCGGTCTCACTCTCGCATGTGATTCGTGATTTCGTGTTGCTTTATATGCCAGAAAAATCCCATTCAAGATTGTGATGTTCATAGGATCCACAAACAACGGTAACCTCCCTAATTAAATTTATGCCCAAAGCCGACCTCATATATTATAATACACTACTAGATCATGTGCTATTTTATATATCTACATGTTTATCTGGAACAATTAAATTAATGTTATGAAGAAACTAACCATTTCTGTGGTATTGATATTATGGGTGTAGGTTTCAGCTTGCAAGAGGTACCCAAGATCCTTAAAGAAGAACGATTCAACTGATCCCACCCAAGCCCACAGAATATTAAGAGTAAATATTAGTTGAATATATACAGAGATAGAGATTTTGAACTCCTAGCTTCAAAATTGTCACGTTGTATTCTTCAGTGCTTCAAGGGATGATCAGGTAACTATACTATTTTGTTCAACTGCGGCAAAAAGTTGTGCTGTATTTAAGTCGGATCTAATGGCCGTTTCTTTCTTTGTGGCTCAGGTTTGTCCGAAGGATAGCTGGGTCATCACCTTGACACTGAAGGGTAAAGGCTAACACTAGAGTTACAGGATATAGTCACAGAGAATTGTGCAGAGTCGCCAAGATACATCAAATTGCAGATTGGTGATTGAGTAGATGTATATACTATAGAGCCACTCCATAGTAGGCCCTCATACAAGTACATATTTTTTGGATTTTCATCAGTTTCGTCTCGTGTATATTATATGTCAAAGTGAAATGGGCCATGCTCTCAGTATCAACCTGACAAGTTGTAATTTATTATCATGAATGGTTGAAATTAGGATTTCAGTGTCCAAGTGGGGTGATGAAGAGGACCCCAATCTGTTGAAAGTATAATCTTGAAATATCAGATTCCACCTAACTGGTTTCAATCTTGAAATATAAATTTAATCTTGCCAGTGACCCATTATGATGATGCCTGTGAGGAAGATTAAGTGGCCTAATATCAATATGACATCTTCTCTGTCTCCTCCTTTTCTCATTGTATAGTGCAAGCTACGATATGTCCACCAAGTTAATTACAAGTTATAAAGCGTAGTGTATGAAATAATGAAGGTGGAATAATAATATGGTAGTGATTTAAACTCTCATCCTACTTCAATCACAACCCTATCATTTTATCAACTTTATTAATATCAGCAACACAATCACACTCACTAATCAAGAGCAATAGAATGACATAGCTACAACCAAGCAATCAATGACAAAGTAAACCCTTGGCACAAAAAGCCACAGTGGACTAGCTCATTCGAAAGTTCGAGTTGCAGCCAAACTTACATCGCTGTTCCGTAAGCATATTTTTGTGCATAATCAAACCGTTCAACATAATACTTTGATATTTTCATTTTAAATGAGGTGCTATAGTTTAATTTCAGTGCTAACATAATACTTGGATATCGGTTCATGTAATCGTCCCTTCTATATTTCTTCCCCTCATGTTCGTTCCGCAGATATTAGTTGTAACTTAGTCCATTCAATTTGACTTGGTTGTAATTAATCGTTATTAGTTGTAACTTAGTCCATTCAATTTGACTTGGTTGTAATTAATCGTTAAATTTGATACGTTAATTCAATCCTTATAATTTTAACTATTTAAAATATTAATTCCTAAACTTCAAGAAATAATTTTAGTCCTTATAATTTTATGTTTAAAAAATATAGACACTAACATTTTTAAATGATAAAATTATAAAGATTGAGTTACATTGAGATAAAATTTAAAAATTAAATTATGACTGAGTTAAAATTATAAGAATCAATGCATGATTTTCATTTTTTTTATTATGCACAGATATTCTTCTATTGAAAATATTTATATTCAAAATACAATAGGTATTAAATTGGGGGTAGAAAATATGAATATACAATTTTATTAAAATCAAAGTCAACAATTAGTCACTCTACTGTCTCCTATTTATCTAGGCATCATTCTCATCTCAATAAATACCCTAATCAATTCAAATTCTAATAATATAATAATATAATTAAATATCAAATCATATCTATATCTATTCTTTTTGAAAATAATTACAGTTAGGTCTTACATAAAGGAATTAATTACTACAAGGTTTATTGACAACTGAACTAAACTGCTCCCTTCTTTTTTTTGGTAGTACTATCTAAATTTATTTAAATAATAAAGCTATCATTAGGCTTTTTTTTAAGTTATCAATAGAGGTGGTAATTTGGCTCAAGTTTAATGGGTCAACCCAAAGAAGCTTAAAGAATCTTGGAATTGAGCCTCAGAGTTTGAAAAATTTTACTTACTTTGAACTCATTCAGATTGCTCAAATAAACCTAAAGAAATTTAGATTAAGCCCAAATTCAAATGGGCTTAGCTTGAATACTAAATTCTTTTTTATTATTGTTATTAAAATAAAATAAGATAAATATTGAAAATCTTTATTTGTTAAGATAAAAATTAAAATTAGTTAAAAAATAAAATAATATTTAACAATTTATGTATTCGGGCTAGTTTGAATCAGTCCAAAAGGCCAAAGTGATAAGGCTAGGTTTGCCTGTATGGACTTTTTTATATATATTCAGGTATTTTAAGTCTGATCTAGATAACCCAACTTGAATTGAACCTAATTTAAATAAGTCAATCCTACCTAAATGACCAACTCTAGCTATTAGTAAGCTTTTATATGTACATTCATACATTCATATATATAAAGGCATTTTTTTTAAATGTGAATAGGAAGCTTCATTCAAAACAAAACAAAAAAAAAAACAATAGAGCACAAACAGCTCAAAAGGACAAGAGGAAACCTACCAAAAACAAAAAATAAAATAAAATAAAAGACAACCACACAAAACTACCAAGTTGGTGGTTAGTCAAATAGATTGTAATTAGAACGAAGCCTGTGAGCTAACTTAGCAAAAAAATCAACTAACCAATCCTCTTCTCTATACATGAAATTAAAATTAATATTCCACTATTTACATATAAGTTTTCTCGTCGCTTCGATGATATCCTCAAAAGGATGTTAACTATGGTTATCCCTTGTGATTAGCAAAATAATATATGCACTATCACAATAGACCTCTACCATCATAAATCCTTTTGCCCAGCAAATCTCAAGTCGCTTAGGGATATTGTAAGTCTTAAAGATGGTCGTTGGATCAAATTCTAGCTTACAGTTGAAGCCTTGGATCTAATGTCTACTTACTATTCTTATGACTCCACTATAAGTATTCTAACCATTATAAAGGGTGGACCCATTAGTTTCTAAATTGACAACATTATCATGCAAAGGAATCTTACCCTTATCCAGTCTCAAGTTATATAGACTAGTGAGTGTATTAGATAATTTGAAGTCAACAACAGCCTTAAAGAAGAAGGAAAGAGGCTCTTCAGGAAGCTTATCAGCACTTTCAAGGAAGAGAACCTCACACCTATTCCTTTAAATAGTCTAACAAGTATGCGTAAATAAATAATTCCAAGAACACAGCTAGTACTAGAATAAGCCCACCTGGTCTTTGATGTTCTAAGCTAGCTAATCACACCTATTTATGAGCATTAGAACCTTTTATGGGCTTCTTACTCCTTTATCCAAAGGTTAGATAACACAAAAAAAAACTCTCAAGCCCACAGTACTGAAAAAAAAAACTTCTTCTTTTTTCCCTTAAAAATCATTAGTTTTGAGGACCTAATAATTTAAGGTTAAAGTATAAATTTACCCCCAAAGTTTTTTCTAAGACATATCTAGGATCCTAAAGTATTTAATGGCGCAAATGTACCTGACGTTTTTCAAAATTGCACAAATTTACCCTACCATGATTAAGGCATCATTTTGACCATTAAGTGAGGCATTTTGACCTTCAGTAGCTTATATGGCAGCTACATCACTTGCCACGTATGTTTCTATGCTTGCCATACTTGACACATGTATTCACATGCCACAGCCCTATATGTGGCTAGAGATATGAAACAGTGAACTCCCTAAGCCCTAATTCCATTCAAAATGTGAACCCAAGACCTTATGACCTTTTCTAGAGTGAACCATCATCGAGCCCTTCGTGAACCATCATTCATCTATTCTTGAGCCTTATCGAGCCATTATCGAACCATCGTTAAGCCATTCCTGAGCCCTACCAAGCATTCTTATCTTTAAACCCTAGTCCTTCTTGAACAATTACTGAGCCATTCTTATCTTCGAACCTTAGTCTTTCTTAAACCATCATCGAACCATTCTTGAGCTCCACTGACCCATTCTTATATTCAAACCTAATCTTTGTCGAACCATCTCGAGCCATTCTTATCTTTGAACCCTAGTCCTTCTTAGACCATCATTGAGCCAATCATAAGTTGCACCATTTTGTCTTTAAACCTTAGTCTTTCTAGAACCACTCTGGAACTAAATGTTGTACGAGCGTTTAGTTAAGACCACGAGCATCGTGGAATCTCATTGGGTTAAGAACAATTGTAGCATCTAGAGATATGTGCCAAGATTACAGGTTAGTAATGGAATCTCTAACACGAACCTCTCTTTACCTCTTTTTACTTTAGAGTAGCATAGATTTGGCATTGAAGTCTTTTGATTTTTGTTTTGTCTAGGCACATCTTAGTAAAATGTCGAGTAAAAGGTATGATGATGAAGTTAGGGAGGTGGGTCAAGGTAAGAGTGTGGACTGGAGTGTGGTAGAGAATCTAATGTCTGAGTTTGAACGAAGAGAAAATAAGTAGGAGGAGACACGTGACAGATTGCATGGCGGTTATCCCTCAATTACTAATGAGATTCAGAATTGTACTGTGCCAAAGGATTATATTACCCCAAGGATGATGAACTTTATGCTCAAAAAGAAAGGGAAGAGAGAAAAGTGAAGGAGAATGAGGACATTGATCTTTATAATGTTATAGGTGAGGATAGCATAGGTGAGGACAACAAGGTCAGTGAATATGATAGAGGAGAAAGTAAAGGGACAGAATTGGATCATGAGGAAGTGAAGGGGTATGGAGATGAAGTAAGAGATGATGATGTCTGTAGCATATTCTTATTAATGAAGACACTAGCATGACTATATACAATGTAAGTCTTCCATGACTCTGAATTTTCATACTTTTGTGGGAAAAAATATAAATAACTAACAGAAATTATATTGTTTTCATGACATTAGCTTAGAATGAGTTCTGAGATAGTGATTGAAGAAAGGATGTTTGCTAAGTATATACGACACTATATAGACCTTAAGGACCAATTTGAATGAGATAGAGATCAGGGGATCCATAAGGTCAAGAGCTTCACAAGCTTCTACAAAAGGTTTTAGGAGGATTTATTTGCTTAGAGATGGTGTCAATGTTTCCCACCCTACTAATTTTTCATTTAGAGCACCAGGACTAATGTGGATAGGAGAGCTAAGTCAAACAACTAGGTCCATACTTGCAGAAATGGAAAGAAGGACTGGGGATATGGCTAGGAGGAGTAAAGGAGGGAAATATCTAGAAATTAGGTTTCCCTTGAAGTTATATTTTATAATGGCTTGTGTAGCTAAACTTATCTATTTTGTAATGGCTTCTGTAGCCATACTTTATCTATTTTGTGTAGCCAAACATGTCAATTAGATGATGCTTTTTGAATTTTGTGTGCGGTATTCAAGTTTACTACTTGACACTATGTATAGGTGGCTTTTGTGAATGAATGAGCAAACTTATGTTCAATCTCATGTTGATTATAGCACCTATCATATTTAATTAGCTTCATTCCAGCAACTTTATGGTGTAATCAATATTAGGAATACTCAATTTAGAGAATTGATAATGAATATGTTATAATTTACTAAGTTCAAGGTCTAAAAATTTTACAACCTTATCTTAATCAAATGAAGTTACCATAGATTACATAGCTATTCTCCAATATTTTAAGAAAAAAGGAAAACAATACGGACATAGGACATTATAAGAGCAACAAGCTTAATCCATTTCTTCCATTTTGCACTGATAGATGTCATTTTTTTCTATCTTTCATGCAATTGTATTCAAGGTTGTTTATCACCTCCTTCTACCTCTGATCTATCTTAGAGTCATGCCAATGAAAGTACTACACTTACCCTGAAACAAAATCTTATCATTTGCCCACCAATAAACCATGATCAATCAAGTCTCAAAAGCTTACCAAGTCATAATTTGGGCAGCCATAAAATCATCGTCCTGGGTTCTCTATCCACGATGTCCATTAGGGAGCTAACAATCCATAGTGGCAGAACCTCCTTTCCCTTTCATACTAGGTTTCACGACCTTAGTGCAACTATAACATCCCAATTTTTAATCCTTGGATTATTAAAGGATTAATTAAGTTTCATGATTAAATTGAATGGTTTGATGTGGCATATGGCTAAGGAGTTTAATGATTGATTTGGTTATGTTTCAACTTAATTATAGGTCTGGTGTGAAGTCTGGCCATCCAGGTATCAAAAGGGGAAGAAAACAAAGATAAAGTGTTTTTGTGCCATATGCTGTGCGTGAAATACGTTTGTCGCGGTACACAGACAATAATTAGAATAAGAGGAGATCTCTCTGTGCCATACGCTACAGTGCATAGCCCTTTTCTATAAAACTTAAGTCATAAATAGACAAAAAATTTGAAGGAGAAAAAGAGAGAAAATGAGAACAAGCAATCAAGCTTTGCTAACGTTCATACTTGAATGGCATTAAAAGTATTTTGGAGTTAGAAATGCTTGAGGTAAGTATTCTATACTTTATTCTTCCCTATCTCTTCCACATTTATGATATTTTAGTTAGGATTTGATAGTGAGAGATAATTTTTGGTCCATATAAGTTATGGATCTGAATCGATTGATTCAAATGAAGTTAATGGGAGTAGATTTATAACCTTAGGAATATTGAGTTTTGATATCTTTGGTTGTTGGACCTTATTAATATTTGAACTTAAGATTAGTGAGGGTCGTTGGAAGAATGGTAATGTCATTAATGAGAATTTAATGGCTTATTAATATTAATGGGGATTAAATAAAGTTAATAAACCTAATAAGTAAGCCTAAAAGTATAAATTGATGTTGTCAGGTAATGGAGAAGTGAACGTGTGAGTTGATAGTGTGCTCTTGACAATGTTAATAAAGTTTAACTTGACTAATTGTAAATTGAGCTCTTGAACACAATTTTGGCTTGGGAATTAAGTTTGGAAGCTTAAAATATTGAGGGTAAATATTTGACCTCTCAAATATTTGAGTTAATCAGAAAAACTTACTTTAAATAATTATATGTTAATTACAATATGTGTTTAATATGTGAATTGTGACTTGTAAATGTGTGTAACATGTAATGAAACTTTGTGTTACTTAATTGTTTCAAAATAAATATAAAGTTGCAAAAGTGATTTTGAAATGAATTACAATTGCAATGTGATGTGAAATTGAATAGTTAATATGAGTTTGTAAAAGAGGAATGTGTTAAGTTTGAAAGTAGTGGATTTATGTGATGAACATGAAAATGAGTATTGATACTTATTTGGATAGCGCACGATTGTGAGCCACGTGTTGATTTTGATAATAAATAAATAAGAATGTGAAAAATGAGTGAGCATCGTGTATAGCATGATCAATAGGTGGGGGTTCTCCTTGGATGGGAGTAATTAAAACCCATATGGTGTTATGGCTAACCTCTAATTCACAAGGCTATAGCCTTATCCCACAGTTTGTTGAGGGACTGTCCTATAGTTTGTCGAGAAATTAGAATCTAGCTATCTTTATCAATTTATTGAGGAGGTTAGTTCAGGGTATACGACACCCTGGAGATTCAAGAGTGAGAAAACTGTAGTTCGAGAGTGAGTCGTATAATCTTTGACCGTGTCACACCTCATAATGATGGTGAGTGTGGTAGTCTAATTGTATGAATAAAGCCTTATTCAGTGTTATAGCTCACAGTTTCAGTTGAAGAAAATAAGGAAGGGTATAAGGATGGTTAATCATTGCCTATATGACATGTCACACAAGTGAGTTGTGGCAAGTCATGTTAATATATTGAGTCATAGTCATATATTTGAGTATCTTGTGGCTATGCACCAAGTGATAAAATGGAAGTAAATTGATTGTGACATGATGTGTTGTGGCATGTTTGATAAGCATGTATTTTCATACTTTTGTGTTTTATTTCAATTGATCTATAGTTGCATAGGGTAAATTTACCTTGTTACTAAGTACCAAGACTCACCACTTTCCTTTAACATTTTATAGGCTTTAGCTTTGATGCAGAGAGGAAAAATCTACGAAGGCTTAGGAATTGGTGCATTCCTAGTGTAGGCCTTCAAGTATTGTTTTTTTGAATAATATAATATTATTGTCCATTTATGATGCATTTAGTTACACTTGCATTATATAGTTTATTGTAATGTCCGAATTGTATTTTAGGCCTTGAGTAATTGTGAATGAATAAGTTGTATATGTTGATATATGATTGATTTTTGATATACACGCAATGAATTTACCTCTCCCTTCAGTTTTATTATTAAGGGGTTGAAGAGTGACTTGTGCTATACTGGTATTTGAGTGTATGTAGTGTGCTGTACTCATAGTTTTAGTTTCAATGAATATAGTCTAGGTGTTAGGAACTTTTGAGTTTTAGACACCATTTTATGTGTAAAAGTTGTGAAAAGTGGTAACAATGTATGTTTGGATGTCCAACTTCTTAATGTAATAAGTTATGGAAGTAAAATATGTGCCATTAGTTAATTTATGAAAAGAGATTTTTGTAGACACCTGAATCAAGTCATCTAGATGTTGGACAAAGAAATGGGGCATATTAGAAGTTGCTCAATTCTACTATCAAGAAAACATGCAACATGCAGGGTGCACAAACCACGGTGCATTACTTTATTTTTCAACAAACTTAATATTTTTCAATTTCTGTCACTCCTCCTTAAAGGTATCCTATGCTTCTGTAACTTGTTTTACTCTGATTTTAAAGTTAATAAATAGTTTAGACTCATTTTAACTTAAAAAAACTTGGGATCCTTTTATTTTGAAATTGTAACTTGGTAATCTCTTAAGGGTTAAACCCTTGATTACCATAGATTCAAATTGTTAATGATGTTTAGTTCAGAAGATATTTCAACTTACTATCAATGAATGTTTCACAACACTGCTGCCCTCTTCCTACTCCTACTACTGGTAATCAACATCGTCTTAGACTCCTCATGCCTTTGATCTAACACACTATTATCTTTGTCATCATTCATCGCCATCTTTCTCCAGCTTCGTCTTTAATCAATTTATCGAGCTTCCTAACTTTTGCCATTTTATTTGGGCTATAAAGACATTATTAATGTCTTTACTAATAAACCTAGCAAGACAACGATAAAAAAAAAAAGACTAAATGCAACTGGATGACAAGGATTGTGTAGTTATGTATGGTAAGTGTGGAAACATACGTGGCATATTATGTGGCTGTCATATAAGTTATTGAAGGTTAAAATGCCTCACTTAACAGTCAAACTATCGCCTTAGTCATGATAAGGCAAATTTGTATGATTTTGAAAAACTTCAGGGCACATTTATGACATGAAACACTTTAGGATACCAGATGCACTCGAAAACAAACTTCAAGGATAAATTTATAGTTTAACCTAATAATTTATGCTCTGTTTGGTTGGGAAGAAAACATGGAGAGAAAACAAATCTTTCAGTGTTTGGCTAGAGAAGAAAAAATGAGAGGAAAGAAAATAGGGTGTGAGATCCATTATATTTTCTAACTTTTCTTTCCAAAAGTGAAGAGATTTTAAAAGTAAATTTTTTTTCCATCATCTACCCTCCCTCTCCCTTTTATCTATTTCATGCTCTGACTCTCCTTTATTTTTATTTTCGCGCATCTTCGGAGACTGCCATCTTTGATCGACCCAAGCAGAGCATCATCTTCATTAGTGGCTTCATCTTCTTCTCTGGCCAGTTGTACCCTTCTTTGGAGGGAGCTCTTTGACCACTTCTCCTCTCTCAAGCGGGACCTTCTCAAGAAGTCTAAGGCCCTTGAATCCAAGATTTAAACTTTTAACCACTAGACCAAGGGTTCACTTTACAAGCTCAAGGGGTGCGAGGTCACCATTGAGATCGCCTTAGGAAATGTCAACAAGAACAAAGAGGTAGCTCTATTGGTGCTTCAAAAGGGGGACTCGAGACGTGATGATGATGGTGGTGAAAATGGAGAGGTTGATAATAGGGATGGCTTGCTACTAAAGTTGAAATCTTTTTGCCTTAAAATGGATGCTTAGGGATTCTAGGGTTTTGTCGTTGGTAAGAAGAAAGAATTGATAATATAAAAATACATTTTTAACAAATAATTTGATTATGTTAATTTCAATATAATTTTTGTTTTAAATTTATTTTTACAAATATAATTACATAAAATGTGATATATTTTGATATAAGGATATTATAATCATTATGATATTTGCTCATTTTTTTCTTTCTTATTTTCTCTTATCTATCAAACAAGAGGAGTAATGATATTTTTTTTAATTTTTTCTTTTCTTAAATTTTCTTTCCTCTCAATTTTTCTTTTCATTTAAACATAAGGTTAAAGTGAAGAATAGTGCACAAGAGTCCTCCCTTACCTTAAGCTACACTATTGTATAGTTTCCGCTAGTGACTTCCAGGTACTTTTGCCCCTTCCCCAATAATAAAAGATAGAAAAAATATAATTTTTAATTTTCATACTTTTTTTTGTGTTCTATATTCCTACATTGTTTTTTTTTATGTTCTAAATCTCTCTAAGATTCTTATATTTTATTAATTTAAAAATTTAAAATATTGAAAAATGAAAACATAAAAACTTAAAATATATAAAAAATATAAAAATTTATAGTAAAATACAAACAAAACGTATGAATAAAAATTTATGTTCTTCTTAGAGATAAAACAAAACAAAAGTTACTAACGACGTCGTTGGAAGAATCTCGAATCGGCCAGCATTTTTCAGAAGCAACAAGTCGAGAACCAGCCTCTGCCAGGGTTCGGACTTTGGAAGTGAAGGTAAGACGAAACACTTGGTGGGGTGTAGCGCAGAGAGTGATGAGGATTACATTTGACACAGATGAGACGAACTCAGAGGTGAGGCGCTCAACAACGCCCAAAGAAGAAGTAGAATGGGTTCCGCTTGAGAAACACCCAGTCTTCGTCGCTACGAATAACTCTTTAGATGACGATTCCGGCGTTGCATTTTCCAGAAATCTGGTGGCCTGGGATGGATCCTCTCGCCTCTATTTCTGGGAACCCAAGATCAACTGTCTTCACCGTTTGTCTCTTCGGCTGGGCGAGCCTGAACCTACTTCTATACTTGCTGCTTCCCCTTCTAAGGTCTTCCTCACTCTCGTTTTTGTTGCTACTTTAGGTTTCGTTTTTCTGTTCTATTCTTACGAAAGTGTTCGAGCTAAAAACCTATGACTTAAAAATGAGGGAGTTTTAGCAGTTGGATTTTAGTGGAAATAGAGTTTGAAGATTGATCAGGGTGGAGGGTTTGAGATGAAAGCTTAAAATTCTTGTGCCCATTTCAAAATTTGAGCATATGCTTGAGCTTCGATACGGAATGACCAGTCTTCAACTCTTGAGCATGATAATGATGTTTACTGAGTACGCTCAAGAGTCCCCATCATACGGTTCTGGAAGTATGCGCTAACATTGTATGACGAAACCATTATAGAGTAGATATAACAAGGAAAGAAACGATGACACTAACTCTAACTCTAACTCTAACTCTAACTCTTTCTGCTTGCATTATATGACATGTAAAAGACTAAAAAGAGGAAGCAGACTGAAAGCAGGATTAAATTGGCGCACTCATCATTCAATGAAAAATTCAGGCTTGTGATTTGGTGAAATTAGATGGGTCATGGTATATTAGTGACTTATAGTTCATTTAGTGTTTGATACACAAAAGAGCCTGGAACTTTGCGCATCACGTGATACATTTTTGAAGACTTGTGTAGGCCTCTTCTGTTCTTGTTCTTGTTTTATTTTTGACTTGGATGCTATGAGATAATGGTTGAAAAGGTTTGTATTCTGAGTCAAACTAATGACACTAGTTTTAGATGCTAACGCTTTATGACAAAAGCTATAATATCTCATTTTCTGTACATTTCGTTTGAGCTGCTTAGTTAATAATGCCAATACTTTGATAGGTATTGCGAGCAGATGTGGAGATCAACTTTTGATCCACAAAATCTCTATAAACAGGAATGGATCAGCATTACTTCTTGTTGGGTCTGAAAGACTATATGTTATGTATCTGTATGGACGTACATCAAAAAAGGATGTAAATTTGATTTGCAGGTACAGATAGAATTGTAAATATGTTTTCTGTTCGAACCTTGTGCTACTGGCAATAGGGACATAGGCATATGTAGCTAAGTTCTGGATTTCATTCTTCTCATGATTAGAGCTATATAGTTTACACTCTTGCATTTATCTGCATACATTCTGGTTATCTAAATTAGATGCTTACCTTGGGCAGTTTTCTGATGTCAAAGTTTGGAACTTTATCTTGCCGTCCAAGAGAGTTGCATCTTACATCTTTACATTACCATTATTTTTTTACCTGCCTTTAGGGGTATCCTATTGCAGGACTATTATGATCGGTTCACAAACATATTCCAAGAGTGGCAATGATATACGTGTGCTAAAAGCTTTATGGCATCCATATAGTGATTGTCATGTGGGAATCCTCTCTTCTGATTCAGTTTTCCGGTATGTTTTCTTGGTTTTTGTTTTTTGCCTTATACATGCGTGCATGTTAAGATAGATTGCTTTTGTAAAGATGCTGTTGGCCTGAATGTTGACTGCCCAGTTGGTGTTCATCCTGGTTTACATTGACCTAAAAAGACATTGACATAGTACTTGAAATATCAAGGAACTCATATTGAGCTGAAATATGAAACTTGAGAATACAATTTTTTACTCGAGTTACAAGTAATACTTGAAAAGTATGCAAATGAATCGCCCCTGAGTTTGTTTTATCCTTGGAGTACTTAAATGTTATCTACAATATTGTTTAAGAAGGTGCCTATGGTCTGACAATTGTATGCCTTGTTTAATATATTTAATGGTTTCTTAAGTTTGTCCCAAGATGAAAAAAGTCCATTTGAAGTTTAAAGATGTCAGAAATGTAACTCTGAGATTGAGACTTGGGCAATATGAGATGCCTACATGACACATTGAATAATATGGGGATTCTTGATAGGGTATTTAAGTAAGTTAGTTCTGTCACCTCAATTGCTGGCTTTTTAGGGGAGAGTTTTGCATCCTACTTTAGTACCCTATCAATTGGTATTAGAGTTGGTGGTAAACAATTCCAAAAAGCGCCACCTACAAAGGGTTCTAACTGGTGAGAAAGTTGACTGCAGCATTGCAAAGTGCAGTTGCTGAGCCGCTGGCTCTCCATGGAGCCAGTTATTGGAGACTTCAGCAGTATGGGATGCATTTCATGGGATACTCAATAGAGTATTTAAGTGAGCTGGCTTTTGCATCTCGCTAACTAGATTTTTGGGAGTTTCCCCGTCCCACTTGAGTCATTATCTTCACTCTATATTATTTAAACCAGGCCCTTGACATGAGCCATGGCATTAAGCATAATTCAAAATTCCTCCCATCTTTTGATACTTCTTGACAAAATATTACTTTGACTTTTTAATGTTCAAATGTCTTTGCAATGGCAATTGCATTTGACTTGCCAAAGATTTATTTTCATATTTACTAGCCAAAACTCATTATATAAACCCCTCAAACTACTTCTCTTAAACTCTTCATAATTTAATTATAAAAATGTTGTGTTGAAACAGTTTTTTTTTTCTCCAATTTTTGTATATATCTTTCATTTCTTGAATGAATAAGGTTAAGCTGCATTTCTTTAATTAATACTTGTATTGTTTTGTCGACCCTTTAATTTGTCAACCCATTCTTATAGGCTTTTTAACTTGGCTTTGGATCCTTTGCAACCTGAGCAAGAGTATTATTTGCAGCCTGTGGATCCAGGCAGATCCAGAAATGCTTCATCTTTGTGCCCTGCTGATTTTTCTTTTGGGGGCGACCACTTATGGGACAGGTTTAGTGTAAGTTCTGCTGATATTCTGTTTACTTTAACATATCGTATACTCTTCTTAATCCACCTTTTTCCTTGAAAATTGATGATGCTCATTTGCTTGGATTTTTTAAATATTACATTCAGTATATGTTTTCATTTGAGTCAACTACAATTTATTTGACTCAGTCCAATTTTACCCTACATATCTTTTTTTAAAATCTCAATGGCATCATAATCTATAACTATATTTATGGAATTGATGGAAACCACCTATGTGCTCTTACATGGTCAAAAGGATCATATGTGGCTTTCACTTCCTTTACAGACCGGAAGGCCTCTTTTCTCCTTTGAATTTTTGGGTTCTTCTCTTCCATTGCGTGAAAATCATGCAAGGTGTAAGCAGAAAAAGCAACCTTCTCGTCTTTGTTCTCTTGAATTTCAGATATGCAGAATAAATGAAAGATGAGTACGAGTCAAGTGAGGTGGATTTTCATAGGAAGGAAGCTGGTCAATATGGTTTTGGTTCCAGTTTTAATGGACAAAAGAAGCACGAGAGAGAGGGAGGGAATGGATTTTGTTTTTTTTTTTGGGGGTACGGGGAGAAGACTTCATGGCCATAAAGGAAGGAGAAGGCTTGATAACTAAGATGCCTCGTGCATAAAAACAAAAAATCATGTTGGCATAAAAAAGTCTATGCTGTACCTGTCACTTAGTTAATGGTGTTATAGAATATTAGGATTACATTGAAACTTCACTCTAGAAAAATCATACTTTATCCTTTTCATTTTCTGTCTTTGCTGTAGAGTTTGTCAACTCATGTTTGAGCATTTGCTGCCACATGAGCTTTTTTTTTAATTTATTTTAAAGTTTAAAATTTTATTATAGCATACTATGATATTATTGCTCATTGCTTTTTACTACACATACCATAATTGGTTTTCCTTTCTAAATGTGTCCTGTGGTTTGTGACTTACATGATATTACTAAAAATTTTACTATGTTGTACCTTTATCGGAAATCTACATGACTAGAAATGTTATTCTTTTAAAAGGAGACACAATGTCTGCAGTTCATTCATTTTTAAGTTGCTGAATTTTTCAACCAATAAAAACTTATTATTCTCTATTTAAAACATTAGTGACTTCACAGCTTTACTATCGTTTTCTACTTGTCTGTGCTGTTGAACAGGTATTTATTTTGTTTGGTGATGGAGCTATTTACATCCTTTGCCCAGTTGTTCCATTTGGAAGGTACTTTATGCTTCATATTCTCTCAGTTTCTGTCTTCTTTCCCTTAAATGTGTCACTGTATATATCAGTGAACATATCATCATGTTATTGATCTGAATTCATTACACGTCACTGTGTATATATAGCTTGATACATCAGTGAGTGTTGACTCTTTAAGTTGAAGTAGGCTAGCCACCGGGCCCATCACAAACCTATACTATCTTAAACTGTATGCTCACAAATGGGACGCTGTCAATTAATTGAAGGGCAGAGTTATCCATTTCTTGACCACCTGAAAAAGTTTGCCGATCAATGGGTGACTTCCTGTACGATGATCTCCTTATTACAAAGCAAATAATGAAATAAAGATAAGGGGAAATGAAGAGTGTGATTTCATTGTGGCAAAACTATTACAGAATCTTTCTAAAAGAAGTTTTCCTGTATGATGGAAAAAGACTAGAAACAGATCATTTTCTGGTTTTACTCTCTAGAACAAAGAAAATAAGATATCAACACGCATAGCATATTAAAGTTTTAGCTGATTTGTAAATAATCGAGTTCATCCACAGCTGCTTCAAACTATAGAAATTATTTATGTGAATTTGCTGGCACATCTTAGAATGAGGTAATCATGTTTATTATGGAGAGGACTTGGACCAAAATTGGATTTGTTCCAACCTAGTAAGCATCAAGCATTGGTGTCCACTTTAAGGACTGAGAACGTGGAGGCTGTTAGTTATTGTCGTTAAAATAATTGATTTAACTATGCTATTTTCTTAGCCAGAGCCTTTTCTGGATTTCTATTTATTGTCCGCAAGTATTGCCAATATGTCCTATTATCATTTGAGATACAACATCGTTGTTTTGGTCATTTGTAGATTGCTAAATGACATTGTTTAAATTGATGGTTTTTTACCAGAAGTCAAATTTTATTATCATAGATGAAATGGTTAGTACACATATTCCTATCATACTGCTACAGGTTTATAAGTAAACCTAAGACAAACTATCCTATTGTGTGTAAATTGATGATTTGATGTTGTCATTTTATTTAAATTGGTTCTGTGCTACTCACTGACGCATCTACTTTCATGTGATTGTTGTTTTACTTTTACTTATGTGCAGTCTCTTTAAATCAGAAGCTGTGTTAGAAATATATAATGATGCTCATATGTTTGGGCTCAAATCCGCAAACTCTAAAGCTGCTAGTAATTCAAACTTGGCAATCTCATGGTTGGAAGCAACATTCCCTGAGTTACAAAATCAGGAGAAAGAAGAAAACATGTCTGTGCTAAGAGCTCATGCTTATGCTCAATTTGATGTATCTCTTATCCTGCAGGTATGCATGTATTTTAGTTACACCCCTACAAGTTGCCTTATCAGTATATGCAGAATTGCCTCTGCCATTTGACCATTTGTTGCAATGTATGATAGGCCAAACTTCTTTATGTTTTTGTTTTAAAGGGACCTCTTCGAAGAGTAGGTCAGGGTGGGGATGAAGATTCAGTTGGCCGTAGTGCAGAATGTGAAGGCCGTGCAGTTAGTTTTCTTTATGATCTTGTCAGCAAAGACACAGTTTTGGTTACTTCTTGGAGTGGTGGGCAATTACAGATAGATGCTCTGGCTGATGAGATCCAGCCTGTGTGGGGTGCTGGTAGTCCTCCAAGAATTCGTGTTGATTCCCAGGACCATATTCTTGGCCTTGCCATGATTTGTGAGTCAATCGCCAGTGGCCTTCATGAGAAGCTTGATCATACTGTCTGGCTAGGCAATCCACCACCACTACTGAGACTGGCTATTGTTGACTTGGCTCTGCCTCGGAGAGTGGAAAGTGGTTATGATATTGCATTGTTTGCGGATCCTCTTATGCCAGAAAGAATATATTCCATTCACGATGGAGGGATTGATTCAATAGTGTTGCATTTCCTTCCATTCACAAGCCAGGCAAGTGGCAAGGGTGATACAATGAGAACACCTTCTGTGCATCCTGTTCTAAATACATGTCAGAGCGGGAGCACCTCAGCATCTCCACTTTGTGGTTTTGCATCTTTGTCTGATTCCTTTGGATATTCCTGGATTGTGGCGGTCACTCTTTCTCAAGAGTGCATTGTGCTAGAGACAAAAACGTGGAACCTGTTGCTGCCACCAAATGTTGATATGGAGAAAAAACTCATTCACTTGGAGGATGAACCTGAAGAGAGAGAGATACCAACTATCATTAGTAAAGAATTACTTAGTGGACCAAGGACGGTACTTGTTCCTCAGGCTTCTCCAAGTTTACGTTCTGTTTCACCTGATTCAATTGAAGGCAGATCAGCATTGCATCAGTATTTCAAGCTTTTTCATGAAACATATGTGGAGTATGCACATAAGGTAAGAAAAGAATATCAAAATATTCTGCCATTTAATATTTCAAGAAGCAGTTAATGTATTGATTTTTGCCTTATCCACACCGTGACTCACTGTTTCTTATCCTTAAAGAAAGAGACGGTCTAAGTTGCTTTCTTAGTTTGTTTATTGTGGGCTTAGACATGACTACGCTGTTATTTCTATTTCCTTTTTTATAACTTTCTCTTTCAAATGAGTCAAATAAATGATGGATATATGAATGAGTATTGGCCCCAGTTGAATTATTAAGTTACTAGTTTAAAATTCAATAATATCTATGCAGTGAGTTAACTGTAGTGTAGTGAACTGACCATAGAACACTTTAATGAAGAAATTTATTCATGATATGCATCAGTCCTTTTTCGAAAATATCACTTTAAGGATCTTGTGTTAGAGCTGGTGTATTGTAGCAAATTCCATCAATTTTGAGGTATTTCATTACTTGACAGGGCAATCACAACTGCTATCTGGGGGTGTAGTCTATGATAAATGCAAGCATAATTTGAAGTTGCTTAGATTTTAACTGTGGTCCTTGCTATTTTCCTCTCCAACTAGGTGTACTTGGAGCTCAAGCACCATGCTCCTCAGTTGAAGAAAATCATTGATGACCAACATGCTCGTTCGGGTGACACACAGCAGAAGCTTTTGAAGGTTGCAGAGAAGCAGCCATTATTGGAGAAAAGAATGGATCGTGCACGTCAGATGCATAGTTCTTTGGAACAGCGCTTGCAACGATTAAGACAGTTGCCTGATGCTCACAAAAAACCATTATCTAAAGCTGAGCTACAGTTCAAGTCTGAACTTGGTAATGGATGTTACATCGAATGAAAACTTCTGTCTCTTTTCTTCGTTGTCCTCTGAATTAGCTGTAGTTATATTGTCTGCCAAAAAATCATGGAAGGGGCTTTGTTGGTTTAATTACTTCCCTTTTCTGTTGGCAGACCACTTCAGGGAAGTTGAGTTGGGTGCTTTGCATTCTTCTGTTGATGCTCTAAGTGCTAGGCTGAGGAGGTACATGCAAGCATCCAAAGCCAATAGCCAAGAAAAGCAAATACCTGGGAGGAAGAGTTATGTTGACAAGGGCCAGATATCGATGCTCAGATCATCTCTTGAAAAACTTTCACTTTTAAATAGTGAGAATACGAAAAAGGTTAAGCTTGTTGAGTCTGCGTTGAGAACACGGGAAAGAAGCAGCAGGGAATCAAAGCTTCGTAAACCTTGATCGTCTTATTTGTACACTTTTTGCAACAAGACTAAAGCGCTACAAATGTGATGTAAGGTCTTGTAATTTGGAATTTGTGGGGATACTCTCACTGGCTTTGTCACGCCTCTCTCCTAACAAAACCTGCAAGAAAAATGGAGATTTGGAGCTACAGGTCACGTGAGCATTGTTGCATATCTTGAGCCCCAACATCCTTTTTGGGAATAGCGGAGTGGAGAAATGCCATGGCTGATGTAACCTTGCATTGGGAACTGGGTGGCATCTATTTTTTTGAATTGCAGTTTGCTACAGAAGCTTCACAGTAGCCATCTAGGAGGCTATAACCGACAGCAGTGAGGTTAATCAGACTAGTGCAGGTAGGGTATATAATGTAACTACAAACGATTCTTGGACGGAGCAGAGCTTTAACCTTTTGGCATGCGTGGTCTGGTAATTAAAGTAATATTTCCACAATATATCTCCAAAATCTTTTTAATTGATGGATAAAGATTTAAGCTTCTGCAGATCCCTGTTGGTTAGCGCTGTTCTTGAAAAGTAGTTTTAATAGCAAGCCGGCAAGCTTGTTATGTGCCGAATATAAAGTTTCGGTCAAGTGTTCGAGACTGATAACTTATGTTTTCAGGAGCACGAATATAAATTTTGTATATTACTAATAGAAAATAGAAAATTATTATTTTATAGTAATAATGGATAATAGATTGGTCATCTAACGATAATAAAATTTATATTTTGGTAAAAAGTTAAGTATACAACAGAAAATTGCATGATATGAAAGTACAGTGGGTTAAAAGGAGTGTAACATCAAACTGAAGACCATAATACACATGCCACTTGCATATTCTATACCGTAACGCGCGCGCACCATTCGTAGATGTGGATGATGAAGCGTAGGTATTATATATATTGGATGTTGCAGCGCTTAATGATCAGTGCTGTTGATGTTAGCTGAGGAAGGGCTTTGAAAGAATAAACATGTACATTTAAACACTAAACTACCATTATATTTATACATCATTATATTTATTATAAGTTGGCATTGCACTTGTCATCAAAGCTCATGAACAGCTACAATCTCAATTCTCTAATCCGCGTGTTTGCCCTTTGTTATCCCAACGTGCTACTGATTGCACTATATACAATGTCGTAGGGCCTCTTCTCGGCGCTTCACTATGATTGGATACCTCTTCTGTGTTCTCGTTGTTGGGAAAAACACAACTTGTCCTCCTCCGCGGCTTCCCAACTTGTGTCAAAACAAAATCGTTTCGTTAGCATTAATGTAATGTAGTTACTTTCCGAGTTGTACGAGAGCTTGTGTTTGTTTGAATGAAATAATCACCTGAAACGAGTGATCATGCGGTGAAGGAAGACAGAGAGAACAACCCTAGCAAGCTCATAGCCAGGGCACAGCCTTGGCCCTCCTCCAAATGGCGTATATACATTCCCTGGGCTTGCTGCTTCCGAATTATTCTGTTCAATTTCAGATTTATTACAAACCCCGAGGGGCAGAAGACACCATTTCAAAAGAGAAGGGAAAGCACTCTCTAATCTCACAAATGAAATCTAAATACAAAAAATTCTCATGAAGTCAAAATTACTGGGTGGGACCCGAGAGGGGTTTTCCTCCAGGAAAAAAAAAAGGGGGGGAGCAAAACAGAGAGGGGTTTACCTGCCACCTCCATGGATTGAAGGTTCGAGCATCTTTGAAATGGTCTGGGTTTAGATGCACAGCACGGAATGATGCAAACACCTTCCACCCCTTGGGAATTGTATAACCTACACATTTCATACCATTAAATTTTAACTTCGTTGAGTTGAATAATGAAGCATGTGTCTGATATGTTACAAGTTAGACACTTCATCCTCCATGTTGATCACCTTTTATGTTGATGTCTGTCATGGCCCTCCTGAAAATCCCACCGATTATGTTAGCCACTCGCAGAGTCTCATTCACAACCTGAATACCACATTACCAGAAATCAAGAACAAAGGATTAATATTTAATACTAACACAAAACAAAAGAATTGAAAGAAGCTTTGATGTTCTCTGTATATATGGAAAACACTCACGCATTGAGTAAATGCCATTGACTTGTAGTCACTCCACTCCACCGCAGCTTCTGCATCACCCTTCTTCACTCTGATCTGATCATGTTCTTCCTGCCAAAACAACCGCCAATTTCTCTTATTGAATTCTTAATGACAAGGCAAAGCATCAATTAATTAGCTTGATTAATTGAATACTACGACGCCATTAAAGAGGAATTGGCAAAGCCCAAAAGCTGTCCTAGGAATCAGAGAAAGTACACCGTTATCTCGCCCTTAATTAAACTTAGCAACCCTAGCATAAAAACAATTGTGATTTTGCTGGAGCAATTAATATTTAATACGCGTAGTTGGATTTTGCAAAGTCCTTGAAAGTTGAAACTGATACACCTCGTTTCCTACCAGCCTCACTGAAGTGAAGGCAGAGGCAGATTATTTACTATTCACTGCTCTTTCAAAAGTATACTAATTTTTTATTTTTTAAGGTTTCAGACTTTCAGCACATGTATTAAAAATACAATTAATATAATAGGTTTTTTTATCTTTAATTTATTTTATAATTAATAAAATGAAAACAAAGGAACAGATGGGTTGATTAATTATGCATTGAAATTATAAATAAGGATATAATGGGAAGAATATCAATAAATGTTGTATTGAAGTTTTAAAAGGGCCTATAACATGAAAGGCGAGGGATTAACTAGCTATGGGTCAAACACGTCTCCAGCTAAGCTCTTGGCCAACCAAAGAAGATGAATCCAACGAATGTTAAAACAAAAATAAATAAATAAATTCGTACTACCATTTTTTAACCTGAAAATTAGCACGGTATTTAAAATTTAAAAATTATAGAAAAGTGATAAATATGGTATGAGCGGATGAAATTGCAGGTGGAGGAACATATGTGATCAGACTCTGACACGACCGATTTTACTTTTTTTCTTCAGAATTGTTTTTTGGGAACTTTGTCATCTTGACAAAACTCCTCAGCGTGCAGTTTGGATGTAATAATTTTGTCCCTTGGCTCCACATTTGTGTCTTCTTCTTTGACTTTACGACATGTACTTCCCCTCCTCTTTTTGACCTTCTTCCTTTTTTATTTATCACGCCCACAATTATCTTATAACCAACCTTCATTAATTTGATACTGCAATTTAATTACCCCAAACCAATCTGTCAAATATTTGGCACACGCAGCATGCGTCTTTAACTGTGTCTGTGATGTGTCCGTGCGTGCATGACTAAAGAGGCCTTCATATATAGATAAGTTAAATATATCTTAATTTATAAAATACTGTCAGATGAAATTACACATGCTAACATGTTTATTAAATATAATTTTTAAAAAATAAATATAAACTTTTAAAAATATCTTTATTTAATATAATCTTATTTGAGTAAAAAATTAAATAACAGGAGAAAATATAATAAGAAATGAATAATAATATATTAATATTAAAATAATTACAATTAATGATATCTTATTCAATTTAAGGTATCTTATATTTTAAAACACCATTTCACAACTCGGAAAGGTATAGTATTTAGGCATGTAAATGATAATATGATAATAATTGAGTGTCAAAAAGCATAAATATGACAGAATTGATCACTTTTTTAACCGCGGTGAAAGGTGAAGGATGTAGGTAGGCTTTTTTGACAGAGGTAGGATTTGATGTTTACCTTGAGCTGAGCCAGAGCCAGAGGAGTTTCGGAGAGGAACTTGACGGCGAGGGTCATGATGGTGGAGGTGGTCTCATAGCCGGCAACAAGCAAGGCGATCATGAAATCGACGATCTGCTCGTCGGAGAACTGGTCACCGGAAGCCATGAGAGCTCCAAGCATATCGGATCTGACGCGATTATCCTTCCTCCGGTCCCTGACAATGAGCGTGAGGGCCTCGGCGACCTTGGTCCTGGCCCTGATGGCTCGCCGGTAGGTGGCGGAGAACAGAGGCAGAGGCAGCGTGAAGAAGCCTTCGATCACCATCACGTACTCCTTCCTCAGACTCTCCGTCCACTCCCCCGGATCGAAGCTCATCAACTGCTTCATCGTCAGCTCGAAAGTTATCTGCAACACATTTAATCCCCTCATCATTTTCAAAACAGAAAAGCATTCACGCATTGCACAACGTGATTCTTGGAATATATATATATATATATATTTAGGAATCAAAATTCAGAGAACAGAATATATAATAGCATGTCGCGCTGAAAGGCATGTTGTATTACATGTGCATGTTGTATGTTATGATGACCCCTTATTAGGGGAATTATTATTCTTAGCCGTAAAACTGTCTTTGGTGGGTTCGATATGGGCTCAACGTGGGGGCTTCTATGCAAATGCAATGGATTTGAGCATATTAAACAGGAAAATTTTATTTTAATTGAAAAATAAAACCATAATCAACGATAGGTTTATTAAAAATTAAATTAAAAAGAAGGCCAGAGAGAGAAAGAGAAAGGGTGTTTAGTTCCTCGCTGGACCACCCCCAGCTCCCACCCCATGTGATGGCAATCGAGATCGACGCGGACGAACCAAGAGTCCACGACCGAGTCGAACCGGTAAAGTTGGTCGAGTTATAAAGATTTGGGAAAGTTAAGTGATTTGTGATTAAGAAAATCACAAGCTTAAGAAATTAATTAATGAGGGGAAGAAAGAGGGGCATACCTTCTTGGCCTCTTCCATGAGGAAGACCCGATCGGTCCAGGAATCCAGGTTGAGCCGGATCAGCCGGTCTATATCCACCAAGAGATGATCCTTGATGATGGTGGAGTTAGCGAAGCTCATGGTGAGCGAATGCATTCTCTTGTGAAGACCACCTTTCATCAGCAGAAGCGAGTGCTTGCCCAGGAGGTTCGATATAGAACCCGGATAGCTACAATCGAAAAGCTTCCCCTCATTCAGTAAAATGAACCGGTTCGTCTCCGGGTCCGCCGAGAACACCGTCGGCTCCCCAAATATGTGGGTCGTGAATATCGGGCCGTACCGGTTCACCCGCTTGTCGACAAAAGGCTCTGGGTTCTCGCTCTTGTAGGCTGAGATAAGCTGAAGAGTCTCGCCGATGAAGGGCAGGCCCAAGCTCCCCGGGGGAAGGTGGAGCCTCCGGTACCGGCTCCGCCGGAGGAGGAAGAGGAAAACAGTGAAGACGGCGGCGAAGAAAAGTAGTAAGAGAAAAGAAGCCATGGGAATATACAGAAGAAGGGAGAGGCAGTAATATATATACACAAGCACTGTGCGTATATGTGTATATATGTATGGATTTGTTTAATGAATACAAAAAAATGGAAGTGAAGAGGGAGAAAGGGTGGTGAAGGTTTGAAGAGAGAGAGGCATTAATGGAGTAAGGAGGGAGTATCTGGCAAGAATCTAAAAGGAGGAGGGGGGAGAAATAAATGTGGGATATTTTGGTATCTGACAGGCTTTCTTCTCTCTAGAACACACTTTCTCTTTTCTGTTTCTGAGAAAAACAGAGAAAAGACTTTCTGGACACTAAGTATGGGAAAACCACCCTTTATTCTTTTTTTGTCTTTCTTTTAACCTTTTCTGGTTTTAAAAACTGATTTTGACCTAATTGTTGCACTGCCAACTTCTATGCTTTATAATCTTCAATTATTACATACTAGTATTTAATTATATGCACCTAGTGTAGTTATCAATTTCAAGATGTAGCAGAAACTTTTTATACACAATCTCTTCCAATAAAATCAATACATAATAATATGACATGGATTTTCTGAAATTAAAAATTCATAAATTTTATATAGTTTATCTTTCTATAACAAGATAGAAAATTTTATGTTATATAAGAAATAATATAATAGAAAATATATATATAGGGAATATTTTAAAACAAATCGACGATTATCTTACGGAAGGATTTGCTCCCATAATAATAAAACTAATTAACTTTATTTTTTTCAAAAAAAAAAGGGCAAAAGTGCACTTTTAGAAGATCACATATGCACTCATATCTTGAAGAAATTATTCGACCATTTGAATTTTAAAGTTCTCCGAATTAGTTTTTTTTTTTACTTTTTTAAATTAAGTGACATTTAATGTTTTTAATTTAGTTCTAAATTTTTGTTTACTATTTTTTAAATCAACCACTCAATACTAAGAAGTCTCTTAATAGACCCTAACTTTGTTGTCAATCATTTCAGTAATAACTTAAATCAGCATTCTAATTTCATAAAATTTATATATACTAATTCATAAAAAAAAATTGGATAGAATTTAAATATGCCACATTCCCTTCCAGATATAAGTCACAAATACTTACTACTATCACATACGTATTAAGAAAATTGGTAAAAATTAGTTTTGTGTTCTAAATTGATTAAAGTAGTTTAAGAATCTTTTTTTTTTCCCCGATCTAACTGCAAATAACTATTTTTAGGGATAAAAACGGGTAATTGTTTGTGGACTAACTTTTTTGGGTCAGTATCGTGGAGTGAACGGCTAAGCTATATATACATATATATACATATACATATATATATATATATATATATATATATGTATATATATATATATGTATATGGGGAAGGAGAGATGTATTTGATGAGATGTACAAAATGATTTCAAAAAAGTGATTGTCCCCTAATTTATAATATATGGTATTTTCATAAGATTTACCTGATTTGAAATATAGGGTATCAATTAATTTTTAAAATTTTTTTAACTATACCCTTATTTATTTTACTATTTTTTGGGTTAAATGATAATTTGAGGCTTAAATTATAGGTACAAGGAAAATTTAAACTTTAAATTCATATTTAGCATATTTTCAACTCATAATTGTGGAAAGTTACTTAAGGCAAACTCCAAACCAAATTCACAAACAACAATAGGAGCAGATCTCATCAACATATTTGTTTTTTTAGTTATAACATCCCTAATTATGAAAAAGTAGATGCAGCTCAATATTTTTTGAGGAAGATCATCAAGACATTGATATTGCTTTTTGCTCCACCTAACAAATTCTAAGTGACCTCAAACTCTACTTTACAACTACCCTTCTAAATAAGGGAAGTGAAAGATCTAAAACTAAATATAACCCCTTTAAAGTAGGTTAGGTTTGACTTAATAGTGATGGTTCAATAAATATCAATAAATTGTTACTTGTGAAGGCCTTTATGTGACAATCAAGGAAATTGAATTAAAAGTTTTTCAAATATATTGGATATCATCTAAGTACAACTGCTTGACTTTTAGATATTTTAAAGGGAATCAAGTCTTGTTGAAATGCCAAACTCACCCAAATTTAAGTCCACTTTGATTCTTTAGCGTGTGTTTGGATAGCATTTTTAATTAATTATTTGGGGGGAATTAATTTTTGCCAAAATTATCCAAGCACTCATTTATCCAAAAAATTGATTTTTGCCCTAAAAAACTTGATTTTTTTCTCAAAGTTGCTGGAGTCAGCTTCTACATTCAATTATTCAAGGAATATGAAAAATTACAAGAAAGGACTAAAAATATTATAAGAAAGACATAAAATTTAATAAAACTAAAATCAAACTCTCTTCTCTTCTACTTTTTTCTTAGTAAAATTTAAATTTTGAATCCTCAAAAAAGTTACTAGCATAAATTTCTATCAATTACCATCCTCCATTTAACACTTGTTATAAAACTAATTTAAATAAAATATTAATTGATAAAAAAATTAATTTAATTTAATTTAAAATTTAGGATCATTACAAAAATTGTTGCAAAAGTCTAGAGAGAAAGATTTTGCATCATTTGTTATATTGCTACATTTTTTATGTTGCCAAAATTTCTAAACAATGCTTAATATCTTTATCAGATATGACTTATATTCATGGTGTTACTAGAGATTAACTTGTACATTATCATCTTCATTAGTTATTGTAAAATTGATATTTGGTATTTAAGAATTAAATCTTTATCTTTTTATTAAATTTATTTGAACTAAGATATATTGACTTATTTATTTACATAAATTAAAATTATTAATATTAATATAATTTAAATTTTTCTAAAAATTTTTATAATTAATTAGACATATAATTTAAATAATATATTTTAATTTTTAAATATTAGATACAAATTTATCAATAATTTAATTTTAAAAGGTAATGTCCTTTATGGTAATTTATATAGTTAAAATTAATTTTAATAAATTATTCAAACATATACAATTATGTTAAAATTAATTTTAAAAAAATAGTATCCAAACAAATTGCGTTATAATATAATCAATTAAAAAATCTACCATTTAATCAATTATTTTTATAATCTATTATACCTAACTGAAATTCAAACAGGCAATTAAAAGCATTGTAGCTCATTCAACATAATTTCTGCTAGAATTACTACCACTCTAAGATTATTAACAGAATTAGATATTTTGCTATAGAGATTGGATTATCACTGTTGATCATATTTTTTAGAGATGCAAATAAATGTATTGATCTCTTTAGCTTGTTCATTAGGAACATAGAGACAACTTTGATATTATCATCTACAATGACCCCCTTAGGATGCAAAGACCTAATGGTTTCTTATATAATTTGATTTACTTGTTTCTTGCACAATTTGTACGTGGTCTTATATTAAGAAAAAATAACTTAGACCTACCTTTAATGTGAGATAAATGTCTACTCCCTCCCCTCTTAGATATTAGGTGTCTTCTATAAGTAAAATTTGGTTCACTTAATAAGTCAGTAATCAATGGGACTGTTTTGTTTTAAACTAAAATTCCTAAATTATCTTTGAAAAGTAAAAGAGAGAGACGAAAAATAATATTACATGGTTTATTTATTTGTTACTTTTTACTTAGGATTGTGTTTGAAATTTCAATTACTTTTGTTCGTTGTACTTTCATTATATTAATATTGATAAAATTGGTATAAATAACTTATATATAGAATCGATGGGAGTATTTCTTTCTTAAACTATGGGACCATCACTACTTGATCATCATTGCCTCTCTTCTTCTCCACTGTCTTGCTCTCTCTTCATCTTCACCGAAGAAGAATGTGTGAATTTTTCCCTCCCTCCTCCACACGCATATTGTATTCCCACTGACCTATTAAAACTAAGTTCCCCACCATTATATTAACTAAGCAAATTTATAGTAATCAAAGGATCAATCCATCAAGGAGATTACCAAGTTTTGTTTTCAAATCAAAGGATCCTAAATTTTTTTAAAGTCAAAAACATGTTCAAATCATTCATTGACTCATCATTTAAGTAAAAACAAGTTACAGAAGAATGAAATATCTCAAAGGAATAACAAAGAATGAAAATAGTTGAAAAATAACATGTTTGCTGCAGAATAGGGCAATGCACCAAGGCTAGTATACACTGTGCCACGATATGTTGCTTTCTATGCCACACACTACAACTCAGGCGCCCATATGCCGTGGCGTGTTTTACATCAATGACAGTAAATTCTGCTATCATTTGACAATAGAATTGGGAAACTTCTGACATTTCAATTCTCCATCCGACGTTTGAATGACATGATTTAGGTATTTATAAAAAGCTCTTCTTATAAACTAGCTAGTAGCATAGGTTTTGCTCTCAAAATAAGTCACAACAAAGAGTTAAACACCCAAACTCATTTTTATCACTTTTCACAACTTTTTACAATAAAGAGTGTTCAAAATTCAAAACAAATGCCAAAAGCATTTTCTAACACTTGGACCATGTCCTTTAGATCTAAGACTATCAATACAACAAGTCATGCATACTTAATTACTAATACAATAGAAAATCACTCCTCAGTCCCTTTTTCACCAAAAATAAAAGGGGAGGCAATTTGCCTTGCATTACATCAAGACCAATCACAACATGTTTAAAATATCATTTCTATACTTATACTAGTATTTTGACCCTAGCAACATGTATAACTTATCACATACAAATTCTCAAGGCTCAAAATGCAAGTCAGATATTTAAAAATAATAAAATAGTGCAAGTGCAACAATGTACCACCTAGAATTGGCAATAATATTCTATTACGTAAAATAAAAATAATCTAGAGGCATACAGTAAGAATGAACTAATTCCTAACCTCTTGGGTCTTCTTCCTCTTCAAATTAGAGTTAGAGCCTGTAAAGTGTTAAATGAAAAGGGTGAGTCTAGCCATTCAGTAATTAAGGTAAAACCTACCCTATGTAGTTATACATTAATTGAAATCAAACACATACATATAAAATTAAGTTCTTAAAACACGTTTGAGCATATGTAATAACTAATCCAGTTAACACATTTTCATCTCACATATGCTAGGTATATAACCACAAGACACTTAAACATATGACCATGACCTAATATATCATACGACTTGCCACCACTCCAAACGTGTGACACATCATACACTTACATGGAAAATGATCAACTAACCTTATACCCTTTTTATTTCCTCCGACTGAAATCGTGAACTATAACATTGAATATGGCTTTATCCTTGTGACTAGACTACCCAAGCTTACCAATCGTTAGGTATAACCTAACCAAAAATCACATGATTCACTCTCAAACCACAGCTTCCCCTACTCTTAAATATTTGGAATGTCGTATTTCCTAAACTATTATCCTTGATAAACTGGTGGAGAAAGCTAGGTTCTAATTCTTTGACAAATTATAGGATAGTTTCTCAACAAACCGTGGGACAAAACTACATCCTTGTGCACCAGAGAGAGGCCTAAATACTATATAAATTTTAACTACTTCCAGTCCCTAGGTGAACTCCTACTAACTGATCATACCATGTACAATATTAGCTTATTTTCACAAATCTCATTTTCTCAACATTATTTTCCACTTTCAAACATAACACCTCATCACACCTTCCAAGGTCTTTTGCCTCACTTAGGCTCATAACTGGCTCACGAGTCTATTGATGCTACAGCCTAACACAACATTATATTACTCATTCTCATATATAGTTACTGCTTTCAAACTCAACACATAAGTTTTGGTCAAACTCATTATCAACTAATCAATTTTACAATTATTTCTATATCATTTCTTCATATCAAGGGAATTACACAATACATGGTCTCATAGTATGTTTCACAAATCCACAAGTCATAATTCACATATTAAACACGTATTTCATATCGTAATGCAATTAACATACAACTATCTAAAGTAGAATTTTTTCGATTATCTTAAACTTTTAAGAAGTTAAAAGTTTACCCCTCAATATTATAACTTCTAAGCTTGTATTCCCAAGCCAAATTGGTGTCTAAAAGCTTAATTTATAATTAACCAAGTTAACCTTCATTAACATTACCAAACACACACATACAACTCTTTTTTTTCATTTCTAAATTCTCCAATGCCTACTTTGCATAAGTTTGGGCATACATATTGGTTTATTAACTCTCTCTAGCCCCTACTAATATTAATGAGTCATTAAACTCTCATTAATGACATTACAACTCTTCCAACAATCACATTAATGTCATTTTCACATGATAATGGGGTCTAACTACCAAAAGTGCTAAAACATAATATATCTAGATTTAGATAATCTAATCTACTCTCATTAATTCTATTTAAGTCAATAGATTTAAATTCATAAACTATATGAACTGAAAATCATCTCCTACTATCAAAACCCTTAACCGTAAACTTATAAATGTGGAAGAAGATGGGAGATTGATAATATAATACTTACTTCTAGTGTTTGTAACTTTTAAAATACTCCTAATATCATCGATAGTAAACCCTAGCAGAGCATGGAACATCTCCCTTATCTTCTCCTTTTTATTTCTGCCTTAATTGGCGACTACTAAGTTGCAGAAAATGGCTGTGAGCCACAGCGAATGTTGCACACGCAACATTAATTGCATTTGTGCACTGCGGCATGTGGCACAACAGCACTAAATCTCTATTTTCTTCTCTTTTCGATGCCCGGTTAGCTCGCCTTCACACCAAACCCATAATTAGGGCTGAAACACAAACAAGTATGGTCATTAGACTTCTCTGACCACACACCACCTCAAGTTACTTATTTAACATAATCAAGCCTGGTTAATATGGGGATTAAAATCTAAGATGTTACACATAACACTCCCTACTTTTGCCCTTTCATCACCCCTCCATGCAAGTATTGCTTCTCTCTCTTCTAGAAATTTACTATCTCGTTTAATGGCCTTGCATACTCTATGCTCCCTTTCCCTTGTAACTCTCTCCACCACACCTTCATCGTTTCGTCCACGAATCTTGAGAACACCATTAAGCCCAACCCACATACCACTGAGTTCACCACATCATCATGCGTGCTAATTGATTCTAAGCACTTATAATCAAACAACCTCCACACCTTTATGGTTTGGTCCCAAGAAGCCTAATACAAAACATCTTGTCCATGCTTAAGCACATACACAGTAGTAACAGGATGAAGATGTTGTAGATCAAAAGAGGAGGTGGTGTAAGGTGGGTGACAGCAAGGAATTGCATTATTGAGCTAAGGCTAATGCTAGTTTCATTGCTAGAAGGAGGCCTGCATCGAGCATTAGCAATAAGGGATACGGAGGTTAAACATGTGAGAAGAGAGTGGCTCCATGCATAAAGGGTCATCTTCTTCTTCACCGTGGTTGAGCAAGAAAGGAAAGAGCCAGAGACATGGAGAGAGATAAAATGAAATTTATGGGTCTACAATTAACAAGGTTTACTTGAAATTGACGACAAAGGCCAAATTGTTTCAAGTTTAATTATATATCAAATACAAGTTTAAAATTTAAATTGTCGCAAGACTCGTAGTTCAAAATCAAAATTGCCATTTAATTATTTTTTAAAAAATAATTCATTGAGATTTCAAATTATCATCATTAAGACAATTAATAAAAGGCATTTAATAAGAATATAATTATAAAGATATACACTTCTTTAAAAAATTAAAAGTTTAATTAACTCTTCTTTTAAAATTATGAAATGATTACTGATGCCTCATATTGCAAATCAGGAATAAAATAAATTAAAGAAGTTCATGCGCGCGCGCGCGCACATATAGACGCGTGGGATGAGGCAGTGGTTACACGAAGCAAGTAAAATGATGAGTGGGATTACTTCAGCACAGTAAATATATGGATGGGTTACAAGTTTGACTATGGTATTTCTGGACCCAATTCGTTGTACTTGTATAATATTATTATTGCTTCCACGAAAGATTTATTCTTTATTCTTCCCCTTCTTCTTTATTCTGTCCCCATTATATCCTCATTTCCTATCTAGTTCTCTACACTGGGAACAATAATGATATACATGACCTGCTCGCCAGTAGCCACATCACAACAAAACGTGCTAATTCTACATTTACCTCCCGAAGACATTTTTAATCAAATCATGTGGAACAAGAAAGGAGGTTAAAATTAGTTAATAGTTTTTTATTTTAAAAAATTATAGAAAATTAGAAAACTTACGTATCCTTAATTAAAATTATAAACTTTATATTTAAATCTTAAAGTCAAACATATCAACCAATTGAATATATGGGCTTTTTTTTTTAAATGACTCATTAATGATTTATCAAATTTTATAAATCATCTTATATTAAGTACTACTAAATAAAACTTTCAGGTGACCTTAAATGTTTATATTACAACATGGACAAATTTTCATGCATTTATTCGGGATATATTGAAAAAATCAATATTGATTACTCTTCAAAACATCCAATTCGTCTTGCAAAAGGACTAGAGAGAACTGTGTAATTTATTACTCCCTCTTTTAAAATATTTTTTAAGAGTTAAATATTAAAAAATATAAGACATTTCTAGTATTTTAAGGTATAATTAATGTATTTTTAAAAAATATCTTTAATAAATAAATTATTTTATGTATTTTTAAGTAAAAAATACCCTATTAAAAAAGAATAAATGTAAAAATATGAGGTTAGTTTGGAGATAAATTATTAATTTGTCGGGGAAGAAGTATTTATTTTTAGATGAAGTTTGTGGGGAATTTTTTGAAAATATAACAGTGGCATTAATATTTTATTTTCAAGAGAGGTTTGTGTAAATTTTAAAAAATAAAAACTCTACTCCCTCCATTTAATATTATGAAGTATTTTTTTCAAAGTGCCATGTTAAAAATTAAAAAATATAAAATATTTTAAGTCTTTAAGGATGCAATGAATAAGATTTTTTTTTCAAAATTAGCTTAATGAGGAGTATAATTAATAAAGGAGTATAATTAATAAAGTTTTTCAATTAAGATATTGATTAAATGAGGATAAATGTGCAAATAATGAGTAATTTTAAAAATAATTAATTAATTCATTAAAAATGTAATTCAATCAAAAGTGTCTTATAATATTGAGTATAAGAAAATATAAAATACAAGCAAAATACAATATTATTGTAGCATATTAACCTTTTTTCCTTTGCATCAGGAGCATCTTGGTGCTTGAGCGTACGTAATTAACCTTTAATTTGAACTTTCCTTTGAATGCCCATACTATATTGAAGAGTTAATCTTAATTAATTGCGTGATGGCGCAATGGGAATATACGTTAATCAGTATTTTGAGACTCAATACTCTCCAACAATTATGTTAAATGTGCACTTACTTCATAAAGAAATTTAGATTTGAAAAAAAAAAAAGTGGATTCCATTAAGAGCATAATCAAAAAGAAATTTCAAGCTTGACCATGTTACGTTATGGCTCAAGAGTCAAGAATCAGTTCCTTTTATTTTATTTTATTTTTATTTTTCACTGCATCTCCCCAAACGATGATCAATTAATGATCTAGGGTAGTTTCCTATGGTATATGTCAAGTATATAATCATGTTTATTAAAAAAATATCAAGTAAATATGAACATGAGTTCCGGATTTGATGTAAATTTAGGCATTGTATTGCAATAATTCTAATCGTAATAAATATTGCACCTGAGATTAGCTGCAGCTATTCCAAATCAATATGAATATACACAAAAATATCAAATAAATGTCTACCCTCTTGCTTTTAATATTTTTAGAGCGATTAGTTTTTATTATTCGCAGTGGATATTCATATACTCTTAGAAAAAGAAATATATTTATAGTATCAATTAATTATCATGATTATTTTTTCATAGGTACGTACCTATCCTTACTTAATTAGCAAATGAATTGTGGAAAAATATGACAAGTGATAATAACCACAATTCATTTCAAGCAACTTCCACAGTTTTTCGTTTAGCCATTCCAAGATACACGTCCACTGTGTTAATTAGTCCATGGTTTAGTAAACAATAATGGAACTAATTGTGATTAATGATCAATATGTAATTTTTTTAGTAGGCTGAACTAATCAAAATATATTGAACTAGATTAATTTCAAGTCCTTTTCTAATGACCTAAAGCTGGTTTAAAATGACATTGTATAACAAGGGGAACCATACAAAATAATATGAGATCAGAATATACATCTATCTGGAGTTGTTGATGATGGGTTGTTTCAAATATCTATCTCAAGTATTAGATCTATTAATAAATATGCAGATTGGATAGCTTATCAATCGATAGTTTAAATATTT
Organism: Prosopis cineraria; assembly: GCF_029017545.1. Taxonomy (NCBI): domain Eukaryota; kingdom Viridiplantae; phylum Streptophyta; class Magnoliopsida; order Fabales; family Fabaceae; genus Prosopis; species Prosopis cineraria. The sequence continues at coordinate 13,597,880 of NW_026555333.1, forward strand.
ATATTTTTAATAGTTTGCATTTAGTTGCAAAAACTTTTTATATGTTGACATGATATAAGGTGTTTATTTGCACAGTTTATCTATGGCTTTTTATTTGATATGTGTGTGTGTGTGTTATCTCAAGCATAGGGTCAAGCTTGAAAATTAGGTGAAAAAATGAGTAAAATTTCTAAAAGGCTGGGCCCATTAAGGTTGACTAATTAAAAGATCATCCCTTCAAATTCAAGGTTAAAGACACTTTTATTAGCCATTATTCTAAAATATTAATTTAATTAAATGTTAAATAGTAATTTATTTAAATTATAGATTCAGTAATGTTTGGGATTCAAAACTTATTTTTTATATAATATCTTATTTTAATATCTCAAAAAATGTAATATTGTCCATGCACTAACAAATGTTAACTTTAACAAACTAGAAATTATAAAAAATTTAAAAAGTTATAGAAAATGACTGCAAAATTTATTAGTTCTTTTATACATAATTTTTATATTATTTTTTATAATTTTTTAATCAACTTATCATCAAAATTAATTTTGTTAATGGTAAAGGTGACATTGAAATATTTTTAAAAGTTAAAGAAAATACTGTATTAAAAATAAATATAAATTTAAATATCCCTAAACCTAAATTTTAAGGGAGAAATTCACTTTGATTATAATAGATTTTTCAAATAGTTGTTTTTGTCACAATTAATATAAGTGTGTATGTGGCTTTATATATATGTATGTATGTATATTTATCTCAAGCATAGGGTCAAGCTTGAATATTACGTAAAAAATGAGTAAAAATTTCTAAAAGAATGGGCCCATTAAGGTTGACTAATCAAAAGATCATCCCTTCAAATTCAACGTTAAAGACATTTTTATTGGCCATTATTCTAAAATATTAATTTAATTAAAGGTTAAATAGTAATTTTTTTCTAAATTATAAATTTTTTGGGATTCAAAATTTATTTTTTATATAATATTTTATTTTAATATTCAAAACAATGAAATATTGTCCCTGCACTAACAAATGTTAACTTTAACAAACTAGAAATTATAAAAAAAAAGCTCAAAAAGTTATAAAAAATGACTACAAAATTTATTAGTTCTTTTATGCAATTTTTTATGTTATTTTTATAATTTTTAATCAACTTATCGTCAAAACTAATTTTATTAATGATAAAGGTGATATTCAAATATTTTTAAAAATTGAAGGAAAATATTATATTAAAAATAAATATAGAATTCAAATACTCCTAAACCTAGACTTTAAGGGTGAAATTTACTTAACACTTTGATTATAATAGATTTTTCAAATAGTTGTTTTTGTCACAATTAATAAAGCATCACTTTTATATCTATTTATAAAAAATAAATAATAGTTAAATTTAACCATTTTTATTGTAAATAAACTCAAATAGCATAGTTTCATTTAAACGTATGAATATAATGTTTTAAAGTGGGTTTTTACTTTTCATGTGTGTGTAATGTGTACAAGGCGAGAGAGCTCCCCCGGGAGGAAGCTTCTAAGATGGCGACCTTAGAAACAGAGACAGCCACACGGGGGATGCGCGATGGAATGAGCAATCGCAAAATTCCACACATCAAGTGATCATGACACTCTCAGCCACATACATTCTTGGTCCCCACATTCAAGGGGCTTTAATGCTTTTTTCCCACTAAAACATCATATACATTCAAATTATATTTAAGACGTGTTTTATTAAATTTAATGAAATTTAATGAATATTAAATTTTTTAAATAAATTTTTTCCACATGTAAGTTGAAAATTAAATTTTTAAACACACTCTTGGACCACTAGAAGCTTGCTTGGTCTAAATTACAGAACATTTAATAGGTTATATATATATGTGTATGTGTCAATTATATTCATATTTATCATATTTGATCACTTAAGTAATTGATAAGAATGTTTTCAATGAGTTTGATATATATTTATTTCACTCAATGATACGATTGAAAAGGATTTAAACTTTTTTTAAAATCAAACAACCTGTTCTGTAATACTCTAATTTCTACTTAATTAATTAACACGCATTATATAATATATTTCAAGTTTATTTGAGAAAAAATGATATAAAATATTTATTGACTCAGATATAATATAAAAATTAAATATTAAATTAATTATTTTTTCCCATGGATCTAAACCTCTTGGACGCTACTACCAATTTTGCCATGCCATCCTTGTCACCTAACTTGGCGTCATATGACCATTAAATTTTAATTAATTACTAATTAATTAAAGGGAAGAATTCTTTGGGCAAATAGAGTACATTACTTGTCACGCGCTTTTAATGGGGCAACATGCAAATTAATGACACCAAAATATTCTGGTTTTACGAAACTAGAATTCACATGGTACCATTAATTCTTTCAAATTCATATTATATAATAATTGCGAACATTATTATTCCGCTAGCGAAGGAGATTAATTTTACACTCAAATATTGGCGGGGAAAAAAATGGAAGGAGCGTTTTATCAAAAAAGAAAAGAAAAGAAAAAAGAAGGAACGTAACGAAGCATAATCTGCTACTCGTGACCAAAGTAATAGAGGAACTAATTGTAATTATAATTAATTAATCGATTAGAATATAGGTAGGTTCGAGGTTTAGAGACAGATTTTGCACCCACGATTTGCGGGATTTTGGACAAAATCTCATCCTGTTTTGTTTTAGATGTTTTCACTTTTCAGAATTATTATAAGATGGATTACGAGGTTTCTCTCAAATCGATATATGTGGCCGCAATATAGGAATCTAGCATGCACTTTCTTTATTAAATGATAATTAATAATAATATTTCCCCCTCTTTAGTTTTTTCCCTTGGCGTATTAATTTATGCGATTGAACTCAAACTTCCTAATTGCATCGGTTTGACCACAAACATGTATAAATATTCCTCAATCTTAAATTATAAAATATTTTTTAAAAAAATTAAAATTTAAAAAATATAAAATATTTTGATAAAAATAAAATTTTATTAATAATATTTTTTTTAACATTACTTTTTAATATATTCTCTCTCTTCAATATTATTTTATCAATAAAATATTAAGTGAAGGATATTTTTTAAAATTTATATTTTTATCTAAAAATAAAAAAAAATAAAATATATTTAATAAATTTTATTAATATATAAATTTTATTTAAAAATATTTTATAATTTAAAATGGAGAGAATATTATATAAAACTGTAGTCAAATACAGCTTAATTTTTATACACTCGTGTGGCTCGTGAGGTGTATATAAGAATACTGTACTCCTGTTTGATAGATCTCTTTTAGACTCAATTATTGGCCTTTTGCATATGAAAAGAATATTCATGCAGGAAATTTTCCCGACTCACTTCTATCGAATTTCTTGTTTTTTTTTCGATAAAAAATATATTGAAGGAATAAAACTCAAAATGCTGAAGCACTACAGGGTTAACTAGTCCTGAAATAAGGAAAAAACAGTAAGGTTGTACATTAGCATTTAGAAAATTGTTATCCATGCAAGTCGTAGTCAGGGGATATGGTCCACGTGTGAGATGACAGTGCTTCGCTATCAGACAAATTAAAATTTTGGTTTAAGTGTATGTCATATTAAATATTTCCATGTTCTCTTATGGCCCATCTCTCAATAATATGCTCTCCAATAGCCACCATATATTGATCAAATCATCAGTAATTAATATCCGCTACTTCTCATATCATGTAGTGCTCCCTCTAGTGACCATTTTATTTGCCTTTTTTTAAAAAAAATAATTTTGTGACTAAAAAACAGTATGTATAATCGGGTGCAACATGTTGACAATATCCACTTTAATTAATTTTGCTGGGAAAAAATTGAATGAAATTATCATTTGTTGAGAATGATTCATCTGGTTGATATCATGAAAGCAATATATCATGGAAATCAATGATGTGTGAGGTATTAAATATCGTCGATAGGATTCTCATTTTGTTGTTTTTCTTTTGTTTGACCTGGCTCAATAGTAACGAGTACTGGTATATACACTTGCAGTTGTAATTTTCAAGTGTCACAACATAATTAAAATGGACTTATCGAATTTTGAGAGGCGTGAGTTGCCGACACTTGTTTATGTGATGTAATTTGCTTTCTTGCCTCTGAGGAGAAAGAAGGAAATATTTGTACATAGACATGTACTTTTCAAAAATTTATTATTCGTCGATTTGTTTGCCTTGTTTGGCTGTCCCGAAATCCATGGATCAGTGTCGCCTCGTCTCAGTAAGAATTATTATTACGACTATTATTAAAACTCGTAACTCGTTTGATATGATTGAATAATTTTTGATAGAATTAAAATTAAAATTAAAAAAATTAAATTAAAATAGAATTAATTACAAAAATATATTGGTATGTCAGAAAAATTAGATGGAATTCTTATATTATTTTTGTTTGGTACGTAAGACATGAAATGGAATTATATTTAAAAGACAAAAATACCCCTATATATAAATTAAAATAAAATATAATAAAAGTTATTGTGTTTCAATTTTCTTATGTATTTTATATGTTAATGAAATATTATATAGATGATAGATATTATATATAAGTAAAATATTTTACAAAAAAAAATTAATTTTCTCACATGTTTAGTATATAAATAAAATATTAGATAGATGATAAATATTATATATAAATAAAATATTTCATAGAAGAAATATTATAAATACATATATCGTATTATATTTTACACATACACACATATATTATAATTGGGGTGGTTAGGGTTATATATTTTTAGAGCAAAATTGTTTTTCTATAATTTTTATGAGTGTAAAAGTGTCTTAAAAGTTACAATTCTCTGAATTGCCCTTGATTCCATAACTTTAAATAAAAAATACAATTCAACCTATTTTCATGGAATTGGAGATTCTTGAGAATTATGATTCATATCTACCAAACATCACTTATTCAGATTCTTTTTTTAATTTCTTTTTCATCTTTAATTTCAATCTACCAAACATGACCTTAGATATTTGAAGTTCAGAATTCAAAAAATACTCCGTCCGTTTTAGAATGTATAATAAATTCAGATAAAAAAGTAGACTAAAATATCTCAGTTAATTAATATAAATGTAAAATAAATATTTATTAAAATGAGTGATTTTGTTATAAAAAAAATACTAGTCAAAAAATAATAGTTTTTCTAATAATAATAAATAGAGGGAGTGTATAATTAAGTTGCATTCTATAGGTTTCTCAAGGTGTTGACATAGCTGGCAATTACAATATTTAAAAAGCATTTACAAGTAAATTTACAAATTATTCATTATATTTTATTGATTTTTATTTATTTCCAGCTAATCAATTCTTGAAGGACCCTGTCGTATTCCCTCTCATTGAATTACTTGCCCTTGGGTCTATCAACAAAGAAATTTACTGGATCTAGAGTCGTCTCTACTGAGATGATAGGGACCAAAATAATTTATTATCGTCAGTTTCGCATCTAAATAAAGTGACACCACCACGTATGAACGTACGGTGCATTCAATTACAAGGCGATGAACTGGCTAATTAAGGCTCTGACACTTTTTTACCAGAACCTTCTTCCTTTTCAACTGGTTAGAAATTCTGTTTCAACTCTTCTATTTTCTCTCTTTGACCCAAAAAAACGCTTGTATCTTCTCTTATATAAGAATTTTTACTCAGAAGATATTTGCCGTTGCGCCTTCTTCACTTGATTGAGGAAGACTAGTTTTTACTGTCAGTAGGGTACTTCTTTGTCTAGGGTTTAGTTTTCTTTATTTGCGAAATTAAAAACATAAAACGTCATACGTATAATTATAGTATTCGAAATTCGAAACAAACAAAAAATGTTTAGACATTGTATTCAAGGAAAAAAAAAATTAAGACATGTGAAAGATAACTTTAACTTTAACTTCATATAAGAAGTCTTGTATGGAATAAAATTAATTATTGCTTTTGAAATCCTCGTCAATCCAATCACTTGAATCGGTAAATTATTGAACTCAGGAGTCATGCCATCCCTGGTTAAATAAAATATATATATATTATATATATTTTTTGTATGACTGATCCAATCGTTACTCAACTAGTATTTTTAACATTGATTATTAAATTGGTGCTTTGATTTATACAATAATCGATTGTAAATAACTTCTTTTTTTGACCATTTTGATTTTTGTTTTGACCATTGATTATAAATAACTTTCTTTTGATGCAGCGATTATGTAACTTTGTCATGATAAGATTTCATCGCTCATCCCTCCTTTTTTGGTGCAAAAGTGTCTAGCTGAGCCGTGTCTTGAAATCTCTTCAAGGCATGATATGCTTTTATGTTCAAAACAACGTTTGCAGGAATACTTATAAATTTTTTACCAACAAGATACTACAATAACAATGAAATTTAAACTCTAGATCCTCACTCTAATTTTATTTATAAGTTAATTTTAATGTATTTTATTAAAATGAAAAAAAATCTTAAAAGTTAAATTTTATTAACTCTATATTAAAATTTAATAAGTTTTGATCTTAAAAGACAAAAAAAAATTGTTAAAAATTTTTCATAATATTTAATAATATCAGGTGAAAAAATTATAGAAAAGAATGAGTAAAAAATAAAAAAGAAAAATTAATTGTTTAATCTTTTAACTTTAACTTACTTGTAACTCAGTCCCTCACTATGACTCGTTGCAACTCAGTCCCTCAATTATAACTCGGTCCTTATTTTTAAATTTTTTTAAAAATCTTTTATCAAATAAGAGGGATAAAAAATGCTCATATATTATTTTTAAAATACCTTCTTCTTATTCATTAATGTGAGCTATAAACTAATATGAAAAAAATAATAAAAATTAAAGATTAATTTATAAGTGATTTAAAAATTGTTAGATTGAGTTATAGGTGAGTTATAATTGAGAGATTGAATTACAGTGAGTTTAATTAACAGATTGAATTGTAAGTGATTTAAAAATAAAAGATTAAAGATTAATTTTTTTTAAAATAAATATGGGGAGAGGAGGATGGTGGAGATTTAACCTAGGGCACTAAATTAGTCATGTGATGTCTCATCATCAATGAACGATGCCCATGGTATGTAGGAAAGGGGGAGGGGTGCACACGTGTGTACTTGAATGCGTGTAGTTTTCAGTCTCACTTTCAATGTTCTGCATTCTGCCCCTGCTGCTCTGCTTTGCGCACGAATGCGTATGTGTCAGTCCTTGCACGTGCGCCTCTTCCTTTACCTATTTCTCTTTTGTGGGCCCTTCCCTTCACGTGCCCCCTCTGCCCCACCACTTCTCTCCTATTCTTCCTCCCTCATCATCCCCGGCTTTTACAATAGCCATTGTCATCTGTTGCTACATTACATTCGCTGTACAAAGTATCTCTGCAAGTAACTTCAATTCCGTGTAATGTATTGTGCAATCTATTTATATTTATCAATGAAAAGGCATCGGAATTTTTACATTAATCAACACAGTTTTGTTTTTTAATGTCGGTCACAAGAATTTAGTATAATCTTACAAAAAATTATAACTCAAACAATATTCTAAAGCAAAGCTTTGCCCTCCTAATTAAGCCATATTTATATATATATATATATATAAACAGAGAGAGAAAAAACAGTTTTTAATAAATAAATAAAGTGAAAGACTACTGTAAAGCTTAGAAACTATCACTTTTAATTTATTTTTTTAATTAATTAATTTTTTAAATTGTGTAATATGATTTTTCTTTTTACAAAATAAAAACAGAGGGAGTATATTTAATCATTTAGGCCGGGTTTCAAGTCCAAGTTTAGAAACTTTTTAAAAATTGATATTGTATTTTGAAAAAAATAAATATGGAATAATTACTATTTATTTTGAACTAATTAATTTTAATTATTTGAGATTTAAAATATTTTTAATTCAAAATAAAAAATTTTCTGGACAGATAAACTCAAACTATCATAACCATTAATTTATCACGTGAACAAAATTTTAGGGAGGCAATTCCCCATTCCTTTTTCAAGAGTCAGGGCTGTAATATCCCAATATAAATTTTAATAGTTAATTTGGGTTAATAGAAAATTAAAAAAAATAAATAAAAAAATAAATAATTTTAAAAAAAATAAATAAAATGTAAAAAATAATATTATTAAATTATTATTATAATAATAAAAAAAAGAAAGGAAGAAGAAGAAGAAAACGAATTTGCTTCCTCAACAGTAACATAATAAAATAATAATAAAAAAAAAAGAAGAAGAAAGAGAGAAAATATTAAAAAAAATGTGGGACCACTGAATTTTTATAAAAACTCACCTGTTCCTTCATTTCTTCATTCCTTCATTTCGTGCGTGAGCTTCGGCAGAGAGAGCATCGTGAGCCAAATTCACCGGTGCAGGGTTTTAAGGTAAGAGTTTTTAATAGGATATTTAGGGTGTGATTTTAAGCTTTTCAAACTAGTAAGTAAGTTCTAAAATTTTTTCTTAGTCATCCTTTTTCTTTGGTTTCTGAGTTTGTAGTGGTAGAAAATTTAAGATCTGGAAGAGGGATGAATTTATGTTGAATAAATATGGTTTTTGAGGTTGTTAGTAGTATAATAAATATTCTAGAGTATAAATTTATTGGTGATCTTTGAATTTGTGACTTATGGATCAAATTCTAGACTAGATCTAAAATATATGTTTGATTTATTGAGGTTTAGATGATTATTTGGGATGAGAAATGAATTATTATGGCTATAGGATTATGATTTTAAGCTAGAGACTTAATTTTTAATTTTTGGGTATTTTAGGTACGAATTTATGAAATAAAAAGAAAATTTTGATAATAAAAATTAGTTTAGAAGTTGATTTTTTAGATTATTATGTTTTATTGATAATTAAAAGAGGAGTTAAAATTATACTTAATAGTATTAACTATAGATTTGTATTAAGATTGAGATTAGGAATTATGTTATATTTTTAATTCTATTATTAGAATTATTATTAGTTTCAAAAATGGAAACTAAATATTATAAATAATATGTTTATTTGTAGATTGTATTACTGGTGAAGATTGTGGTGAGAGAGAAATTTTAAGGAATAATTTATTAAAAAGCCACAAGGTAACCATGCTTTTAATTTGTGATTAGTGTTTCTTCATGTTAATTGGGTGATTATTGAGAAAATTATGAAATTTTTTAATATTATATAATTGTGCAATATTATTATAAATTTATTTGATTATTGTGGGAGGTGTTGGGAGACTTGCTATTGTTGTTGTATTTATGTGCCACGTGGTAGCCCCTATTGGAGCTCAATAGGTGGGTTTGTAAGGACTCGGGCTAATCTACCTTTGGCCGGGTAATTTAGTACCGAGTGAGGTCTACGGCTCGAGGTTAATGGAGGGATATAAGGATGGTTGTTTGTGTTTATTATAATATTCCTTATATTTGTTGGAATTATATTATTTTTAATTCTCACTTAGTAAGCACACACTTAACTGTTTGTATACACTATCATAAATTGGCTTTGGTTACTGGGACTTTTGAGTCTCATTATGTGGTTAACAATTTTCAGGAGAAGAGCCACGAGTGACACGTGGAGGAGTCCCAGAGGCTTAGTGGTATAGATCCACTGTCTCTTTTGGGTATTTAATTTATGATTTATAATGTATATTGCCAATATTAGGGCTTTTTGTTTATTGTCAATTATATGAATATATAAATGTAATCATGCCTTTCAAACTATTTTTATTTTTGGTACAATTTGGATGACTGTAATTTTAATATTTGGTTTACTTTGGATTGGTTAAAATGGCATGATTATAAGGCCAAATAACTGGCTTGTGTTGAAAATTGACTAAATTGCTTATTTTACTTGTTGGGAGTATAAGGATGGACAAATGTGATTTAGTTTACTTGTTGGGAGTATAAGGATGGACAAATGTGATTTAGCCTAATGGCATGTGGGAGGTAAAAATTTATCTGAAATGTTATAGTGTGTGAGTTGAAGCCAATTATAAAATATTTTATATCAAAATTATTGATATAAAAATGTGTTGGGTGGCTGTAACCCAACTATGGTTGAGTTAAATTATAAAAAAAAAAATTTGGTGTGTTACAAATTTTGGTATCAGAGCTACATGTTTCCAATTCTTATAAATTATGAAATTGTTATACATTAACCTAGTTTATTGGCAATATACATTATTAAATCATAATGCTTCTCTATTATTTTTTCTTGTCTTGAGATTAGTGTTAACTTAATTATGTGACTTCCATCCTTTAGGAGGGGAGAGATGGTGTCTAAAACTAGGAGAGGTGGCGAAATTGTCGGTGATTCTATAGAGCCAATAGGAAATGACATACCTTCACTGCCACAACCAGAGCCCACACAGCAACAAATTGGGCAGGGCGAGCCCATACAGTCACAACTAAGGCAGGATGAGCCAACCATGAGACAAATGATGGATCTACTATATAATCTTAGTGACTGCATGAAGAGACAAGAAGAAGAATTGGCCGCTTTAAGACAATATAAGGAGAATTCCAACCGAGAGGGAAATGGCCAACAAGAAGGAAGCCATACCAAGGTATTAAATGCGAGCCAATTTGCTGATGAAGGCTTACCTCCCTATTCTCACCATGAGACTAGTTCGAAGAATGTGAGTCTTCACTCTGACCAACAGACATCCACGATCACAAAGATCTGGAGTACTTTTCGTAAGTTTAATCCTCCTACTTTCGATGGAAATCTTAAGCCAGCGGTGGTTGAAGAATGGATAGATCAATTGGAGAGTATTTTTCGTATGGTTGTGTGCACTTCTAATCAAAAGGTGCAGCTGGCAATATTCCTATTACAGAAGAGTGCTAAGAAATGGTGGGAAACATCAGGACCGAAGGATGATTCCTCTCTTACTTGGGAAGATTTTAAAGCCATATTGTTCGAGAATTATTTTCCTACTGCACTGAGAGCAGAAAAGGAGGCTGAGTTTCATGCATTTCGTCAGGGTGATTTAGATGAGGATGAATTTATTGAACAATTCTCAGAATTATCTAAATACTCTACTTACCTCCAGAAACATGAAGACACGGAGTGGATGGCTGAACGATTACTAGAGAAGGCGAGGCCTGATCTAAGGGAACAGTTAGCCCCTTTTGAGATCAAGACCTTCAGTGAGATGTGCAATAAGCTTCGAATAGTTTCTTGGAGGAAGAGAGAGGCTAGATTAGAAGCTGATAGAGAGAGGAGGAAAGAACCTCATGGGAAACCCCCTATCCATACCAGACCCATTGGTGGAGTAGAGAAGAGGAGCAGTCAAAACTTTGGAGGCTTTAGAAATCAGAAGAAGAAGGGCTACTACTATAAGGGCCAAAGCTACAGAGGGAATTAGAGTGGGAGTCAAGGGTCTTACAGGAGCTCAGCTACCTTTAATCCTACTCCTGGTGCTGCTAGTAATCAAGCATGCAGTAAGTGTGGGAAGTTTCATTCTGGTGATTGTTGGGTTTGTTACATCTGCCAGAAGCCTGGTCATATTGCCCAATTCTGCTATCAAAATCAGAATAGGGGTAATGATCAGAGACCTACAGTACCAGCACGAGTGTATGCCCTCTCTGGGACAGAGGCTGCTAACAACCCTAATGCTATCCGAGGTATAATTCGAATCCTTAATAATGATGTTTGTGCTTTGTTTGATTCGGGTGCTACACACTCTTTTGTGTCTGATGAATGTATGAAAAGATGTAAATTGCCTGTGTGTACCTTACCTTTTGATGTGAAGATTTCTACTCCTGCTGGTTTGACTGTAAGGACTGCTAAGGCATGTCTAAATGTAGAGGTTGAGTATAAGGGTCGAAAGACCACCATAGACCTCATTTGTTTGTCTTTGTCTGGGATTGATGTTATTGTGGGGATGGATTGGTTGTCTGCAAATGGAGTTGTACTTAATTGTCAGAAAAAGAGTGTGTCACTTTCAGCTCTTACTGTAACCCCTGTAGAGTCCCAAAGTCCTATGTTGTTGTCTGCAGCTCAAGTAGAACAGTGTATAAGAAAGGGCTGTCAAGCTTTTATGATTTTCTTCTCAATCAAGGCAGAGATTGAAGAAGGTGTAGATCAGATTCCAGTAGTGAGAGAATTCCCTGACGTCTTTCCTACTGAAGTGATCGGTTTGCCTCCAGAACGAGAGGTTGAGTTCTCAATTGAGCTCGTACCTGGTACGGGGCCTATTTCTAAGGCACCCTATAGGATGTCTCCATCGGAGTTAGCTGAGTTAAAGAGACAAATTGAAGAGTTGTTAGAAAAGGGATTTATCAGACCGAGTGTATCACCATAGGGGTCACCGGTACTGTTTGTGAAAAAGAAAGATGGAAGCCTTAGATTGTGTATTGATTATAGACAATTGAATAAGGTAACCATCAAGAACAAGTACCCTTTACCTCGAATTGATGATTTGTTAGACCAATTAGTCAATTCAGCAGTGTTTTCTAAGATTGATCTAAGATCAGGGTATCATCAATTGAGGGTTAGAGCAGAGGATATCCCTAAAACTGCTTTTAGGACTAGATATGGGCACTATGAGTTCCTAGTGATGCCGTTTGGGTTAACAAATGCCCCAGCTGTCTTCATGGATTATATGAATCGAATCTTCAGGCCTTATCTCGATGAATTTGTTGTAGTCTTTATTGATGACATACTTATTTATTCTCGAGATGAGGTAGACCATGCTAGACATCTTAAAATTGTTTTGGAGATATTAAGAGAGCACAAGCTCTATGCCAAGTTGAGCAAATGTGATTTTTGGCTTAAAGAAGTCAAATTCTTAGGCCATGTTGTTTCAGAAGAAGGGGTAGCAGTGGACCCTAGTAAGATAGATGCAGTGATGAAATGGGAACAACCTCGAAGTGTGACAGAGATTAGGAGCTTCTTGGGTCTTGCAGGCTACTATCGTCGTTTCATTAAGGGTTTTTCACAAATTGCAATGCCCTTGACTAAGTTGACCAGGAAAGATGCTCCATTTATTTGGACGAACGAGTGTGAAGTTGCCTTCCAGGAGCTAAAAAAGAGGTTGACCACCACACCGGTGCTCACCTTACTTGTTCCAACTTCTCCTTATATCTTGTATACTGATGCTTCTAAGAAAGGTTTAGGTTGCGTATTGATGCAGGAGGATCGAGTAGTGGCTTATGCCTCTCGACAGTTGAGACCTCATGAGGAAAATTACCCTACTCATGACTTGGAGCTTGCTGCTGTAGTATTTGCCTTGAAGATTTGGAGGCACTATCTTTATGGTTCTTCTTTTGAAGTCTTCAGTGATCATAAAAGTTTAAAATATTTGTTTGATCAAAAGGAGCTCAACATGAGACAGCGCAGATGGATTGAGTTTTTGAAGGATTATGACTTTGAGTTGAAGTATCATCCAGGGAAAGCTAACGTAGTCGCCGATGCTCTGAGCAGGAAGCTTGTACATACTGCTCACATGATGGTCAGAGAACATGAATTATGGAGTAGTTTTCATGCAGTAAATGTAGAAGTAGTCGAAAATCGTTTGGCTGCTCTACATATTACTGAATTTGAGAATAATTTTTGGGAAGAAATCAGAATTTCACAGCAGAAGGACGATTATTTGAATAAGATTAGGGTAGAGATTGGGGCTAGAAAGGCTGAACATTTTGATGTGACCGATAATGATGTCGTAAGATATAAAGGTAGAGTGTGTGTGCCTAATGATACTCGATTGAAAAATATCTTACTTGAGGAGGCTCATCAGAGTAAATATACCATTCACCCAGGAGCAACTAAGATGTATCATGACTTAAGACGTGGTTGGTGGTGGCCAAGGATGAAGAGAGATGTAACTGAACATGTAACTCGTTGTTTGACTTGTTAGAAAGTCAAAATTGAGCATCAGAAACCAGCCGGGATGCTACAGTCTCTTGATATTCCAGAGTGGAAATGGGACAGAATTAAGTGAGAGAACTGTTTTGGGGCCGGACATTGTTGATGAGACTACCCAAAAGATTTCTTTAATCAAGCAAAAATTACTCACAGCTCAAAGTAGACAAAAGAGTTATGCGGATAAGAGGAGAAGACCGCTTGAGTTTGAAGTAGGTGACCATGTATTTTTAAAAATCTCTCCGGTAACTGGTGTTGGAAGAGCTATTAAGGCTAAGAAGTTGACACCAAGGTTTATGGGGCCTTTTGAGATCTTAAAACGAGTTGGACCAGTAGCGTACCAAGTAGCATTACCACCCCAAATTGCTGGAATACACAACATATTCCATGTGTCACAACTGAAAAAGTATCAACCAGATCCTTCCCATATAATTGAACCCGAGGAAATTGAACTCAGGGAGAATTTGACATTCAAAGCTGAACCAGAAAGGATTGTGGATTACAAGGACAAGCAATTAAGAAACAAGACCATTAGATTGGTTAAAGTAATTTGGAAGGGCACGACTCCAGGTGATGCTACGTGGGAGACCGAGGACAGTATGCGACGTGATTATCCTCGTCTTTTTGATTAAGTGAGTAGTTAATAGTTACTAATTTTAAATTTTGAGGACAAAATTTCTAAAAGGAGGGGAGAATTGTAATATCCCAATATAAATTTTAATAGTTAATTTGGGTTAATAGAAAATTTAAAAAAATAAATAAAAAAATAAATAATTTTTAAAAAAAATAAAAAAAATAATAAAATAATATTATTAAATTATTATTATAATAATAAAAAAAAGAGAAAGGAAGAAGAAGAAGAAAACGAATTTGCTTCGTCCGCCGCCTCAACAGTAACAATAATAAAATAATAATAAAAAAAAGAAGAAGAAGAGAGAGAAAATAATTTAAAAAAATGTGGGACCCACTGAATTTTTATAAAAACTCACCTGTTACTTCATTTCTTCATTCCTTCTTTCGTGCGTGAGCTTCGGCAGAGAGAGCATCTGTGAGCCAAATTCACCGGTGCAGGGTTTTAAGGTAAGAGTTTTTAATAGGATATTTAGGGTGTGATTTTAAGCTTTTCAAAACTAAGTAAGTGTTCTAAAATTTTTTCTTAGTCATCCTTTTCTTTGGTTTCTGAGTTTGTAGTGGTAGAAAATTTAAGATCTGGAAGAGGGATGAATTTATGTTGAATAAATATGGTTTTTAAGGTTGTTAGTAGTATAATAAATATTCTAGAGTATAAATTTATTGGTGATCTTTGAATTTGTGGCTTATGGATCAAATTCTAGACTAGATCTAAAAATATATGTTGATTTATTGAGGTTTAGATGATTATTTGGGATGAGAAATAAATTATTATGGCTATAGGATTATGATTTTAAGCTAGAGACTTAATTTTTAATTTTTGGGTATTTTAGGTACGAATTTATGAAATAAAAAGAAAATTTTGATAATAAAAATTAGTTTAGAAGTTGATTTTTAGATTATTAATGTTTATTGATAATTAAAAGAGGAGTTAAAAATTATACTTAATAGTATTAACTATAGATTTGTATTAAGATTGAGATTAAGAATTATGTTATATTTTTAATTCTATTATTAGAATTATTTTATTAGTTTCAAAAATTGAAACTAATATTTATAAATAATATGTTATTTGTAGATTGTATTACTGGTGAAGATTGTGGTGAGAGAGAAATTTTAAGGAATAATTTATTGAAAAAGCCACAAGGTAACCATGCTTTTAATTTGTGATTAGTGTTACTTCATGTTAATTGGGTGATTATTGAAAAAATTATGAAATTTTTTAATATTATATAATTGTGCAATATTATTATAAATTTATTTGATTATTGTGGGAGGTGTTGGGAGACTTGCTATTGTTGTTGTATTTATATGCCACGTGGTATGCCCCTATTGGAGCTCAATAGGTGGTTTGTAAGGACTCGGGCTAATCTACCTTTGGCCGGGTAATTTAGTACCGAGTGAGGGCTACGGCTCGAGGTTAATGGAGGGATATAAGGATGGTTGTTTGTGTTTATTATAATATTCCTTATATTTGTTAGAATTATATTATTTTTAATTCTCACTTAGTAAGCACACACTTAACTGTTTGTATACACTATCATAAATTGGCTTTGGTTACTGAGACTTTTGAGTCTCATTATGTGGTTAACAATTTTCAGGAGAAGAGCCACGAGTGACACGTGGAGGAGTCTCAGAGGTTTAGTGGTATAGATCCACTGTCTCTTTTGAGTATTTAATTTATGATTTATAATGTGTTATATTGCTAATATTAGGGCTTTTTGTTTATTGTCAATTATATGAATATATAAATGTAATCATGCCTTTCAAACTATTTTATTTTTAATACAATTTGGATGACTGTAATTTTAATATTTGGTTTACTTTGGATTGGTTAAAATGGCATGATTATAAGGCCAAATAACTGGCTTGTGTTGAAAATTGACTAAATTGCTTATTTGACTTGTTGGGAGTATAAGGATGGATAAATGTGATTTAGTTTACTTGTTGGGAGTATAAGGATGGACAAATGTGATTTAGCCTAATGGCATGTGGGAGGTAAAAATTTATCTGAAATGTTATAGTGTGTGAGTTGAAGCCAATTATAAAATATTTTATATCAAATTATTGATATAAAAATGTGTTGGGTGGCTGTAACCCAACTATAGTTGAGTTAAATTATAAAAAAAAAAAATTTTGGTGTGTTACAAGGGCTGCTCTGCTTCTTTTTTTTTTTTTTGTCCCTGGAGTTTGGTATAATCCGATAAAATATGTTTGATTTTTTAACCAGCAGAATAAACATGTTTGATGTGCCGTGGAAGGAAGTTCACACTTATGTTTATTTGCATAATAATGTCCTCATACAAATATGTTAAAAACGAGTTATTAATTTTATAATTAATTAAGAATTCAATTTTAAAATAATTTTTAAAAATAATAATTAAAACGAAAATAACTAATTTCTTGAAAATAAGAGTGAAAATTAATTTTATAACCTCGTAATTTGAAAATGAAAATAAAAATCATGTAAAATTTATTATAAAAAATAATATGATAATTACAAGATAATCAATTACATTAACTTGAGTAAATAAACAGAATTAGTATTAGATGATCATATCCAAAAGAAAAAAAGTTATATATTTATGATATTATTTTTAATCAAATTAAGATATGTGAATTTTATTTAATAAAAATATATTAAATATATAAGTTATTGGAAAAATTAGATATAAGTCGTATGGAATTGACTTATTTATAAATAAGTCCTATAAAATTGTAAAATAACAATTAGATTGAAATTTGCATAAAAAAGATAATGTCCCTATTAAATATATTTACATTATATCAATGAAATAATTTATAATTATTTTATCAATAATTTATAACTATAACTTTAACTTTTTATAACTGTAATTTCACATATTTAATAATTAAACTGATTGAATATAAAGTTATAATTATAAAAAGTTGAAGCTATGGTTATAAATTACTAATGAAATAGTTATAAATAATTAATGTAAATTTTGTTAGTAACGTTTGATTATTTAACTATTTGATATATGAAATTACATTTATAAAAAAGTAAAATTATAGTTATAAAATATTAATAAAATAGTGATAAATTAATTATTTAATTAATATAATGTATGTTTAATAAGAATATTATTATTTTTATAATTTAATTTTAAATTATACTCAAATCTTAATAAACCTAACTGTAGTTTTTAAATTTTATAAAATTTATTTATAAAGAAGTATGTTTTATAAAACTTATTTATAATGTTTCCTAAGTTATTCTCCATTCAAAAATCACCGGGGGTGTCATTTCAAAGATGAAGGTCCTTTTAGTCATTGTACATTTACGGAATGGAGCTCCATCGTACAGCAGATGGAGGGGAATGCCGACGTTCAGCTTTTGTTTCTAGTTTCTTGAAGCCATGTCAAGGAATCTTTTTTTTTTTTTTTAACCTTGACTTTTTTTTGGTTATATTTTGATCATTTTGTTTTTTAAAAAAATGGAAATGCCGACTAGCAGCTTGGTAATCTTTTTGTAAGAATGATTCTCCCCATTGCAAACACATAAATGAATTCAAGTGGTTTGAACTTGTATGATTCAAATAGTTTGAATTTAAACCTTAGAGCCTGATCTATTTAATCAATTAAACAATAAAGAATTGATTAAAGTAAAATAAATTATAGAAATTTAATTCAAAATTGATAAAAACACATAAATGGATTCAAGTAGTTTGAACTTGTATGATTCCGATAGTTTGAATTTAAACCTTAGAGCCTAATCTATTTAATCGATTAAACAATAAAGAAGTGATTAAAATAAGATAAATTATAGAAATTTAATTCAAAATCAATAAAAACTAAAAGGAGCAACACGCTAATTTTCCCTTTTAATTTTTGTATCCACAGTTGCTAATGCATTAAGCAACAAGGACACACAGAATCTGCAATAATTACTAAACAATAGTAAGCCTTGATTTACGGTTTGCCTTATGTTTATGGTGAAACCTCTCAGAGGCATTATTCCCCAATTAGGTACCAAAAGCATAGAGCGCACCAAGTGAAAATAACAGTGTCCTCTCTCATTCATTTCATTCACATACTTTTTTCTTTTGTTGCTAATAATAATCACAAGCATAGACTTTTAAAGCATTGATAAACTGGGTCATTGTGATTGACGTTCCCGCCAAAATTCTAAATTACTAGTTAACAAACGATATGGTTGCTTTGTCTCTAATTAATCATATGCAATAATTAATTATACTTGATCCCCCTGGCCTCAGCATTCCGTCTCTGTAATAATTATTTACTGTGGATTCTACAATTCCACAGAGTCACACAAATGACGGTGGAAAGTTTTCATAAGGAGATGGGGTTAAAACCAAAAAGTGTTTTGGCATGTAGTCGGAGAAATATATCCAGGGGGAGACAAGAACTAGCAAAATTGTACAGAGCAGGTTCTTCAGGAATAATCATACTTGGTCTCCATTTGCTTGTCCCTTTTTCCCAATTCATATGTTTAATAGTGAGTTTCAGTTCTGCTAATTTTTTTGTCATTTTTCAAAACAACATGTAATATAAGCTTAACAACAAGCTAAGCTGCACTAGCTTTACATGAGAATAAACAGTGCAGTTTATTAGTCTAACTTTATACAAAATTTATGAGCCCCACGGTTCATTTTCTTAAAAAAAAATTACAAATACAAGATGTATGAGATAAATGGCCTACACGAATTCCCCTGTGTTGCGATTGCATACTTGCTTGCATTTTAAAATTATGGAATGCTGAAAACGAACAATTAACCACATCGGATAAAGGTTGAGATTTAACTTTTAATGGACGTATGAGCATATTTGCTGGAGCATTAATCGTGTTCTTGACAGAGTCTTCCTGTATGGGAGTGAAGTTGTGCTGTTTCTAAGAGTCTAAGGGCTTGACTTTGAAAACTCTCATTAAAAGAATATGGACACAAGGCCAAGTAAAGAGTGTCAACTGAAGTGGCGTACAATAGTTTCATGCACACTTATTTATGTTGAATAATTGATTCAAATCATTGTCTACTGTATTATTTTGGGTGGGTGAAACCGTATCTTGTAAAGTAAAAGACTCAAGTCTTTTAGACTTTTTAAAGTGATAATATTTTGTAATCATTTTGAAAATGGTAGGGAATTGTCAGCATATTTTTAAAATGAAAAGATGTTTTTTAGAAAATCAAATTCTTTTGAAAAGTCTTGTCTTTATAAATTTTTATGAAAATTTATGTAAAAAATTACAGTCACCAAGGTCATATTTCTTTAAATTTTAAAGGTACTTTTGGAATGGTAATAAAATCAAAAGGTGTCATTTGATGAAATGAAATGTATTTCAAAAAAATTTTATATATTAAAAGGATGTTTCTTTTCATCAAAGGTTGTTTTAAATATTCCTTGGTTGGTATTAATTATTAAACTATGTAAGTACATGAACTAACATATGGGTGTTCATGAGTTAATATAAGATTGTTCATGAATCAATATAAGGGTTATGAACTAACATTAGTTATAACTTTTGAGGAGAGTTTTATTACTTAAAATGCACCACTTCAAGGCATTGTTTCAACATCTATAAATACCCTTCACCATTGCCCATTTGGTACTTCAAAGAACATTCAGTTCTTGAAACTTGCTACCTTGATTCTTCAAGTGCCCTAGAAATGAAGTCAAACTTTTACTTTGTATAAACCATTATTGTCTCAACTTAAGCCTTGATAATGTAAACCATACTCAAGGATCTTTATTATATCCTAAAAGAGAATTGCCATCATAGTCGGGGGCTAATTAAGCCTTAAAGAAAGTGATGCCCATACCTTAAAAATGACGTGCACAACTTTCGTTTTTATCTCTACTTCTTTTGTTCTTTAGAGAGCCATGCTCGTTAACAATCTTTAAGCCTTTTTCCATTGTCTTCATGCTAAATCACTTTTAAAAAAAGGATCTTGATATCACTTGTTAGGCTTGAGGAGCATCTTAGGGGAGGGAAGAATATAGTTGGGCTGTCTAATGGTTTCAAAAGAATATATATATCTATATATAAGTGAATTTAACATTACATGTTAAATCAAAATTTTAAGTCGTTAAGTTTATATGTCTTTTTCACTTGTATATTTCTTCTCTAACCTAATTACATACAATGTGAGACTTTTTCCCTATATTATGTCAAGCTTGGACCACACAAACATGCTCCTTCCATTTGCTCACACTTTGAAGACATTAACCTGCTACAAATAACTTGGCCTAATAACACTTATTGGCTTTCAAGGTTGAAAAGTAGTTGGTGGCCATAAGATTAAAAAGGGTAAATGTTAAGATTTTACTCTTGACAGACCTGTAAACATATATTTGTTGGAGCATTGATCATTGTAGTATTTTTAACAGAGTCTACTTGTATGGGAGTGAAGTGATGCCATTTTTAAGAGTTTAAGGGCTTGACTCTAAAAACTCTCATGAAAAGGATATGAACACAAGGTCAACTAAGAGTGTCAACTTAAGCGGCATACAATGGTTTGAGATCTTATATGTAAGTCATGCACACATGTTCACATGGAATAATTGTTTCAAAGCTTTGTTTATCATATTATTTTGGATGGGTGAAACCATGTCTTGCTAAGTAAATGTTCATGTATTTTAGACACCTTTATTGAAAGCATGATATGTCCGAAGTGATAAGATAATGACAGTTTTGTAATCATTTTAAAAATGGCAGGAGATTTTTGGAATATTTTTAAAATGAAGATATGTCTTTTGAAAATTTATGTCATTTTAAAAAGTCATATCCTTATAAATCAAGAAGTTATGTACTTTTAAGGAATTTGTATGAATGGTTATATAGAAAGTTATAGTCACCAAGGTTATGTCTCTCTAAATTCTAAAAGTATCTTTGGAGGGTTATAAAACTAAAAGGTGTCATTTATTAAAAAGAAATGTATTTAAAAAAATTTTACATATTAAAAGGATGTTTCATTTCATAAAAATTTATTATAAATAATCTTTGGTTAATTTTAAATTTTAAACTACGTAGGTTCATGAATTAATATAAGGGTTATGAAATAACATTGGTTGTAACTTTTAAAGAGAGTTTTGTAACTTAAAAGACATAACTTCAATATTTATAAATATGCCTCTCCACCGTTCATTTTGTATATTCAGTTATTAAAACTCATTGTTTTTATTATATCGTGAAGGAAATTTATCATCAACCTAACTTGCACTTGAAGACTGTAATAAGTTGGGGCGAATTAAGCCTAAAAGAAAGTGTTGCCAACACCTTGAAGACAACATGTACTACTACTCTCTTCTTCATCTCTATTTCTTTTGTTTTTCATAGAGTTATTCCTACCAACAATCTTTAGACTTAACTCATTAGTTACAATGACTTCTTTAAAAAAGTTGACAATGAACATTGTAAAGTTGAAAAGATTTGAAGAAGGCAACTTTCTCACGTGGCAAATGTAGATGAAATTTTTTTCTCGTGGCTTTAATTTTTTTTATCCTTTAATTTTTTGTTGGTTAAAAGTTAGTTCATCAAAAATTTATTTAACAAGAGTCTGTTATTGTAAATAAATTTGTATTTAAATATACATATTATTTAACGGTTAATTTGATAAAAAATTTTTGAACAAAAAGTTAATTTGATAAATTGAACCTACACCATATCAAACAAAATTACATAAAAAGCAATAGAAAATGAGATAAGTATGAAGTAAGCAAGATGCATTCATTCACACACGCACGCATGGAGTCCCCCACACGTGGAATCTAAGCGGGAACGGGAGGGACAGAATTGGGACAGGCGTTTGGAAAGTATGATTGGGGATGATGAAGGAATGTGGAGATTAATTAATTAGGATTAAAGATAGGGGTTTGAACCTTAAAGCATGATTAACGCAACACACCTGAAAAATATGAGTGGTTCATCTGTAGGCATTGTGGGAGGCTCTTCACTGTTCACCTTTTCCTTTCCCCATCAACGTTCTTCACTTTCCCCCGACATTCCCCGACACGGCCTCGTGTCATTCATCATGCCCTCTAATTCTCTCTTATACCCCCGGCGTCTTCCTTATTTTCATTTCTTAGTCGATCACTTTTAATTGTTTAAGTTCCAATTTTGAGTTTTCTAGATTCACAAATTTCTTCTTGTTTTCTTTTATGGCGTGATGGAAAAAATTGAATGGTGCCCTTATAGATTTGAATTATGTTAAGTGTTTTTGTTTTGATGTGGTTGTCTTTACAGGCTACAATGGGGCTTGGAAAGTGGGTGGAGTGTCATAATGGAATGAAGATCCAGTTTGTGAGCAGATATTTGATCCAATTACGTGGTATATGCTTTTAGGGAGCCATAATATGGCCATGCACTACTTTGTCACCAAACACCCAGGATTGTGATGGCATGCCATCATCACTTCATCTTCCTGTCTTTCTGCTTCAATTCCATCTTTTGTTTAATCACCACTTGCCCAACTTAGCTTGTAACTTCACATGATTTCACTTCTTTTTGAAATATAATCATGTCTGACTATATTATATTCAAGTATTGCCAGGTCCAATCATAAATAGTTCTCCTAAATTTTTTTTTATAGAATTTGAACTTGAGATTTTGTGTTTAAGCAATTATAACCCTTTCTATTATAACCAATGGATATACATGTTTCCATCTATACTATTGTATGGTGTAACTTGTTAGTTGTTATAAAGTTTATACTTTATGTTGAAATTGATGGTTTTCAGGAATTGATGTTGGTGTACCTCAAGCTGATGAAATGTGCCTTAAAAAAAAAAAATCTGAGTTAGATCCTTGAAGTTAGCAGAGCTCATCTTCTATATATCCTATTGGACTAAAGTGAATCTCTTCCATATGTGAGTATCTTTTTCCTCGAGGTTCAAGTGAAACATAATTTTTTTACGCAGACCGTTCCACTCTTATTGGATCAGTTCTCAGCCCATATATATTATATATATTCTTACCCATTTAAATGGACAGGCCCGAAGAAATAAGGAGAATAAGGCCCACACATATTCATTTTGATACATGCTCCCCATGCAAATGCCAAACAATGAGAAGCTTAATGATGAATCTCCATATAGACCAGCAAACAGCGGTAATAAAAGCGACAAGCCCAAATAATCAAAATTTGATGAATAGCAATCTGGTCCTTCAAGATATTATAATTTTATTAAAGTTTTTAAAAATTTTTGTACTCATAAATTTTAAATTAAAAAGATCGTCTTACTCTCATCATCAAGTTATGCTTTCTTGTTCAGTTTTTATGATTCTTTGAATAAATGTTATTCCTTAAATAAAAGTTGTGATTGATGTTTGTTATTTTGAGAAATTATTTTTCAATAATAAAATTTATATTTGATAAGTTATAATTTATCATTCAATTTATAGAATAAAAGGTATTATTCTCTAAGCAAAGTTGAGATCGAAACTTATTTTTCAATAACAAAAAGTTATACTTGATAAATTATAATTTTTTATTCAATTTTGTAATTCATAGAACAAAAAGTGTTATTTGTTAAGTAAAAGTTTTGATTAGAGCTTTTTTTCAATAATAGAAATTACACTTATAAATTGTGATTTTCTTTTCAACTTTTGCAATTTATATAATAAAAATTGTGATTGTGACTTATTATTTTTGATAAAATTAAAATAATTTTTTATTTTAAAATTTATTGACATAAAAATTTTCATAAATTTAAGTGAAATCATGATATTTTAAAAAATTAAATTATCATTTATAATCATAACAAATTTTAATTTCTTGCTTGTCTCCTTTATTATGTTTTTAAAAAAGCATGCAATAGATTCTCACTAAATATCTTTTCGGTTAATGTGACACTTCTCTAACCACTGAATGGTTAAATTATTAATTTTATTTAAAAATATAATAAACTTGCAATTTTATTATGTTTCAATAAAAATATTTAAACTTGTATCACATTTTATTTTATAATGAATGATTTTAAATAAAAGTAATATTATAAAAACATAATTAATATTTGTCAAATGTGTTACACTTCATTTATTTAATGTTATAAGATATTTTTAACTAAATTATACGTGTAATAAATTAATTTATTATCTTTAAAATTATATTATTTTCATATTTATATTTATTTAATAAAATATTTTAATTATAAAAGCTTATTAATTACTGTATTTTTTAAAAAAATTATTAATTATATTTTAAAAGATTTAAAATATTTTATATTTTTGAAGACCTTACCTAAAAATTATTAATAACTAAAGAATCTTATTAAAAGGCGTCTTATGTTATAGGCAGAAAGTATACATTAAAAAATCATTGTAAATACTAAATACTCAACAGTAAAAAATATATTTAATTGAAATATCAAAAGGCCCCGTTACTTTTTTAATTATCAATATATTAATTCAGTTTTAACGAGCAATATTATTTTTAATTGTTGAAAAATCCTCGGGGGGGTCGTTGTTCTCTTTGAAACCTAAAATGTAAAATAATAAATTTTCCCAACGGGGCCCACAAATGAGGTGAAGCTGCCATCAACCATCCAAGGCCGGCTATTCAGATAAGGCAGAGATAAGCCTCTCCCTCTCTTTCCTTCCCATCACATAATTGATAATTCCTTATTTTTCATTTTTCACACAATATATCACTCTCCACCTCCATTCCCACCTGCCCTTTCCAATCTCTCCCCCGCCTCACTGCTCCACCGCTCTCCCATGGCTGCCACCGCCACCTCATACTTCTTCGGTACCCGTCTCACCACCAACAATATCGCCTCTGACTCCGGCAGATTCCACGCCCTGCTCAAGTTCGGCACCAAGAAGAAGGCCGCCCCGCCTCCTCCGCCCCCCAAAAAAAAGCCGTCCTTCAACACCAAACCATCTGGAGATCGGCTCGTGTGGTTCCCGGGTGCCAAACCGCCAGAATGGCTCGACGGAACCATGGTGGGAGACCGTGGGTTCGATCCATTTGGGCTAGGGAAGCCCGCTGAGTATTTGCAGTTCGACTTGGACTCGCTGGACCAGAATCTGGCTAAGAATGTGGCCGGGGACGTGATTGGAACCAGATTGGAGACCACGGAGGTTAAACCGACTCCGTTTCAGCCGTACACGGAGGTTTTCGGGTTGCAAAGGTTCCGCGAGTGTGAGCTGATTCATGGGAGGTGGGCAATGCTGGGAGCGCTCGGTGCCTTGGCCGTTGAGGCACTCACTGGAGTCGCATGGCAAGACGCTGGAAAGGTACTCTATGTGTTTGTTTAAATGCTTGTGTGAAAATTGAGTATGCACCTGACCTAACCCACCATTCTTTTCAATCACTGAGATAGTCAAACAGTTTGGTGATCGCTGATCAAATGGAGCTTTCTTCAGTATAGCGTTATCACAATCTGCCTGTGTCGAACTAACAATGCTAAAACCTGTTAATGTGTATTGAATTTCAACGCTTGAGAGTGTGGAATTCCCATGTAGATGTTGATTTTTTTAGTGTTGTGTTGATGGATGTATGAGCTAGTGACGGTATGATATCGTTGTTATGAACCTCCCTGTATGTGGCGTAATACGCCTTGTGGTGCTTTTTGCTGAGTGTGGCTTATCGTGGTCCACTTGCTTACAGTATGAATATCACTGATTCACAATAGTGCTCAAGATGATTGATTATGACTCCTGTGGACAACAACGATGAAGACAAACTTTTTACGATGTTGTATACGTTATTCCACACTTCCAATTTCTTTTTCTCTCTCTTTTAAATTTCGCTTTTAGTCAGAACCGGACTACTCTTTCTTTTTTCTCTGTTGCTATTTCGCATGAAGACAAGAAGGGTGGGGCTCAGCGGAACCGCCTGTACGTGGGTCCCACCATCTGGTGTTTTTTTCTCTCCCACACAAATGTGTGGATTAGTTTTGGAGGAAAAATGAGTGATTTTCAAACACCTTTGACATAGTCATTCTTTTTTTTTTGCCAACACTTTTGACATAATCATTCATCAGAATTTCTATGTTTCTGTGCGTGTAGTTTATTTCACAAATAATCTGAACTTCACAGTTTGCTTGTAACGACTCATTATCTTCTTATAAATTGAGTGAATCTAAAATGTCATAGATCTACGGTGCTTAAGGTTTTTTTTTTTGGGGGTGGGGGGGGGGGGCTCTGCTCCAATGTTCTTGAATAGCAATATAACAAGAACTGCTTAAAATTAAAGTTGTTCACATATCATAATTTCATCCAGAAACCACATGACAAACACTAAAGAATTTGATTCAACCTTTTCTTAAAAGTTGAAATTTGTACGAAAATTAAAGTTAGACTGATTTTTTTTGCGTCATCCATATTGTCAGAAGGTTGATCAGTAGGGAAATATATCAGGTATAATGGTTTTGTTTTGGTGACTGCCATGATCAGGTAGAGCTGGTGGAAGGATCATCCTATCTGGGGCTTCCTCTTCCATTCTCATTGACCACACTGATCTGGATCGAGGTGGTACTGATAGGCTACATTGAATTCCAAAGAAATGCAGAACTTGACCCAGAAAAAAGGTTATACCCAGGTGGCAAGTTCTTCGATCCCCTTGGCTTGGCCAACGACCCTGAAGAGAAGGCCAGGCTTCAACTTGCAGAGATCAAGCATTCCAGGTTAGCCATGGTGGTTTTCCTCATCTTTGCAATTCAAGCTGCTGTTACTGGCAAAGGGCCCATCGCTTTTATTGCTACCTTTAACAAGTGACGTAACCTTACCCCACCAATGAGACTTCCATAGCTCCTTCTCCTCCTCCACTGGGTCAATCACCTCGCCTGCGCTCCAATTTCAATTCTTTTTTCTATACTCCCACTTGAGAACTGCTCTGTACAATCAATCAAATGTATGAATTAATGTATTCTGTATGTTTTTGTATGATGCTGTATGTATTCTGTTTTTGAATTGTACTTTATTCATGATATGGTATAAGTACAATAACCACCCATGTGTTCGGTGCTGGAAAAACAATTGAGAACATTACATTTTGAGAACTCAACTTGAAAATGCTTATGCTGAGTGTGTGTGTGTCTCTCTCTAAGCGACAGTATAAATTACAATGATAAGCTTACCATAGGCATGTATCTGGAATTTGGTTAACTGAAAAGGCACTTTCAGACAACTTATTTATGCAGCTGTCATAACTGTTTTTATTTGCATCCTCTGAGGTGCTTCTTGAAAGTAGTAATATTAGTTTTAGAAAAGCACAAGAAGCATTTTTTTTTTAATGGACGCACTAGAAGCATTATTATCAAGAAATTTTTAATTAACAGATTCGTGACTTCTGATACTCAGAAACACACAAGGCAGAATATTGTTATCCAGGGACGGAACACAAGTTGGAAAGAAAAAAGTACTGTGCTAACTAGATTTATGTCCCAGGAATGTTTTAGTTTTTGAGAATAAAAATAAATGTAAATATTTAAAAAATATTTTAATTTGCTTAAAGTAAATTTTATTATTTTTCCTTTATTTTATCTTAATTATAAATATTTTTTATTTTTAAAATTTATACAAATATATTTTGAAATCAATAATTAAGAGTTATAAATATAAACATGCTTTCTATTTTTAAGTTTTTATTTTCACCCATCTAGTCATTAACTGATAGTTACTATTTTTGATATATTTTTTTTAATTTTTATTTATATTTTAAAGTTATTAGTCATACAAACTAATTTATTTAGTATTTTTAAAAAATTAAATGCACACTCCATCTTTTGGAAAATATAAAATATTTTTAAATGAATCTCACCCTTAATAAAGTAGTTACTTGTTTTTAAAATAATATCATTTTTTCATATTCACTATTTGGGTGTTTCACTCTAAAATAAATTTAAAATAATTTATTCATTATGGAAATTTTTGAAAAAATAAAGTTAATGATTACATCTTTAAACACTGAAAATATTTTATATTTTTTAATATCCAACTCCCAAGAAATGACTCCTTTAACAAAGAGAGTAAATTTATTAAAATAATATTTCAAATATATATATGCAAAAAAAAAATTAATGGCATAAGAGATAAATTAGTTAATATAATTTATGTTTATGTTTATTTAAATTTTATAATCTTGATTAATGAGACTAAAGTGTAAGTTTTAAAAATAAAGAAGGAGTCTTTATAATTCTAACAAAATAAAAGGATTGCTAGTGTATTTTATTGTATAATTTATTAATTTGTGCAAATTAAAATTTAAAGAATATTTTTATTTTAAAATTTTTTATATTCATACATATTAAAAATATAAATAATAACTTATTTTATTTTAAATGTATTATCTCATGTAAGATAAAATTTAAAAAACACTTCTTCTTCTTTTTCCTCTTGTTTCATAAGACATTCTCACAATTGGCAAGTATGAGACTAAAATTTTAATGAGATGATACTTATGAAAAATGGCTTCTATTTTGTAATGTGCTATTCTTATACATATTAACAAATATTATTATTTTTTTAAAATTTCTCACATCTTACAATTTGAAATATAATCTAACTTGTTCTTTTCTAAAATGTGTTGCCCCGTATATCACTTTAAGAAAAATAAAACACACTCCATTTTATGTGATAACGTTATTTATAAATCATAATTATAATGGTTCTAAATCAACCAAATAATATAATCCATCTTTTACTACTATTTATCAATCATATATATAAGTATTGCAAGTAATACAATGATTATTAAGAAAAGATTAGATGTGCAGTGAAAGATAAATTCAATAATATTATATAATTAATTTATATCCCGTAATTCTTGTTGCTTAGACTTGAGGCACATAACTGCATCAATATTTTTAATAGGTGTACAAATCATAATCAATTTTTAAATATAAATAATAGAAAAATAGATTTTTATTCCTTATGCATTTGAAGCATAGAAACAAAAACTAGTTTTATATATGCTCATACAAACTATTTTGATTTGTTATCATGTGTTAATAATAAATACTCTCATCATTAAAAAATATAAAATATTTTTAACTAAATTTCAACTCAATAAAGTCATTACTTGTTTTCAAATTAATCTTTTTTTTTCATATTTATCCCTATTTAATAGGGTGTTTCACTTAAAATAAATATAAAGTAATTTATTTAATAAGAACACTTTAAAAAAATATAATAATTACACTTAAAAAAAATTAAAAATGCTTTGCATTTTTTAACATTCAACCTCTCAAAAAATACCTTATATTTTTTAAGGAGGGAATATTTAATATATTCTTTGTATAACACCTATTATTTTACTAAAATTTTATATTCACTATCAATTTTTAGTATAAAATCTTTTATGATGTCTCAAAATATAAAAATCTTATTATCTTTTACATCTTGTTTAAATTTTTAAAATTTATAAATGTAGACCGCACTCATATTTTTTTAATGGTAGGTCTACACACCACTTTTTTAAATCACATTACTTCAATTTTTTAAAAATTAAGTTTATTAAAATATTACATTTCCTTCGTTACACTTAGAGCCTCAATTTATATCAAGTTTAAAATATTTGAACATATAAAAAATTTATAGTTGAGCCTGATTCTTAACACCTTTAACTTTTAAATTTATTTAGGCTGATTTAACTATCCCAAATTATTAAAAATTATTTTATTTTATTTTTCTCTTTATTAAGTCCATACACTACATCTTGGCGAATATATATATTTAATTTTTTAAAAATTTACAAAATAAATACATTTAAATATTACAAAAATATTTTTGTAATTTAAATAATTGTTAGACAATATTTATATTTAAATAAGAGTATTTTAGTCCAACATACGTGAGTTAACGGTTTATTAATAGTTAGGTGGATGAAAATAAAATCTTAAAAATAGAAGGAGGGCTTGCATTTTATAACTATTCATGTTAAAAAATATTCATATATATTTCAAAAAATAGAAGTAAGGTATTATTAATTAATATAAAAATAGACAATATTTTTCTCATTTTTAAGTATAAGCTTTGTATTAACAATTTATTTTTTATAGATCTCACATGTATTTCTTTTACTATAAGGCTCACATTATTTTTTTCTTTTTTATTTACTATATAATATTAAAAAAGTTAGCAAATAAAAGTAAAAAAACAAGAAAAAAGAAAAAGTTGGATGTAACATTCCCATCCGGAAAGCTGAAAAAAGAAAAAAAAAAAAGTTACATGGGTAACGAATTAAAAAAAAAAACATAAAAAAGTCAGATCTACAGTACCATCCAACAGTGACAAATCTATAAATATAAATTTGGGATGCTTGGGGGCATTTTTTATTAATCACTGTTCATTTACTGTTCATCATGCATCTCAAATTTATATAAACTCGAAAATACCCCCTGTGCAATGCACGGAATTAAATAGAAAAATATTGTAAAACATTGATAAAGAAATAATTGAATTAAGAAAAAGCAATTGTGGGTCCCACGGCACTGTTAAATCTACTGTTTTATAAACAGTGAATCTTTTTATGTTTTACTATAGGTAAGATATAGATTCCTAATTTTGTTTTCCAAAGCTCCAGTGTTCGTTTGTATCAAGGGAGAATATGATTTTTGTTAAAAGAAGGGAGGGAAAAAGAATTTGGACGGCATGGTAAAATGCCAAGGTCTCAGTTTTTGCCACCAGGTCTTGTTGATTTGTATTAAGAGGCGGTAAGAATTTAGCTAAATTGTTTGCTCGCAGCTAACAAAATCACACCATGTTGCCTAAAGAACATATTGGTGTTTATTTAATTACTCCTTTAGATCACAATGCATGACATTGATGATTATTTTATAATTTAAAAAAAAAGTTAGAAATACAGGGCATCGGTGAAATATATTTTATAATCACAATACATAATATTGGTGAAATCTAATTTCTTAAAAAAATTGTATATCTTTTTTAATTACATTCTCATTAAACATTCCATGTAAACCTATAATAATTTTCAATGCATCAATTTGTCAAAAATAAAAAATAAATGTAGCAGGAATACATGGCTTGTTTGAAAACTTATTTTAAGAATAGTTTTATATTTTTCAGAACAAAAAAATAAAAAAATTTGTCTGGCAACATGTTTTCAAAAATTCTTTTAAAGAATAAAAAATAAATATTGTTATGAAGAATAAAAAAATATCTTTTAAATGTTATGGGATTATTGCTTTGGAGAAAAGAAAAAATCTAAAAAATACTTATTTTTATTATTTTTTTATTTTTAGAACATGTTCTATAAAATATTAATTTTTAAAATAATAAAACAAAAATAATTTCAAACAAGCTCAGAGTGATTCGGCGGGAGTATATATGAATTTTAAAATTAAGAATCATTTTTAACTTTAAGTGTTATCTCTTCTTTGACCCTAATTTAATATACCCCATTTGTTAGTGTTGGTGGGGCCAATAATTCATTTTCTTTAATATTTTTTCACTCTCTCCCCACCCACTCTTTCTCTGGTTTCTCTCAACCAATGCAAAGCTCACATAGATTTGGGTTGCCGTTGTCTTGTAGGACAGCAGAGGAGACACCTAGATCTAGATTTGAAGTTTCGAAGTCCCAAACATTTGACCCAAGCTCATTTACAAGGTTGAGGGTTCCAGATTCAATGGCCAAGCCATTACCAGTAGACCGATGACGAGGTGTCGCTAGAGTACACTATGGTAGGGGGAGAAGTTTGGGGTTGTCACCCAATCATCCGTATTTCACAAACTTGAGTGTATCTTCATTGGTTGGTTCTTCAGGAATGGCACACCAACGGACATGCATTCCTTGTCTTGATGTGTTATATTCATGAGGGGCACTAAAATACTTGTCTAATTATGAGATGCATGATTGGGCTTCGTGCTTAGTGAATGAGTCAAAGTTGGGGAGGTTAAAACATGCTTTAAAGCTGCTCTTAGAGGCTGAGAAACAATTAAGGACTTACAGTGAACACTTGGTTCAATGCCTTCACCAAATCTTATCTAGTTAGGTAGTAATAAGAGACAATGGGGGAGGAGGGAGGGAGGGGAGAAATAGACGAGAGAGAAGGAAAGGGAGGGTGTCACAGAGAGAGAGAAGGGGGGGGAAGAGAGAAGCAAATGGAAGGGGGAGATTGAAAAAAATATCAAAAAATAAACTGTAAAATTTACTTAAATATTTTATAATAAAAATATTTAAAAATTCATATGTGAATTCACTTAATAAAAAGTATCGTTATAGGCACAATGATTGAATTTCTAATATTTGAGAATAAATTGATAAACAATTGAGTTTAGAATTTTCAATAATATTTTAAATAGGGTGAAAAGATAAAGATAACTTTAATTTTTAATTTTGTCATATCAATTGCATGATGCTAGAGGGATTGAAGATGCTTGCAAACTCAAGGAGAAAACGACTATATAAGATGCAAATGCCTAATATTGAAGTGGCTCTTAGTACTTCTTTCAAAATCCAAATATTTAGTTTCACTTTCTTTGGATAAATTTTAGAAAACCTCATTTGCCTTATCCAATGATGGGGAAATATTTGAATAGAAATTGTATTTCTAGTTGGAATTCTTTCCCGTGAAGTTTGCAAATTATTGGAAAAGAGAAAAACGAAAGTCATCTACTTTTCCCCTCATTGTTTGTTTGAATGTCAGTTATAAATAATATCCCGTGTTTATCTCTAACATGATAACATGACAGGATGCCTTTAAAAACGTTCTTCGTTTTTGTTGGTAGAAGACTAGTGGATGATACGAAAAAAAAAAAAATTACAAATAAAGAGTTTTACATATAAACTATTATTCTTTTCTATTGTATATATTTTTTTAAAAAAATAAATCACGTCGGCTTATAACAAAAGCAGTTTATTAGAATTTTTTTATATTAAATGTATGGATATTTTATAATTTGGTTTTACATGCCCAAAATTTCTAGTATTTTATTTTGTACCTTTTATTTTGCAAGATTTAGCATCTTGCAATTTTTTTCATACAAATCATTGGGAGAATTTCACTGAAAGGTCCCTGAATGTGACATAATTTTTATTGAGATAAAAAAAATTCTTAAATTTCAATGTAGGAGTGGATGATCAAAATGAAATAAAATTTTTTAGTTGAATGATCAAAATACCATTAAACTATAATTAATATTACTGAAACAACAAGTTAAGTTATGCTTTTTTACGGTAACATTATCAGAAAAATAAATTAGTTTACGGTTTTTACAAATAATATTATTAGATTAAAAGTCAGGTTAGGGTTTTTACAAGAACATTAGTAAAATAAAAAGCTAAGTCATGGTTTTTTACAAATAATATTGCTATAATAATAAGTTAAGTTGTGATTTTTATAAGAAATATTACAAGAAAAACAAGAAGTTTCATTTATTCTAGTAATATTACTTTAAAAGCTCATAACTTGATTGATTATTCTAGTAATGTTACTTGTTAAAAACATAACTTATTATTTCAGCGATGTTAATTATAATTGAAGGGTATTTTAAATCTTTAATCAGGATAATTTATTTCATTTTAGTCATATATGCATGCAATGAAGTTTCATAACTTTTTGGTTTTCAATTAAAATTATGTCATATCTAAAAGCCTTTAATAAAATTCTACTTAAATCATTCAGTATTTGACATATTTAATTCATTCAAAATAAAAAAGTATCCTGCTTATTACTCACATAATCCCTTCGTCCTTGTATACAATGGTTTTCTGAAAGCTTATTTTTTTTTAATATAAGAGATATCAATGATATTTTTAAGTAATTAAAATATTTTATTTTTGTCTTGAAAAATAAAAAAGATATTAATTGTGTGATTTTTCCACCAGCATGAATCCATAATATTAATTATGATATTATTAGGAGAAAAATTAAAAAATTATTGTGATATGTGATTTCAAATAAATAAAATTTTTTTATTGATATATATGATTTGGTTAAAAATACATTATATATAGGGATGAAGAGAGTAATTTCTTATTTTGTAAACTTTTAATTTACAAGCTTAAACTCTAGGCATTTTTAAAATTTAAAATTATCCAACCTTTCTCATTCAAGTCAACCATTATTGCCAGTATCTAAAGAATTACTCTCTTTAAACCATAACATAAAGTATTTTTTAAAAATTTTATTTGATTCAAAATATAAAATATTGGATAACTTATATAATTATTTTTAACTATACCTTTATTTTATTTATTACTCATTTAAAAAAATAATATATTAAAATTTTAATTATCATTATCAAAACATTTGTATAGAATATTTAATAATGATAAAATAGGAAATATGTAAGTTTTTTTTTAAGACATTAAGGTTTCAACTAACATATTTTGTAAATCATAAATTAATTATCAATATTCTATATTTTAGTCAAAAGCATGCCACTAATAAGAATTTCTCTCTTTTGTGAAGATTAATATCTATGTTTTCATTTTAATGCCTTATTTTTCTTGGCCACTAATTTAATGTGATAATTTAATCCATTAGATGTAAATGGATGTGGGCTGATTTGATATTTTTAGATAATTTAAAATTTTTTATGTAAATTAATCTATTTTATTGAGATTTTATACGAAAGCTGAAATTACACATTTTAAAAGTTCAATTCCTATTTCGATAAATAAATAACTAAAGAATAAAAAATGATATATTTGGCACGTGATTTTATTTCATTATTCATATTCATTCATATTCATCCTGCCTTTACTAATTTTAGAAGATTCGGTCTTATAATTTTTTTTTTTGGTATGTGATTCGGTCTCATAATTTAGTTGTCATAAAGATTAAATCATAATCATAATAAGTTTAAAAGACAATCACGCATTAAGTTTTTTCCTATGCAAGCGAGAAACCACTTGCATAATAAATAATTGAAAGAGAATAAAATAAAATAAAACCGTGCCTTGGACGTCTTGTCAGATTCTGCTTTTAGTCTTTTTACAGGAGAAACGATAAATGTGATAGCTTCACCGTCCACATTTCTTGCTTCATCGTAGTATTCCAGAGGAGAGAGGTAATATTCGTCGATTCCTTTTCTTTTCATCTCTCGCATCTCCACTTTCCTTGCCCATGTTTAAATTAATTCATGGCTCAACGAATGTTATATTCTTCGCATTCGATCCCTGGGTGATCTCTAATAAATTGAATTGATTTTCAGTACGGCCGTTTATCTAAATCGTTCTTGACCTTCACATATTGCATAGAAATTTCAGACAAGTATTTTCTTGGTCGAGATTCCAGCCATGGGGAGGTTGTTTGTCGTCAATCTCGAGGGGAAGATCTATAGCTGCAAACACTGCCGGACCCATCTCGCTCTTGTTGAAGACATCGTATCCAAGGTTTGATCGCTTTATATCTTTTAATGGTAAATGTATTTTTGTTCTGGGATCGTAGTAGACGTAAATTGATTTTGGTCAGATTATTGTTATCTATCAATTGGATGTCTTGTTCTCTATCATGTGATAGCCAATGTAATTGCGCGGGGCGTTTGTTAGTTACCAAAGAAGAGTCTAACTATGCTAAGACATGGTCTTTTACGTGGGTGTCCATCATATATAATGAAGGGTTGTTGATGTTTACTCAATTGCATTTTGGTACTCGCCTTCTTAGAAGTGGAGAGCTTTACCTTCTGACCATGTATTTTATATGGTATTCTGTTTAGAAAATTTTGCTCGTCTTTTCCTAATCACATTGTGGCTACTTAATGTACAACGGCTAAAACGTGGTTTATGTTTCTCTAGAAGCTTACAGAGGCTTACTGCTTCCTGTTTCATGTTTTCATGCTTTCAATTGTTTTCTCTTGCTGTCTGCACTCGTGGAATTCAGAGTATGATTCTTTGGCTTCGTTTCTGGAATATAGTATATATTTATGTTACGTTTACACAATAGGAGGAAGTAGACAATTTCCTGGTTCACTTTGCATTTGTAGAAATTAGTCATCCTCTGATTTTCTCCTCTAGTCAACGTTGACATGGTTTTTTCTGCTGCTTCTGCATATTCCACAGATCGGCCATGAAATTCTACTTAGAGTTTCATAACTTTATGCTTTTAGCAAATATAAGTCATGCAACTATAGTTTGATAAGTAAAGGAGTTTTAGGCATGCTTTCATATTAACATGCAGAGAAGTGCTCCTCCTATAGGTAAAATTTTGTTCCATTTTAGTCGACTTGAACCTATTTAATATCTTGGTTAGAGAAAAGTTGAGCAGTAATTCTTTTGATGAAGCGTCAATTAAGTCACAATCTTTAATTTGCATCTTCATCTTTCTTAGCTTAGGCTTTTATTCCTTTTTTTTCTTTCTTTTTTGTTGTGCGTGTAGGAATGTTGTTGACTTGATAACAATGTTTTCATCCACAACGTTTTTACTGGACATTGACTATAAGTTTTGACTGTGTTTATTCAGTCTTTCCACTGCAGACATGGGAAAGCTTATCTCTTCAATAAGGTGTAAGTTACTCAAGACTACACTCTGGGTTCCTATTCATTGGATGATTATCAAGAAAATAAAACGAGCACTCATTCTTTTCTTATATTGAGTAATTACGCAGACCTTTGGTTATAGACACTAAAGATTGTTGTGTCCTCCAAAGGGAGCCGAGAATTCCCATATTAGTGATCTACTCCTGAGTAATGGTCATAGACGATTCAGAATACAGCTTATTAATTATCTTGTTTGCCTTGTGTATGTCCGCTGGGTTATTTCTTTTATTCTTTCATTCACGAGGAGCCTATCAATTTGTAAACCATATCTGCATCACAACAATGTAACAAGAACAGTGCATGGTTGTTACTAGTCTTGTTTAACTCCACTCCCTTCAGTATATCAAGACTCAACGCAGACATGGTAATTCTGGATCTTATAGCTGCACAACTATGTATAGCTGTTGCCTTTGGACCTTTAAAGCCTGAGACGTGATTATATAGCTGTTGGTTACGTTCATGGATTTAGTTCAAATGTTTTATTCTTTGACAGAGTGAACGTTTCTGTTGGAGAAAAAGAGGAGAGAATGATGATGACTGGGTTGCACACTGTGGCTGACATTTTCTGTGTGGGTTGTGGATCAATTGTGGGGTGGAAATATGTAAGATTCGGAGGCAGTGTTTCAAAAGTCACGGACTCTGATTCATGATTTTTGCCTGTTTACATGTAAGCATTGAGTTACTCTGATGGTTTCTTTCAGGAGACTGCCTATGAAAAAAGCCAGAAGTACAAGGAAGGAAAGTCTGTTCTTGAACGGTCAGTAGAAATGTTGAGTGAGAAAAAACGTTGCCAATTTAATATGAAGTCATGTTCTTGTGTTGCTATGTGGTGGTTCAGATGAGTTTATTATTGGGCAGGTACAAGGTGTCAGGTCCTGATGGAAGCAATTATTGGGTCAGTCATGAAGCACATGTTGGTGGAAGTGATGCAGATGATGCTTAATCATCTCCAGTCTCCTATTGTCAATTGTACATTCTCTAACCCGTGCTGTAATCCTTCAATGAATGTGGATTTGTATGGGCAATTGTCCATGTTGCCCATTAACTGTTGATGACTTTTGAACCTGATTGTTGATCCTGATATGAAATTGATGTTCAAAGTTGTGATAAATCTTTTCTTTTTAAATTTTTCGCAATGGTAGATTATTGATATAAGCAGGGCCTGTCATTTTCAAGCAATCACAGTACTACAGTAAAGTAACGGATTGTTGGAAAGCTAATCAAACGTCATTTAAGTAAAATTTACTTTCTTTAGCTTACTGAATCCAATGACACCATTGTTCTGAAGCACTGAAATAGCCTGTTGATATGCCAAGAGCCTGAGACTCGGATATTTGTCTCAACGCAGGAATGCATAGCTATGGGGCAAACTAACAATAATTTCTTCAGGGGTGGCTCCACTGTACATCTCGTTTTCATTATAAAAATTATAATTTCCTTGAAACTGAAAAATAATCATTATATTTATTTTGACTAAAATGCCCTCAGCAGTATAAGTAATCCTTTTATAAATGTTGTTTAAAAAAAATTGATAATGTTTTGCTTAAATCAATAAACTTATTTATTCTGAATTTCTTGTACATGTTTGGTCATCCTTATTCTGATTAATATATATATATATATATATATATATATAACTAGTCATATGAGTTAGTTCAAGGCGGGGCAGGATGTGGATTGTCTTGGGTTTGAACTCTTCAGATTGCAACATAAAAAATATATAAATTATTATTTTCAAAGTTGTAAAATTAATCTAAGTTATTTTTTGAATATATTTTACCTTTTAGTGATTAAAGTAAAAAAAATTTAAAAAAATGTTATGTTAGGGTGTATTTGATTTCTATTTTTAAAAACTTTCATTTAAAAAACAAAAAGATAAATTCTGTTAAATTTAAAAATAATTTTAGTCATTAAAAGATGTTTTATTCAAAATTGAGGTAAATTATATTTTAATTTCCTTATTAATCTGAAAATAATTTAACCTTAAGTAGTTTATAATTAAAGAGAAATTCGTGCAGTCAAATTTTCTTTTATGAAACAAAATAATTAAGAATGACGACTTAAATAATTAATGCAAAATTTCACGATCAATAAATATGATCATTTTTTTGGCCAACTATAAATAAATATGATCACGGTAATAAATATATTAAAATAAATAAAATCGTATTTCATATTTAATATTATTTAAAAACTAAATATACCGATGTCACCAAAAATATAAAACCATCACTCGTGTTAACGTAGACGCAGATATCTTTAGTTAAATTACCCTTGCTAGAGATTCCGCAAATTATCAACTGGTTCATGATTCGTATTTAGACTTGAGGCATTAATGCCAAAAGTCTTTACCTTTGCCAAAGATATTGGAAAAGAAGATAGAAGTAACGGTGGACTGGATCCAAATATCAATGCTAGTGCGGTGGTGCCAGTTGATGTTGACTTTGAAGTCAAGGCCCCTAGTTTCTAATTTCCATGTTCAAGGCCGGCCACCTTGATTGCTGCTAGCGCCACTATATCTAGTCTTTTAAAATAATTTTCGCACTACTTTTCTCTCTCTTAAGCAGTGGAGGAAGATTAATCCTATTCCTATATATTATAGGAGTAGGATTAAACCTGTCTATTCCGGGCAACTAAGGAGTTTTACTTTCTTATATCAGACATCCCAGGAACCTATCAAGTTTCCAAAGGGCCGAATCTACCTGGAACCTGTTCCTTCCCATAATAAGATAGGATTAATCCTACCTCTCACAACCCGGTTTGATAGGAAGCAAACTTGCAGGAATCTGAAAGCTAATAAACTGCTTAAACTGAGCAACTAACTGGTGAAAATCCAAAGCCCAATCTGCAATTCACTTTGCCGGTAAAGATATGTCATCAAAGAATGCAAGAACATACATGCAAAGACTTTATCATACGGGAAACGCAAACAAAACACCAAAAGATAAAGCAATCCATAAATTAGCAACAGAGTTTCCTGGCCATTTCCTCATTTGTTGTGACGCCAATTCCATTCCTAGAGGTGATCGAGCATCAACTGCGGCATACATGGGTCATTTTTATCTAAATGATAATCTTCCATCCTGAGTTATGTGCAGTCGTCTTCACGATTCTAAGGCCATATCTCAAGATCATCCCAGTGAATAGACCATTCGCTCACATAACTCTGGACCCACAACCCTCTTGTATCTCCGCAACTGAGATTCCAATAAACTCTGGTCCTCCGGACCAAAGGCACCTCGCATATCCTTCATATACAAGGAGTGTGTGTCAGGGGGGCAAGAGAATAAAAGCAGTTAAAGGGCAAAAGGCTGAGACAAGGAGTTTATGCTAGATGTTTTAGTGCAAGTTATATGCGATTACTGACTAGCCCCCTCAGAAGCTTACCTTTATCCCAGAGCAGTTTATTTCGTAAAGAAATTATATGATACCAAATATTGGTTTGTTTTAAATAATATCAATTTATACAACGCTATGGTGGGATAAGGCTAGTTGTTGTTGCATACATATGTTCCACAGGGTATATAAGAGTAACACCAAACTGATTTCCACAGATCGAAAATAACTAATAACTAATAATTTATTTTCTACAGTTTTTCTTCAGAATTTTTAAGTACGTTGAGCTCCAGGAAGAGAGAGGAATATCTGGGTTCAGAGTATTCATGCACCCAAGGCCAAGACTTCGGCAGTCATACCTTGTATCTCAAGCGAGAATCATTCAACCCAAGTAAAACTTTGCTGACATCACCGTCCGTGTCACTGTATGAGGTCATTTCTGCACCAGGCTCATCGTCAGAACCTTCCGATTCAGACTCAACCATTTCTTCATCTTCATCCATAGGAACATCATTTGCATCTTGTTGGTCAACATCAAGATGCCTTTCCAAAACATCTTCAGTACCTTGAGGCTGGGACGACCCTCCATTTTGTACAATGGAAGAATCTGATAAAACAACATATGGCTTTCTGTCAAGCAAAGGCTTTGCGATATCAAATGAAACCCACCTGTAGATCACGCATTACTCATCAGCCTCATCGAAACACAGTAAAGGATGCCGACAAAAAGTGATCAGAATCCAAGAGGCAAGCAAGGTCAATATAACACATCTACAGGCTGGAAGATCATGATGGCACGTGTTGATCATTTTGCATAATCTACAATTAAAAATACAGTGTCTGACAACATTACAAAGGAATACAAGCTATGGCATGAATTGATAACCATGGCAGAGATATTGAAAAGCAACCACAACAATTTGAGATAAAGATAGTAACTTCTATAGATATTCATGAAAGAAGTACATCATGATGAAATAGCAAATTTCTTAAAGGATTCAGATTAAATAACTTACTGATAACGAAGAGGACATAGAAGCTCTGATGGGCGATAAGCAGCTTTGTATCTCATCTTGCTGCAAGAGTGAATATAGTAGCCAAGGTAATAGTACTGAAGACTGGGACAATGAACTTGGTTTTCTTTCACCCAACCTATTTCTTGGAGTGCTGAATACTTGCCCAGAGATAAGAAGGCAAAGTCAGGATCCCAGAACAAATATTTACTAGATAAACATTTTGGGAGGATATCTATGACACCAACTGCCACTAATCGGCCATCTATTAAATATTGTTGATGAAAGGAGCCAAAACCACAAGGAGGAACTGTGCCATCCCCAAAGGAAGCAACATATGACAATGGAGTATCAACCAGAAACCTCCTATATGAGCTCTCGGTGACATGGTCTGGTTTATCATTATGTACTTTGAGCTGATATCTTCTATACAAAGCAAATTCTTCTGGATCAAAATTTGATCTTTTCAAGCGAAGCTCAAGCCTTCGGCTTTTCACTTGACTACATTGAGGGTTATTCAAGCAGTTTCCTTCGCTCCCATGCTTTATCCCAGATTTTTTAGGAGCCGAAGCATTTTGAGCACCTTCACTTGAGGAAACTTGCTTAGTGGAGGAATAAAAATTCATATGTCCATTGCAAGATCTTATAGATATATCTGAACATTTTAAAGTTTGAGCTAAAGATGTTGCCAACTTTTCAGCAATAATTTTAGGAGACAAGTCATTCACTTCTGTACAATCTCTTGTAAGTTTTGATTGATGGGCATTTTTGTCACCTAACTGTGCTCGCTTTATAGAAGCTGCAATTTGGAATGCTATGTTGCAACTGAATAGGAGATCTTCTGATCCATTAACTAGTAACTTCCTTTTACCAGGTGAAACTTTTTTGACTGAAGCTTTTGGTAACTGAATACCAGAGGGAAATTCTCCCTTACTAGTGAACATGCAGACTGCATCACCAATTTGATCTGATAAGTAGCGCAGAACTTTCTCAATCTCATTTTTCTCTTCATTACAGGTAGAGAGGGGGTCTTCTGAGACGGGGCTCGAGA
This sequence comes from Prosopis cineraria, assembly GCF_029017545.1. Classification (NCBI taxonomy): domain Eukaryota; kingdom Viridiplantae; phylum Streptophyta; class Magnoliopsida; order Fabales; family Fabaceae; genus Prosopis; species Prosopis cineraria. The sequence goes on from NW_026555333.1 coordinate 13,640,177, forward strand.
ACTCATGTTGGACAGAGCTTTTGGATTCATTAGAAGAAGTTGGATGCTCCAAGGCATTACCTTTTTTGACATCCAATTTGCCATCTAGAAACCTAGGCTCAAATAATTAATAGAAAATTAAGAAGTATAACAGTTGCAAGATGTTTGAAGGTAGAAATATCAAGTGATATAAATGGCCCTCAAAAGATAATATTCAACCCATTGCACTCAACCATCAAAAAACACCAATTGAGTGAAGCAGAAAAGAGGAAAGAAGCTCCTCCTCATTCCCTCCAGGAAACACACACAAACGCATTAAAAAAAAATGGATTAATGCCCTGCTTGGTAGCATGGAATTGACATTGGAGAAGTGGAAGTGGAACTGAAAAATTGGTTGTTTAGTATAATGGATATCACTTCTTCAAAGAATGCAGTTCCATCAAAATTGGTGGAACTCACTTTCATCACAATACCAATGGAATCCACTTCTTCCCTGACTTCCTCCATAAAAAATGATCCACTTTCCTGTGCATATCATACATGTTTTAAAACCCCATTTCCATCTCACTTCCACTTTCACGAAAAACTCTTCCATGTTACCAAACGGAACATAAAAAGAACTCATATTTTCTAATTTATTTAAATAATAGGTTAAGATCTCCTGTGATACTCATAAACATTCTACATACTAGAGAATAAAAACAATTTTGATGTTGTCAATTTAATATTACTTGCTCTGGGACGAAAGAAGGATACCTTTGCATCCTTTTAGATACACGATGTTGCTCTGTAGAAGGAACAAAGTCACTAGCTTTCAAGCGAATTGTATAAGAAGGACAGCATGTTCTTTCCATCTCTGGTTTGTAAAGAAAACATCCAGATCTTCTCCAACCGTGATCAAGAAGATCTATCAAAACCAAACACTATAAAATTGAATTGCACAACACAAAGTCATAAAAGCAAATCCATTCCAGATTTTAGATGTTTAGATTGAAGAATGTCCATTTTTCATGATCAGCAGAATGAGAAAAGCTAAGCATCACATCTCTCCAAGAACAACGGAAAAATTTGAAACATTATGAACTGTCCTGAAGACTTCATTACATTAACCAGAATAATGGCACGATAAACGTGAGCAAAATGTTTTAAGAGGAAAATTATTGAACGCAATTGCATCATTCTTGATTTGAGCAAGAAAATGTAATGGCAACAGAAAGTTCTAAACCATACCATATAGCTACAACATATTAGGCCCAGACCAGGCTTCAAATTATGATAAAGAAATTATTTAAGCCTAGTAGTTTAGGATGAGATTGAGGAGAACTGTGAAAATTGTCAAGTGCGTGCAAAGATCCCTTTACATGTTTGTATGCAAATCAATAATAAAAAGGACCAAATATGCTACACAAAGTAAAATTCCATATGCACTAACCTTGGTAATCATTCACTGTAAGGCTTTGTGCCCACAAGCCTGCAGGAATGGAAAATGAAAGTGTAAACTAATTTAGAAGATTCTTAGGTTGCATTTACAGGCTTTTTCCAAAGCAAAAATAATTCCATTATAGTAAGATGGCCAGAATACAGAGACATTATACAATAACAACAACAAGTCTTATCTCACTAGGTGAGATTGGCTACATGGATTATATAATGTCATTGTGTTTTATTATTTATTAAGCTTTTAAAAATATTATTAATTAAAAAGTCTCGATCAACAACTTTTAAAAGTATTCTCTTTAGCTTTCCTCTACCTTTCTTGATAGGACTCAAAATTATTTATTCCACTCTCCTTACAAGTGCCTTTCATGGTCTTCTTTGTATATGTTCAAACCACGTCAAACGATTTTCTACCATTTTTCCTTCAATAGGTGCGATGCCCACTTTTTTCAGTATGCACTCATTTCGGATTTAGTCTTTATGTGTATATTCGCAAGTCCATCTCAACGTTTTCATCTCTGTTACTCCAACTTTATGCTCTTGCTGTCTTGTTAAAGCCCAACATTTACTACCATATAATATTGTTGGTCTTATAACAATTTACTAAAACTTCCCTTTAACTTTATTAGATACCCTACGATTACAAAGAACTCCTTTAGCTTTTTTTCAATTAAACTACCCAACTTGTATCCTATGTGTAATATCTCCATCAATTTCCCCACTATGTTGAATAATTACTCCTAAATATTTAAACTTTTCCATTTGAGGTATAATCTGATCACCCAATTTCACATCTAAATTACTATTCGTTGACCTTTTATCAAAATTGCAATGTAGATATTCCGTTTTACTCCTACTCAAATAGAAGCCTTTTAACTCCAATGTCCTCCTTCATAATTCAAGTTTACAATTAATCTCTTCTCTTATCTCCACAATAAAAACTACATCATCTGCGAAAAGCATGCATTTAACAATTTCCTTTTGAATATGCTTAGTCAAAACATCTAGGACTAGAACGAGCTTCACTCACTATCTTCTTAATTTTCCTTTTAGCCATACGATACCTTTCCCAAGTTTCATCATTATATACAAATGGATGGCTTTGAAACACTCCTTCTTATACTTGATTTTTTTCTATACACTATCACTCCACCACCAAGACTCCTTAACTCTTGGACCAAAACCTCTTGATTCTCTCAAAACTTTTTTTGTAACCTTCCTCACCTTCACAATCATATCCTCCCACAAGATGTTAGCACTTCTTCAAAACTCTCAAATTCCATTGGCTCAAAGATTTCTCTTAAAAATTTCTCGCTTTTCTCCTTTTAATTACCACCACCTAATCCTTGAAGTTATAATTTCTCAACGCTTTTGATTTTTACTCATAATACACACATCAATGACAAAGATCCTGTGTCATGTCATTACAATATCCCCAGGAACCACCTTACAATTTTTACAAAGTCTTTTATCCGTGTTTCTTATTAAAAAGAAATTAATCTGTAACCTTAAAGATTCATTTTTATAAGTGACAAGATGCTCGTCCCTCTTCTTGAAACAAGTATTAGCTCCACAGAGACATTATATTCAGTATATTTGCTCTCACACATTTATAAGTAGCTATTGGGCAGTTTCCACAAATCCCCACTTCATATCCTCCCATTGCATCGAGAAAGTGTTGTAATCTTGACCACTACTAACCTTTGATATAAAGGTGGTTAGCGACTGTGACTCGTCTCACCTCTCACAATAAGGTTATAAATCATCTAGGCATGAGCGTGAATTCACTGTCAGGATACAAGTGATTTCCAGGCTCGTTCTATTTTTAGCTTAATTGAAAGAGAAGCTAGTTCTGGCTCATAATGCCAACTAGAGAAAAAGTTCAGGAAGAACACTGCTGTTTTTACATTGCCTTATTCTGAAATAGCATGTAAACAGAGTCGTACGTGAATTTGGAAACTCCTCAGGTACTCCTAGCAATTAGTGCCATCCAGAACCTTAGGCGTTGCAAGCGTAACCTCCAATGTTCAAATTTATGACAGAAAAAAATTGTTCGAAGTTACCCAAGCTTTAATCCGATGCATTGTGTCCTTAGTTAAATCGAAAGACTTTCTAGGAGAAAAGTTGATAAAAACGATTTTCATATCCAGGAAGTTAATAATTTTCCACAAAGCAACTATTCTCATCACATTTCTGTTTTGGGTAGGATGGCGGAACAAATTCTAACACTTACAAGTCGGTTGAGCAAACGAATTTACAGGCGTACCAAATCCCATCAAGAATACAGCTTCATGGGATAAAAACCGATAATTCGGGAACCGATTGAATGGGGAAAAAAACCGGGGCGGCCGAAATATGAAAGGGGAAAATAAAAAATGAAAACGATCAAAATTTGGAAGAGACAAACCGTGAGAGATGCTGGTGCCACCAGGGGATCTACAGTAACCGCAAGAGCTTCGACGTCTTCCACAATCGACCACGACGCTTTCCGTTCTGCTGTTGCTGCTACTGCTTGCCTCGTTTCTCATCCTTCCGGCCATTTCTAAGTCCTTCGTCGTGAGCTCAATTCTTCACCAGATTCTTCATATAAGGAAGGGAATGTTCTAATGAAAAGCAAACGAGTAAAAGTGAATTCGGATACTTCTTCCTTTCCTCCCCCGTAATACGCGAAGAGTCTTCCACCCTGTGGCTCGAGTTTCTACGTTTTTGGTTTATTTTATGATTAAACAAGAAAAATACGCACTATGCCAAACTCGCAGTGCAACCTCACAACGTGAACGCAATATTTATGTAATTATGTTAATTGAGCGCCGATTTGGTTTTCTTCCGTTTTATATTTAAAAAATAAAATTTTATTTTTTAAAAAATTAAAAATTATTAAATAAAATATTTTATGTAAAATTACATTCTTAAAGTTCATTCAAACAGTAATTAAAAATAAATTTTTAAAATATAATTATTTAAAATTTTTAAAAAATAAATTTAAAAAGTAAAATGTTATTTAATCATATTACCTCAAATTTAATTTTTTATTTTTTATTTAAAAAATAATTAATTTATTAAAAATATAATTAATAATTATTATTATTATGTATCAGTTTTTAAACATTATAAATTAAATAATCAATCATGTTAATTTTTAGCATTAATATATAATAAAATTATAAATCTTTATCACATTTTTTTTAAAAAAATATAAATAGCTAGAGATCAAAATTTTAGCATTATAGATCAAAATTTTTATTATTTAAAATCTTTATCACATTTTTTAAATATTTTAAATAGATTATATTTATATAATAAAAATTATAAATTATCATAAATTAATATCTTTTTTGATAATTATATATTTAAAAACACATTTCACTATGATAAATCAAACAATTTTAGCATATCAAACTAATTTTTAAAAAAATATATTTAAATATAAATTTTATTATAACAACTGACTTTACTTTTATTAAATGAACTTTTACTGAATAAATTTTTAATAAATTAAAAACCAAGTGCACACTAGGTATGAAGTAAAATCTTCTACCCAAAAAAAAAAAAGAAGTAAAATATCAATTTTTGGCCAACAAAATGAAACCAATATTCTCACCATTCTTTTTAGTCACTAGTCGCTAATGAATTTTTAATCAAATATAATGATATGGGCTGTTATAAAATTAGTTAGTGAATTGATTAATTAATTTATGTATTTAAATATAGTGAGTGACATAAATCTACTCACTTCAGTATTTTAATTATAGTGATTTTTTTGCCAATTAATTATAGTAATTGAATTTTATTTATATTTAAAAATTATTAAGATATATTTTTATTTAAAAATTCAAAACAATACTCATGATACGAACACTCTTCACATATGACGTTTCCTTCAAATATTTGATATTTAGTATTTTTTTAGGTATTATGTAATAAGATCTCTAACAACTGTTTAATTAAATCAAATGATTGTTATTATGTTATGTAAACATTAATCAAGTGAGTGAATTTATGTTATCCAATTTCTAGATCTATTATTTATTCCATGAAATGGTAATGTATGCTGTTTTTAGTTTATCAACATTTGCCTTTTTTATTTTTATTTTTATTTTTTGCTTATATATGTGTATATATTGTTTTTAGGAAAATATATTTTAATATCAATCAGTTCATAGGTAATATGTATTTAGTATAGGAAAAAATGTATACACTTAACCTTCTATACTTAATATATTTATTTTTAATTAAATTAAGATATGTGTATTATTTACAGATTATTTATTCTATAAAAAACTATTATTATCAATATTAGGGTAAAATACAGTGACCTAACTTTTGTCTTTGTTAAAATTACAAAGATCTCCCTCCTATTTTTAAAGCTTACACTTTAATCAAATCCTTAACCTATTAAAAATATTTTGTTGAAGATTCTAAAATACTTAAATTTTTATTTGTAATTATGTTAAAATTTTTAAAATTATTAATTTATCCTTATGATATAATTGTCTGCCCTCTCTCCCAATTTTAAAAACTTTAAGTAATTAAGATTGTCAATATTGAAATAAAAAATTTAAAATTTTTGTGTTAAAATTAATGAAATTAAAAAATAAACATAAATTATATAGAGTAATTTATTATATTAAATTCTCATTTCATAATTTTTTTATAAAAATTTTTCTTAAATTTTTTGAATTGCTTGTTTGAATATTGTTTTAGCTAATTTATGTATTTAATTTTTTAAAAAGTACTAAATAAATACATTTACATAATAAATAATTAAATTAAAATATAAATGAAAAGGTAAAAAAATGTGCATTAATGTTTAATGTTATTGAGAATAAAATATTAAAAATAGAAGGGATGTGTTGTGTTTTGTGACTTCATTTTAGGAAAGGTTTATATAAGTTTCAAAAATAAAAAGGAGGTATTAAATTTAAAAAAACGAGCAGGCTCAGCCTGTATGGCCTAGCCCATAAGGGCTTAACCCTTTAAGCCTAATTTCTCATTTTTCACCCCTTTTCTGAGCTAAGTTGGGTTAGTGGTATCAAATTCAGTCTTAACTTTATTAAGTAGAAAAGGTTGGAGGATCAAGCTTGGAGAGGCTCTCCTCACGGTATTTATTGTAGAAAAATAATCCCACATACTATTGTGGGAAAGTCTTGTCTCCTGACACTCTGTTAAGAGGATTTGTCTTGTGTGGAGCCTAAGGAAGGTGTGTCCAGCACGGTGAAAGTGCAGGAGAAGAGGCCCTTGGTGAGTTGGGGTTGTTACATAAAAGGCGCCTTTCATGTAACAATCCTCACCCTACCCTTCCAGAGATCTATTAGACTAGAACCTTAACCACTCGCATAATGGGCCCAGTTTTTTCTAAAGTGATAATTGGATTATTTCTCATCCCATAAAAGAGGCGACTCAGCCTTAATTTCCTTAAGGTGGTAGAGGTTAAAGGTTTAAATTTGGGAAAGCTCCAAAAGACCTCTTTGGTAAGATGAGAAATAACCTAAGTATCATCTTGAAAAAAGCTAGCCTCCACTGCAATGATGTGGGTAGGCTCAGTTTAAAAGACTCCAGTGGAGTAGGGTGAGGACTATTACAAATAACCCTCTTAAGGACCTTTAATTGCCTGTGTCACTAGGAGTGGCAACATAGGTAATCCTCAAGCTTTGGTCAAAGACTTCATCGCCAACGATGACAAGCGGCTCAAGATGAAACAACTCTTTATCCCAACATGCCATTAATGTTTTAGAAAAAATTTATTCCCTTAAGGTTTGAAGGTGATGATATGTATAGTAGGATGAACTCCCTTGGCATTAGTTTTCTTGTTAAGTTTGCTTATGAGTGCATTCAGAGATTGGAACTAACCAAGTTGACTCTAGGTAGGTTAAATTTTGGAGATAGTCTATTCTTGAGAAAGTCATAATCTTCTTTTGGCAAGTGACTTGTGAGAGACTTCTCTTAAACTCTCTTAGAAATAAGAGAGGGATTATTAGAGATAACTTGTATCTTTTTTAGTGTAATAGCGAGAAGAGCATCATAACACACTTTGTGATTGTGAGAGAGCAAAATCTATCTAGTGCAATTTTTTAAATGCCACTTTACTTCACAACTTCTTTTCTAGTGATTTATAGGTATGGCTCAGATGCAACTTCGATCACAACCCTGAAAATGGCTATTTTCAACAATAGCTTTGGGCTCAAGTTTTTAGTGTTGATTGCCAGTTTTTGTGGACTACCAGGTGCAAAAAGATCTTTGGCGAAAGAGTTGTTTCAATTAGAAAAACCATACATGCTGTATTTGCTCAGCTTTTGGAGGAATCAGTAAATGCCAAGTTCAAGCATAGGATCTTTCATCCTTTGGTGAGGTCACATGTTGTTCGGAGTCCTCCGCCTTAAAGATCATATTAGAGTCGATGTCAATGCACCTCTTATCAATAGTCACAAAGCTGCATGTGGTGGAGTGATCAGTAATTCTAATGAGACATGGATCAAAGGTTTTCAAAGAGATTTTGGGCCCATGGATATTGTTATTGTTGAAATTTTTGCAATCAGAATAGGTCTAGAGATTTGTAAAATGCTAGGATTCTCAAAATTCTAGCTTTTCTTTGATTCTCATTCTCTAGAAGCTATCGACACGTTGATGAGGGAGACAAGGTCCAGTAATACTGTTAGGAATGTGTTGAATCAAACAAGAGTTTTTTCAGACTAGGATATTTAGATTTCACATTCTTGCAGAGAAAGCTTTTAGTGGCGGATATGCTTGCAAGCAGTGCCCATGGTGTGGCCAAAGCTATTGTCATTCTTCATATGAAATGCCTTCTACTTGTAATGGACTGTTGTAGCGCAATCTTTGTGGATGCTTTATTTTCTTTTTATGTAATGTTTAGGTAGCTTTTTTGTAGAGTTCTTAGTAGTCTTAGTGTCCTTTCAAGCTTCATGCTTGCCGTGTGTACTAAAAAAAAATATTTTTTATTTTTGATAGGATGATGATATATATAAAAGGGAGTGAAAAATAAAGAAAAAATAATGAAAGGAACTGAAGAGTAGAAAATTTAATGGAATGCTTATTCACTCCATTTATTTTCATAAGTCTAGTCTAACACGTTTTAAAATTTTAAAATTTATTGTCTCTCTAAAATTTTAATAAATTTTTAATTTTATTCTATTAAATATATACATATTTTATTTTGATTAATTTTTAAAGTGATATTACAAATTATAAATTTCAATGAATATTTAGTTCTGTAATGTTTACAACTCAAAACTATTCATTTTACTGGATAGATTGTTCCAGACTATTCTATATGACATGTATTTATTCAAGGTAAAACATGAATGATAAACTTTTTTAGAGATATGAAACTAGTTATTAATATATTACATATATTGATAAATGATATCTATATTTATTAATATATGTCTGACCTAATTTTTTTAGCAAAATATGTCCAACCTCATTTATTACTTAGATAATATAGATGAGCCATGGAGTGTGTGCGCGGACGGCAGGAGTGTATACTATTTTTTAAAATTCAATCCATGTTTCCTTGGTAAGTCACTTCTAACTATATTATTAAAATTAAAAAAAACTTTAAATTTTATAAATTTTATTTTAAAATTTAACAAATTTTTATATTTATTCTTAATAAATGTTTTTAAATCTTCTTATTAATATTTTTACTTAAAGCATTTAATAGGATAAAAATATAAAGAGAAATATAGAGAATTGATAAATATTCTATAAATAAAATCATATTTTTTTCTCTCCCCGAAGCTAGAAGAGCAGGCTTTTTCCGTGCTCGTTCCCAGAAACTCCCACGTTACCCTCCATCCCACGCAAACTAGTTTTTTTTTTTAATTGTTTTCAGAAAAAAAAAAAGTCCAATCATAAGCTCGTTGGGATGACGTAGAAAGATTTTTTTGATTCCACTGTGTTGGAAATTTGAGAGTTTCATTATCCGACTAATCTAAATTTCACCACGTGAGACTGTCATTATCAAAGATGGCCGGTAAGCTGATTCTAACCCTCGACCCGTTTGACCAGCCCCTCAATAACGCTGAAGGATTTTGAGGGGAAAGGCAATAGAAGTTTAGTGAAGAGGCAGTCCCAAATCCGTTCGAACCCATACTTCTGTGTGGGTCTATCAAAACCAAACCTGTCCTTCTTCTTCTTATCTCGCATCGTCGCCGTGTCCGTCCGCTGCATCTTCTGCCATCTCCTTCATTCGTTCACTGTGATTGTGCGATGCTGTTCTCCCTTTTCTCAATTCTCAAGCAACCTGATAACTCCTTCCTCCATTAGTACTGTCTCTGCCATCTTCGCATTCAAAACTGAGGAACACCCCTCATATCTAGACGCACTCAGTCAGCTTCTTAATTTTCTTGTCTGCTCCTTGAGCTTCGGATGATTGAAGAATTGGGAATTTCGAGTGGTTGGTGAAACTTCTGCTTTTGTTTGGTTTGAAATGATTCATGATTGTTTGTTGTCTGAAGAAAGGTGTAAAGGGTAGGATGTCTATTGTTATGTTGCATTCCAAGTCTTTGATAAAAGGAAGTTGGTGGCTGGCTTGCTATGATGATTGCCATCTTTACAAGTCTCTTGTTTATCAGATATTCATTCCTCATATTACTATTATGAAAACAATAGGTGTGCCTTTCAAGCTTTGTTAGAGTTACTCGGTGAGAGTTAAATATAATTGAGTAGGTAAGGGTTAAATATTGTTTATCATGGAATGTATTCTCATGGAATGTATTCTCATGTGTATAAACACACAATGCCATTGCACTATTTTTTCTGTTTTTCTACAGTGTAGTGAACCATGCGCTATCAATAGTTAATTTTTATTTCTTTTTATTGGTCCCAATTGAAATTTCCTTTTATTTTTTTATTCAAATCTCCCTAGCTCTTTGCATTCTGTTTTCAAAATTGTAATAGATTAAATATATTTAAATTTAAATGAATATTTTTCCATAATATAATTTTCATTTATTTTAATTTTGGTATTTTTTTAAATAAACTATGTAGTGAGTAAATGTTGGCTCACGATTATTTATAAACTATGTTTTGATGCCTTATTTATATTTTATTTTTATTTTTATATAATGATTTTCACTGTTTTAAAAGGTCAAGGTTTTCCGCAATTGCCAAGTGTTTTGAAAAAAGGTTTGAATTATTTGAGATTTTGTTTTGCATATTCATATATTTTTATAACAAATGTATAAATCAAGTCATGAACGAGAGATAGTCTGAAATTTTGTTGATGAAATTTATGTAATATGTTAGTCCAACGTGATAATTAATACACGTGGGATTGAAAGAACATGTTTAACATGTAATAAGAATTCATGATGGACTAGCGTGTTGAGTCAAGATTGAACGATGTTACTTATTATATACCTACGTGGGTTTTCCATGATGATGCATGTGGTACTTGATTTTGGTAAAGCCCTTTTTAAATGAACTGGTTTTAAAGGAAATAATATAATTATTTCGGTCTTCTGAAAATGGAATTTTCCACTCTTGTTATTTGTAAACACACTTACAAGAAGTTTTGACACATGCTGGTAAGCTCATTATTCTCAAGCATTTACGTGTGAGGGTTATAGTGGCAGGCATGTATTAGTATACGTTAGTTTAATTTCAAGCACTTATAATTGGATTATTTTCTGGAGCTATGACACACACTCACTCTCTATACAAATATAAAAATAATTAAAATTTTCTAAGTCAGTTTGCAGCTTGCCTCACCATCAGAACTTTGTGGACAGGAGCTGCGGCGAAATCAGCAAGCATGTCAATGAAAAAAGTGCATATATAATCCTCAATACAAAAAATAAGATTAACTATTTCAATAAATCCCTTTCACTTAAACAAGAGAGAATCACGCTCAATAACTTGACAAGAGAATTATTTGCTGGATAAATACTAAAGTAATAATAACAATTATTCTTAATTTTTTTTTGTCATTGTTTTAATAATAAACAATTTCATATTAATCTTTCGCTGTAAATAATTTTTTTAAAAGGTATTTGGATGTGATTTTTCTTTTAAACAAATATTTCATTTAATGAGAAGATTATTAAATATTAAACTCATTTATCACAAATAAAATTTTGGATTATTTAATAACATTTAATTCCTTTAATTATGAAATTTCAAAAGCAATTTTTAAAAATTGCAATCTAGGGCACTGCTTAAATCATTTGACTTTTTGTTACCTCAATGTATCATTACTATTAGCATTTGTGAACTGCCAGGCATGCACGCTGGATCGAACCCATGACTTACAAAGTCAAGCCAAGATGCTCCATCTGCATATTAGTAGTTTTTTTTTTTTTTTTGGTTGTTGTTGGACAAAGCATAGTAGTAGTTCATTAGTACTATTATATATATATATATATATAGAAAAAAACATAAAAATGTATAAAAGACCAAAATTAAAGATTTGTAGTTGACTTCATAAAAATTAATAACTGATATCATCATCCATCCATTCAATGATTCAAATATAGTACTTTTACAATTGATCTTGTGTATTAGGATTAAATGATGTGTCGTTTTTTTTTTTTTTTGCATGAAGTTTAACTACTTAGAGATACTTTATCCAGGCAAAAATAGGACATGATATGAATAATCATGAAAGATTTAAGATGATTTTACCACAATTTTGGGCAAACTGAAAAAAAGAATTACTACAGTGAAAAACTCTCCCACTCGAATCCACTCAATTATTATTGATTATCATTATTATTGTATTGTAACACTGACTAGTCGAATAGTGAATCAATGAATGGCTGCCTGAATATTATAATCCAAATTATTGAAGGCGGAAATTTGAAAATTGAAATGTCCAAACAGGGACGAACAAGGAATTAAGCAAACCTTGGGGGGCATGACAGCAAAATCACGATCTTGAAATTCAAAAAGGAGAATATAAAATGAGGGCATTACCGTGATTATCCACCGATGTAAAGGCCGAAGCTTGTAGCGTGAGCTTCAAGTGAGAGAAACAACACCAGCTGTACGGCGTCTCTTCCTCCGTCTTCCCCATTTCGCACCTCAAGAATCTCTCATTTACCTTTCACTGCCACTTTCCCTTCACAGTTAGCCTCTCCGCTTCCGATCTCTCCCTCTTACACCCTTCTCGGCCACAAGCTTTGATACGTTCAATGGGGTTCTTTGTGGAGCCCGAGTCTTTGCGGAGGTTCCGTCTCTTTCTCCTGTAGCTATTTTTGGCTCAGTGTTGCAATGCTGTTCTATTTGAGTTGAGAGCATTTTTTTCTTCCACAAAGATTTGAGCTTGGCACAAGATTCAGGTTTCGTACGGGATGTTGATTTGAACTCAATGCTGAAGAACTGCAGAATATTTGTTTGCTAAGGGTAACTTCAAATTCGCGGCATAGTAGAAGTCAGATTCTGAGATCTAATTGTGTTCGTTTAGGTTTCGAAGAGTTGATGGGGGTGATGAAAGTGCATATGATTTAGAAAACCACACTTGGTGGTGTGAACGAGAAGCGAACTTGGGTTCTCCCCGTTGGGGGCCTTGCGCTTTCCATAGTTCACCTCATTCTATCCTTGAATATTAATCCTACTTGGGTTGGTTGGGTTTGGATTTTTGGAGGATGAATCGTAGTTTCAGGGCGCAGGAGTCGCAAATGCAAGCGGCCTTAAAACAGAGGCAGCAGCAAATGGGGGGATTAAGGTCTTCGATGATGAAGGAGAAGGATGAGGAACTTGCACTATTCCTGGAGATGAAAAAGCGCGAGAAGGAACGTAGCGATCTTCTGCTTCACAGCTCTGAGGAGTTCGATGCCCCACTAAATTCAATAGGTATAGAACATATGTTCAAGAGCTTTTATTTTATCTGAGATCAGTACTTGAATCTGTTTTTTGTTAGTTTACTGTTATCCTTTGTTGTAGTTTAAGAACTGCAAAATCCTTGTTCTTGTATTGACATTATTTACGGTGTTGTATAATTTTCTCCTTGTTATCCGCTCTCTTTTAATATTGCAGGCTCAAATCCGGGTACTTCACCCATATTTAATATTGCAGCAACTACGCCAGCTCCTCCACGTAAAACTGGTGCTGATGATTTTCTCAATTCAGAAAATGATAAAAATGACTATGACTGGTAATGTGATACCGATCTAGTCTTTTTCTTCACAATTTTGCTATTGTTGATTACTCTTAGTACAATGCAATAATTGGGATCGAGACTTTTCCCTTTCTGATGGATGAACGATTGTGGGATGTATTCATGAAGAATACATTTTAGTGAAAAACTCACATTCTGCCATTAACAGTGTACATTTTTTAAAAGACTTGATGCGCTCCAAATAATATAGTTTTCTTAGAGTAACTGAAGAAAGTAGTTGTCTAACGCATGAAAAATGCATTCCTCAAATTTTCAGCCTTCATGCTGTGCTGACAATCCGCTTGACAGTTTTCTGTTTTGGATTTCTTCATTAAATTTCTAGTCATTTTAATTGTTAGCATTCATTAATTCCGCAGATATGTCATATTGTTTCACTGGTCGCAATGTCAATTTTAATGTTATCTGCCTCTGCTTACATTTCTAGTAGGATAACTTGTCTTATGGCATATTTCTAATTCTAGAACTGTTCTTTTGATTTTTTTTATTTCAGGGTAAACATTTAATAATTTGCCTTGTTCTAGAATCCTAATCATCTGGAAGATATATGCTTTATTGAGTGCAGCAACTTTCATAGAAATCCCCACAGAACCTCTCAAAATGGATCATGGTCCTGATATATAAATCCAAAATAATGAGAAGTGATAGATATCTTCTGAAACTATGTGCAATAGAATTCAATAATATCATAGAAACACTGGATTTGATACATTAGCAGGCAAGCATTCTGTTTTTTTCCCCTTCTGATAAAATGATAAATAACTTATATTAAAAAAATGATGAATAACTTGAGAATTCTTTTTAAGCTTTTTTATAAAATTAGATATAAAAAATTTCAGCTCAGATGTGCTATGTTTATGATCTAATGAGAAAAAAATCATGAACATCTTAGATATGCCAGCCATGGTTTTTAAGACCTGTTCTTTTGTGATATTTCTGATCCTGGACATGTTCTTTTGATTTCTTCCTTCATGAGGAAGCTTTTGATGACTTAACTTTCTTTTAGAATCTACATTGTTCAGGAGTTTTACACTTTACAGTTTGTAGCAGCTTTCATTGAAGTTTCCACGAATCTCTACATGGATCATGGGCCTTAACATTTAAATACAGAATAATGAAAAGTTATACATGTCCTTTTAACCATATGCAATAGGATTTGATAATCATGGTCAGAAACACAGGACTGTGGGCAAGCATTCTGTTCTTTACTTATGATAAAATGATAAATAACTTAGGAGTTCTTCTTCTTATATACATACATATAGTGAAATTTGTGGACTAGAAATAGAGAATAAAATTGGTGAAAATAAATTTCAGGCACAGACTTGCTAGGTGTATGATCTAATGAATACTAGACGTGTTTTTTGTTAATGCAGCATGTGCTTTTTCTGGGCCCAATTGCAGTGCATGCAACTGAACATGGTTGCAATTATGTTTCTTACTAATGAAAACTGTAAATTATTGTTTTCCAAAATGGTGCTGAGTGAAGCTCATCATTTCAGGCTCCTAACTCCTCCTGGGACTCCTCTTTTTCCTTCTCTGGAGATGGAATCACGAAAGACTGTCATGAGTCAGCTTGGACCTCCAACCACACGTCCCACTGCACTGAAATCAAGAGTAAGTACTTTTACTGTAGATTTCAGAGCT
Source organism: Prosopis cineraria (assembly GCF_029017545.1). Lineage (NCBI taxonomy): Eukaryota > Viridiplantae > Streptophyta > Magnoliopsida > Fabales > Fabaceae > Prosopis > Prosopis cineraria. The sequence continues at coordinate 13,655,376 of NW_026555333.1, forward strand.
TGTAATTTTGCTTGTGTTGATTGGCAGATTTGCAACTTTTGTGCCTGGTTTTAAGTTGCCAAGAGGATTGTGAGTGTATCATGGAGGAGATATGAATTTAGTTGTCAAGTTGGTGTTAGTGACAGAAGAAAGTTTAGTTAGTCAATTGGTGTTAGTAACAGAAGAAAGTCAGTTAATTAAAACTCTGACTAGCAGAGTCATTAAATATCATTGTACATAGTGGAGTAACATAGTGGAGTTAGCTTTGACAGTTAACGACGTCTGAATTCATCTACTATTTCCTCACTTCTCTTCTATTCCTACTTCTTTCTTAGCTGTTGGATTGTCACACTCATTATGAATTCTTGGTTTTGAGGAAACAATCTTTTCTGCAAGCAATATCATTCTCAGGGAGTATGCATAAACTTGACTTAAAGAAGATATAGATGATTTACTTGACATGTAGAAACCATACTGATTCCACATTTTTTAGTTGCTGATGCCTGCCTAGGTAGTAGGGATATCTAGTTCACATGTGGCATTCCTCAATCCAAGGATTTCCATGGATATGATGAAACCACCTTATCATCATCCTATCACATTTTTACAGATTGGACTTCACTTAAATTGTTTGTTTATGAAAAGAAACTGTCAAGATCCGTTGTCATCTTGTAAATTTATCACTATTGATTCTTAGTTACGAAGGTGATGCTCCTTATTGTAAAATTTAAATATATGCCATATTACTACAGAATTTGGAATCTCTATGTTTATAGTTAGGAAGTCATTGTTTTTCTTTTGTTAATTGCTTCCTTGTGGCTATAGTTGGCAAATCCAACACCAGAGCCTGCTGGAAGGAGCAACTTAGCATCTAGACAACCGGCTGCCTCCCCTGGATTGAGCTCTTCAAGCAGTGGCACACGTAGGCCCTCATCATCAGGGGGTCCAGTATCAAGACCTGCAACTCCTACTGGACGCTCAACATTGACCTCAGCTTCAAAATCATCAAGACCTTCAACACCTACTTCTCGCACCACTGTGCCTTCAAGAAGCACTATAACTGCTACCAAGCCCACAGTGTCTGCCACGAAGGCTGCAGTTTCTGCTTCCAAGACCATAGTCCCTGCAGCTAAATCCACAACTCCATCAAGATCGTCTACACCTTTGTCCAGGTCTACAGCTAGGTCGTCAACACCAACTTCCAGGCCTACCTTGCCTCCATCCAGGCCCACATCAAGGGCATCAACTCCAACTCGCAGGCCCTCAACACCATCAAGTGCACCTGCTGCTCCTTCAGTTAAGACAACTTCTATTTCCAGGTCTGCTCCCATGACATCAAGGCAGCCAACTCCTGTGACATCGAGGCTGCCAACTCCTGTGAAATCCAGGCAACCAGTTTCAACGGCATTAAAGCAATCAGTACCGTCACATGGCACTTCACCAACAGCAAGACCAAGACCTTGGAAGCCATCTGAGATGCCTGGTTTTTCTCTTGATGCTCCACCCAATTTGAGGACAACGTTACCTGATAGGCCATTGTCAGCTACTAGGGGCAGGCCTGGAGCACCTGTTTCTCGGTCCTCATCTGTTGAGCCCGGTCCTAGTGGAAGACCTAAGAGGCAATCATGTTCTCCTTCAAGAGGGCGTACCTCCAATGGTATGGTTCATACAAGTGGAAGCTCTATGCCAGCAGTTAGCCGTGGGCACTCCAAAGTGAATGACAATGTCAGCCCCGTAGTAATTGGCACTAAAATGGTTGAGAGGGTTATAAATATGCGTAAATTAGTGCCACCAAGAATGGATGACAAAAATTCTCCCCATAGTAATATCTCAGGCAAGTCATCTACATCTCCTGAAAGCTCCGGTTTTGGAAGGACACTGTCGAAGAAATCCCTGGACATGGCTATCAGGCATATGGTATGGGTCTTTTGTGTATTCTATTACTGGATTTTTATTTTTTCTTCTGTGAGTTGAAGGTAAACTTGGTACATGCAGCTCATAAACTACTATTGTTTATCTTACGCATTTTATCAATCTACTATTGATTTTAATTGGAATGATGGCGTTGAATGATGATCTTAAATAAATTTTCCTCATGTTTTTGCCTTGGACGCAGGATATAAGGCGAACCATTCCTGGAAACTTGCGGCCCTTAATGACAAATATTCCAGCATCATCTATGTATAGCGTGCGGTCAGGGTCCCAGCGAAGCCGGACAATTAGCATTTCAGGTTCTCCTCATGCCACAAGCAGCAATGCTAGTTCTGAAGTGAGTGTAAACAACAACGGACTCTGCTTAGATAGTAGTGAAGTAGATGATGATATTGGCAGTGAGAGAGGCGGTCAATCTCCTGCCAGTGTACGAGGCAGGTAAACAGCTATCACATTGGACGTGTCTCGGCTGAAACAAAATTAGGAACCGGGCTCATATCCAGAGTTCCTGGCATATTGGAGTTGGATATGGAACTAACCATGCTTGTTCTGTTGTAAAGTTTATTGGAAGTGATGATCATGTAACCTTAACCTTTTGTATTTCGAGGAATCTTTGACATCAGGTAGCTCCGTTTTATGCTGCAACGCTAGTGCTCATTTTTTAAAGCAGGCTGAGGTCTGTGTCCTTTATGAAATGAAGGTTGAGCTCGTTATGGAAAACCATGAGACGATCCTTCTAAAAATATTATGATGTAATTTGCTCCTGATATGTTAGCATCATCGCTGGAGAAGTAATTCTGGTGTTGATTTGAGTGTCAGGTAAAATGCCGAAATTAAAATTGGCAGTCTTGCGGATTTCTCCTCCAGGTGTAGGTTGTTTTGGTTGTCAAGATATTTGTTTTCATTAACGTACTTTTTCCGTTCAAAATTACAAGAACTAATTTTTACCATTCAGGAAAACAATCAGTTATCATTAAAAATATATTTATTTTTATTGGTTAAAATATATTTTTAATCTTCTAATTTTATATGAGGTTTCATTTTGATTCTTTTATTTTATAATTTATTATTTTAATCTTTTAATCCTAATATCCTTATTTTTAAATGATTATTTTTTATATCAATTATTATTATTTTAAAAAAATTAAAAATATTTTATTAATATTTAAAATTTTAATGTAAAAATTTATTGAAATGAAATTAACAGTGCTAGGATTAAATTAGTAAAAACACTTTATAAAGTTATGGGATTAAAATGAAACCTTATGGAAAGTAAAAAATTATTTTGGTTATTTTTATTTAATGGTGTGAATCACAAATAAATAAATTTTTTTTAATTTCAAATATTCATTAAGGGTATTTTTGAAAAAAATTTCATTTAATACTAAAATGCTTTGTATTTTTAAATAAGACTTTTGTGAAATTCTTTTCATAATTTTGAATATAAAGAGTATTCATTATTTTGGTAACAACAACACAAATAAAACTTAGTAAGTGCATCATTTTTTTTTTGTGATTTGATTAAATTTATTACTTTTATTTTAACAATTATACGTTTTTTTAAAAAAATTATTTTTATTAATGATTTTTTTAACATAATGCATCTCTTTCAAACATAAAAGTATTCTATTGTTTTAACTGTTGTATTGAAGAGAGAATTACTATTTCATGCTAAAGGTTAACATTAATATGATTATGTTTTACTATAATTATAATAAGTAAAAGATTATAATGTTTGGTGAATGTTTTGAGCCTGGGCTTGTGCTAAACAGTTCCTCCGATTCAGCCCTGCCTTTACTGGGCCTTGCCCGTTAACTCGTGAAGTGATAGGCCGAAAGGCGAAAACGAAGTCTGCGAACTCAGAAATACCGTTAGGTACTGATAGGACACACAAGTGCTGGCCTTGTTGCCGACTGGTCATTTTGTGTGAAAGATGCAATTGCAAGTTTGCTCCTTGGGAGATCTTGGGGCCACTTTTTCGGTAGTCCACCAAAACCATTCAACCACGACGATGGCCATTTTGGTTGAGACTTGGGATAGTAACTATGAGAGATGTTTGGCTGGAAGAAAAATGGAGATTATGAATGTTTTTTTTTTTTTTTTCTGGCACATAACAGCCTCAGTTTTGCCACTAATTGACCATCATCAGTGTACATAAATAATATAAAAATCTCCACAAACCCAATGCAAAATGTAACCCTCTTTTTGACAAAAACAAAACTACAATTAACATATCCAAGTGATAAACCAAGTTTTTCTGAGTTCTAGACACGGAACGAAATATAGGTACATTCACTTTCAAAAGCCATGATGCATAGAAATTTTCCCACCAGTCGGGGGCAACCTCTTTTTAATCGCAAGCAACTCCGCCAGAGCATCTTTTATCCCCATCCGTTCACCAGGCAAATCTACTGAACATGCCACTCCAATCCTGCCAAAGCTGATCAAAGACTCTCGAATTTCAAGTTCCACGTTTGGCTTCTTCATCACTTTCACGTGGTCTTGTTCAAATGGTCTCAGCAAACTTGAGTCCACTATCTCAATGACTCTTCTGGCAGTGCCAACTTACAGAACTTGTGTAGGCTTAGATCTTCTCCAAACATGCTGTCTGTTGGCTTTTTTCCAGTGAGCATCTCTAGCAATAGAACGCCATAACTAAAGATATCCCCTTGTGGCGTCACAGGCCCACCTGCTTCATACTCTGTACAAGAATCAATTATTTAAACAACGTAAATGCATGTTGGATGTTCAAAATTATTGTTGGGCAAGATTGAATCCTTTTGCGATAGCTTTTTGATCAAGCTTCAACTTTGAATTCTACTTACTATTTTACAAAGTGGTTATGTAAAAATGACATTAACAAGACAAAAAGTAATGTACCTGGAGGAATATAACCAATGGTTCCTTTAATTGCTGAAGAAGTAGTTTGATCTCCACCAGAGTAGCTTGTAACCTCACGAAGGAGCTTAGCTAACCCAAAGTCTCCTAAGTGAGCAACCATTTCATCATCGAGAAGAACATTACTTGGCTTGATGTCACAATGAACAATAGCTACCTCACAATCATGGTGAAGATAATCCAAGGCATGAGCTACATCAATAGCTATGTCTAATCTTTGTGCAAATTTTTGAAGTGGATTTCTTGACTCACCATTTTCATCCATTGACAACCGCTTCTCCAAACTCCCATTTGGCATAAACTCAAAAACCAGGGCCATAAAATCGACTCCCTTGTAATCAATGCTGGAACAACAAGATAGGATCTTTAGAAGGCTTCGGTGGCGGACTTTACTTAGAGTTTTGCATTCATTGATGAAACTTTTCATCGCCCCGTGTGTCTGAAGATTTAGCACCTTTACAACAATAGGTTTCTCATAATGGTGAAGAGTTCCTCTGTACACAGAACCAAAGCTTCCAGAGCCCACCAAGTTAGACGAAGAAAACCCATTGGTAGCATCATGTAGCTCTCCATAGGAAACCCTTAAAAGCCCATTCTGCATAGAAGATGAGGAAAGAGATAACACGTTTGGCTTTCTCCTCCAATAAATAATGATGGAAACTACAAAACAAATGAAAGCACTGCTTATCACAATGATGAGGATGATGATGGTTTTAAAAGGCTTCTTAGGCTTATTTGAACATGCAGGCAGCTTCAATTCAGGTACCCCACCACAGAGATCCTCATTTCCTGTGAGTGAGATAGCAGTGATGTGATCAAACACTCCTCCTTTTGGAACCTCCCCGTGAAGATGGTTGAAAGAGAGGTTCAAGGCCTTCAAAAATGGAAGCTTTTTTAATCCATTGGGAATTGTGCCTGACAAATTATTTCTCGAAAGATCCAAGATTTCAAGAGATTTTAGCAAACCAAAAGATGAGGGAATGCTTCCTTGGAAAAAGTTTCCATTCAAATAAAGCTTTGATAACTCAGAACATTCGCCTAGTGCAATTGGAATATCACCAGAAATTTTGTTTTCAAAAACATATAGTTCCACTAAATGCTTCAGCTTACCAAACTCTGATGGAAGGGGACCAATCAAGGAATTGTAAGACAGGTTCAGAACTATTAAATCTTCTAGCTGACCAAATGTACCAGTGGGTATATTACCACCCAAGTTATTTGCGGAAAGATACAAATGCTGCATACTCTTGCAACGTTTGAGGGCAGGGGGAATACTTCCCTCAAAATTGTTGTTGTTTAAATACAGATCGAACAACTTGGTAAGATTGCCAAGAAAGGTAGGAATATTTCCAGATAATTTGTTTATTTGGAGGAACATTCTTCCAAGATTTTTCAATTTTCCAATTGAATCTGGAATTTCACCACGAAGAAGGTTATGTCCCATATCGAGAAATGTTAAGTCAGATAGTTTCCCAATCTCTTCAGGTATGGTTCCAGAGATCTTATTGTGTCCCATAAGAAGTGTATCCAATGGTGAGGTGAAGTTTCCAATTGACTTTGGCAATACACCACCAAATCCATTTCCTTGTAGGCTCAATTTATGCAATTGGCTACAGTTGGTTAATGAAGAAAGGAAATCCAAATCACCATTGCTTCCATTCCCCAATATATTGAAGTCAATGTTCAATTCAAGAAGATTTTGCAGTCTTCCCAAAGAGTTTGGAAATGGCCCACTAAGACGATTTGCAATTATATCTACCATTTGCAATTGAGAGAGATTGGCAAATGAGGGAGGAATAGTTCCAGTTAAAGAGTTGTTTCCAACCCAAAAAATTTGAACATTAGGGAAAGAAAGGTCTATATTTGATGGAATAGCTCCAGACAAGTGGTTATCTCCCAAATCGAAGTCCTCGATATTGGAAAGATTATAGAGTGAAGAAGGTATTGTACCAGACAAATTATTTATGTCTAGAAGAAGAGCGTTCAAACTTGACAACCGGCCAAGAGTTTGAGGTATACTTCCTTCCAGATTATTTTTTGGAAGACCCAACTCCCTCAATGAAGAAAGATTTCCCAAGGAGTGTGGAATACTACCAAAAAAGTTATTGGCAGAAAGGAACAAAGAGTTAAGCAATCTCATTGAACCTAACCAGGGGGAACTTTACCAGTCAAGTTATTGAAGTTCAAGTTAATAACTTGCAGATTTGAACAGTTAGAAAGCTCAATAGGGATCTCTCCCTGGAAGTTATCATGTCTTAGGAAGAGAATTTGCAACCGTTTGAGACGGCCAATTTCTCTGGGGATCTCCCCATGCAATCCGGTGTCAGAAACATTAAGTAGTTTAAGGAAGGTTAGATTACCTATTGCTGGCGCAAGACTCCCATCCAAACTCTGACCTGTTAACAACAGTGCAGAGACTATCACGTGGGGAGTATTGCAGAAAACACCATCCCATTTACAGAAGTGGTGAGACTGGTTCCATGAAGGCAGAACTTGAGGATTGCTATTGGTGAGCTTGTCCTTCAAAGCCAGCAGAGCGAGCCTATTAGTTTCTGGACCCATAGGCTTGGCAGATGTGAGTGGCAGCAAGGTTTGTGATGCCATGAAGAGCAGCGGAAAATTGATGGTGATGACAAAGTACGGGATCATTTTGTCTACCGATCGAGAAAAAGTTTGGAACTTGAACCGGAGTACTGATAGAAAAGTAGGGGAGGAGTGGATTTAGATATGTTGCCTAAAGCGTGCTTATAAAGTTACACACACATCTAGGTCGGTGACTTGAGAAACATTTTGAAGCCACAGTCAAAAAGCTTGCACAAGTCACTTTCACACACACATATATATATATATATTGATACAGTACAGTTGGTGAAGAACTTCCAAACTTGACTGACTTGCTACGATTAGAGTAACGAACAGGGAATTTCCACCCATCGCAAATTTCGGGCATGGAAAAGTCAAGGAACTTATGTGGTGGGTCCTGTGATTCCCCTAATGCATTTTCATCAATTGTTCCCAGTTATACTTTGATATCACAGCACTCTCCCAAGCCGGGAGGTCTACTCTTCCACTCGCACCTTTGGAAAAATTAGCCAACTTGGTTCAGTTCCCTCCGCTCAAACAGTGAAAATTTTTATTCTAAATTTCTAACTAAATAATATGTCATGATATAGTTTTTTTCATTTCGAACTCTTTTAATGATTGGTCAAAAAAATTCTTTTAACGTAATTTAATATATAAAAAAAAGTCTATTCAAAGGTGATGACACAAGATAACAAAATGACCTATGCAATAATTAACTTGGGTGTTGAAGTGTTTGCCGCATAGTTAACTTCAACTAGTTGGCCCCAAAAAAAACTTTAGAAGAAGAAACTTTAGCCACACAAGATGACCCAAAACTACGGTACTATTAAGGGATAGGGGTCTAAATTAAAGTTGGAAAAATAAGTTGATTCCACTCTTTTAAGATCACTTATTTTTTCAGCATGACGGGTCAGCCGCTCTAGGCTTCAAGCCTTTTCACTTTTTTTTATTAAACTAAAAATATTTCAATGGGTTTAGATGGGCTTAAAAAGTTTAGTTTAGATGGGCTTAAAAAGTTTAGTTTAGAATTTTTTTTATATAAAAAAAATTAAAAAACAAATGTAAGTTTAAATAGGTAGCTCTTGATCAGTTCGAGCTAGTCCCTTTAAGCCACTTAAAATGGGACATATTAGGACTAGTCTTTTTAAACCCATTTTACAATTTCATCTCATATATGTAAGCTCAGTCCTTCTGTTAAATGGACTTAAACAAGCTGCCCTGTCAAGCTTGGTTTATTTTTTTGACTCTAGTCCAAATGGGTCAAGACCAAGTTAATAGCCATGCAAGGTTAGTTTGGGTCCATCTTTAATAAATTATTATAAAAATTAAAAGGAAGATAATAAATTCATATTATTTATTAAGAAAAATATAATTATATCCATTTAAAATATTTTTTCTTGAAAAATTAAATAATATTATGATAAAAGGAGCTTCTTTTTAAATTATAAAAGCTCAATAATTATTTCTTTAACTTCATATTATTTATATGTCTAGTGAAAATAGTGCACATTTAATCATTTAGCTTCATAAAAGGTTTTATTTTAGATCTTTAATTTTATAAAGTACTTTTTTAATCTTTTAGTTCTAACAAAATTATTGACATTGAAATTTTAAATATTAATAAAACATTATCAAGTGTTTATATTATTAAGTTTAATTTAAAAAAACAATAATTGATATAAAAATTCATTACTTGAGGCTAACAATGTTAGTGTTAGAGAACTAAAAAGAAATTTTATAAAATTAAAAGCTATACTAAAATTTTATATAAAGTTAAAAGATTAAATGTATACTTTAGTCAAATTTTTTTATAGAATGTATATTAAGTTAAGAAATCAGTTTAAGTTTTAAATAAAAGTAAACTATTGAATTTAAAACAAAATCATGATAATAATAAAATAAATTTATTTCAAATAATGTATTGAGAAAAATAGCATCATAAAATTAATCTGTTAGTGCTTATAAAAATTAAAAATAATATAAATAATATATATTCAAATTTAGGAGATCAGGCTACGATTCAACCTAACAATTGACCTAGTCTAATCTTTGCGTTCAATCTTGGAAGATTATCCAAATCTCACTCAACACAATTAATTATTTCCAAGTCTATTGCCATCTGAGTTTAGAAGAATGACAACACATTTGTATTGAGTGGGATCTTAAAATAATTCTCCTAAACTCAATTTTTAATAAACTTGAGAATGATTAATTATGTCAAGTGGGATTTTAAAGTAATTCTCTTTTTTACTCTTTATCTATTGAGCCCTTCAGATGGGTTGAATACCTTTCCTACGGCAACACAAACTTACACACCAAAACTCAAGACCAAATGGCAGGTAAGAACATGGCAAATTAATAGAAGGAAAAATGTTATGTCCTGAAAGTAGAGGGTGATCGGCACAGATGCAATCTATTTAACACATTTTTGTAAATCTCAAAATGAAAAATTCATTCCATTTTTAAAAGAAGAATTAATTAGATTATATGAAAATTCTAATAACTCGATACTAATTGTCATAACAAAGTTTCAACATTTTTGTAAAAATTTTGGCAGAACCTTTCTTGTAAATAAAATTTCTTGAAAGTTCTACAACACAACATTTTTTTATAAAATATAGCACCATCTAGGAGCTAAGCTCCTTCCAGTCAGTAAACAATATATAGATCAAATTAAAGTCCTAACAACAATTTATGTAGAGCTACTAATCTTTCTTCTAAATTAAAATACATAAGATTTAAATATTTACATAAAAAAGTAAAAATACCAAGCAAAATTTTCACCTAATATTGCCCCTTTGAGGTCAATGATAGGATTAGCATCAACTAATAAATTTGATATCAAAATAAATTTTTCAGTGAGTAGTATTCTCAAAATAAAATTTAAAAGAATTAAAATAATAAATCTAATTAATAGTGTAAACTAATTGAAAAGAGGATAATTCATCAAAATAAATTTGAAAGTCTATAAATCATAATTATAACTACAAAATAAGAGTAAATTAAAAGCAATTTATTCATCATGCTTAAAGAAGATAATTTATTCACACATAAAAAAAAGTGATATACTTACTAACCAAAACCATTGAAATTTTGAAAACACATTGATCAAAATTGGAATTTGTGAGAACTCAATAGAACAGGTAACAAATATGAACACATAATCTACGGGAATAAATAATCAAACGCAGTTTATACCACAAAAACAAACGTGAACACACAGCCTATAAGAGTAAGTAGTCAAACATAGCTGCAGCTATGAAAATAAATGTAGCACACAGTTCATGAGGGTGATACTAACTAAACGTGGCTTAAGGCCATGAAGTTAAATACGGGTATAAAGCTCATGAATAACAAATGTGAGAACAAGCTCACAAGGCAACTAGCTAGTTTTTAATAACAGCGCGCTACAACTAATGAAACTGCCATTAGCAGAAATGTTTTGTTTAGAATTCTTTTAAAAATCACGCTTTAAACATGCGAAAAGAATAATCATTTTTGAAATATAATTTACATTTTCAATACTAAACTCGGCATGAATCATTTTAAATTTCAATTTAGTACTTGTGAAAAATAATATTTCATAAATAATGTATAAGCTTGCATTAATTGAATAACCAAGAATTTTCATGGATTAATAAACAAATAATTTCATAATCTTCGAAATATATTTCTTGAGGAAATAAATGCACATATCATTATTTAATTATCCATCATCAATATTCCATAATTTTCAAAACTAATGTAATTCATTAGAGTAAAATATTTTAATAAAAATATATTAAAAATAAAAATAAAAATAAATTAAAGGGGATGCTATTTAGTTACACAGCGGAGTTTAAAATTCTTAAAAGTATCATTCTTTTAATTTTAGTCAGGATCTCGTTCTTTCTCACACCCTATCAAGATATAAGTAAGTAAATAAAATTTTTATAGATTTTCAATCTTTAATACAATTCCAAATTAACCATCATCATCTGAAATTTAAAGCTAAATTTATGATTTAAAATTGATCCAAACATTATCACTCATCCTCAAAACTTCCTTCATGAAGTTTTAACCATGCCATTCATTTCTTTAATGTAAAACTTGCTATTAGGCATTTAATCAAGCTAATATTAATATTCTTCTCCTAAATTTCAAACAGAACCCCAACCTGCCACCTCATATTCCTTTTTTGTACAACTACAGTTTCCCTTTTAATTAAATTTCTCTTTCATATATGCACATACAGGCACGAACAGCAACAGGGGAGCTAAATTTATACCACTTCAATTTTCAATTCTCATATATTCCTATCAAGAAGGCATTAAAACTTGAGGCTTCCTCACCTGAGACCTTCACGGCAAAAAAAAAAAAAAAAAAAAAAGAGGAGAGAATAAAATAAGCAACTAAACACACGCTACCCTCTGCAAATATCACGTACACATGCACAATTGCCCCCATTCTCATGTACAGCAACAGAAAACTACTCTCATAAGCACAGCTGAGCTGATACTAAAAAGGTATTGAAACTCCTCACCTTGGCAGCCACAACACTCCAATGAGAAGAAGCTACAGCAGAGCAAGGAAAAAAGCTAATGATACTACACGTTACAAGGATAAGAAGAATCAGCTAAAATTCCATAGTCTTCTCTCACTCCTTGGGTAGCTAGTAACGCATGTACAACAAAAGAAAACGAAGCCTACAGCTGAACAGGGAATATATGCCGAACACCACTCACCAAAAGGAAAAGGACACAATCAGCTAAGACAACCCCGCCCTTGATAGCACCATCAACATCTCCAGCTACTTAGCTTCTCACTCCAGCAGCAGACTGAACGTAGATGACACAAACAGAACAGCAGACGGAGAAGGAGAAACAGAGACAGTAGATGTGAAAGTGGACCTTTTGGATGTTTTAGAGCCATGACAACCTCCACTCTCATCGACGGCCACTAAAAACGAGAAGAGGAACGGAGACACAAAAAAACGGAGAGATAAAATGCACCAAACTTCCAGACTTCTCTGCCACTTTCTCATACTCTATAAAACTGACTCAAATAAGACAGAGGAGAGAGAAAATTATATCTGATGGAGGAAGGATATTCTAGTAATTTCATAGGAGCCAAACAAAATAAAAATCGCATTTCTTGCACCAGGCATTCAAACTTGGGACCTTCAAATGACTTGGCATGCACACTTCTACCCTACCAATATTTTATATTGTTATAATTATTTTAAATAAATAAAATATATTCTTAATAAGTTATTATATGTTAGATAAATATATATATATATTTATATGTTTTTAAGGTTATTATAGAAAATGATAATAAAATTCTTTTAAAATATATGAATGATAATTGGATCTCTCGAAATGCAATAATTTCTCTAAAGTTTTTAGGGACTTTTCTATCATTAATGAATTTATATAAATTATTAAATCACCCTTGTTGAAAATAAATGATTTACAAGTTTTGTTAAATATTCGCAACTTTTCTTCTTATACTCGCGACAATGCAATAGCAAATCACAACTTCTCATGTTAATTCCTTATTTGTTGTTACATTGTTGTGAATATAAAAAGAAAAGTTGAGAATTGTAACATTCTGATTTTTAGATAATAAAAAATTGTGAATTTAGGTTTTATTAAGGAAAAAAGTGATAATAATAGGAATTTATATTATTTAAAATTATTTAAAAATAATAAAATGGTTTGGTATTTAATTATGAATTAAAAATTTAGATTTAAAATCATATAAGAAATATTTAGTTAAGATATAATTTTAAGATTTAAAATATATAAATAATTTGTTTGTGTGTGTGTAAGTAACCACAAAAAAAAAGAGGTGGAAGGAACAAAAAAAAATAGAGGTGGAAATTTTTTTTTTTTAGGTCCCACATCGGTTAAATGTGGGAAGAGAAGATGTATCCTCATATATAAAAAGAAGAAAGTGTGTGCATTAGGGAACAAGAAGGGTTGAGATGCAATTTGGAGAAAATTGTAACTTATAGCTCAAGAGTTTAAATAATTAAATTCAAACCTATAGTCTTTTTTTTAATATAAAAATGGGATTGTGGGTCTCACAATTATATTAAAAAAAAGACTATAGGTTTGAATTTAATTATTCAACCTCTTAGGCCATAAGTTGCAATTTCCTCCAAATTGCATCCCAACCCTTCTTGTCTCTTGATGCTCGCACTTCCTTCTTTTTATATATGCGGATACATCTTCTCTTCCCACATTTAACTGATGTGGGACCTAAAAAAAAAACCTTCCACCTCTTTTTTTTTGGTTACTTACACACATAAAAAAATTATTTATATATTCTAAATCTTAAAATTATATCTTAACTAAATATTTCTTATATGATTTTAAACCTAAATTTTTAATTCATAATTAAATGCCCAATCATATTATTATTTCTGAATAATCTCAAATAATATAAATTCCTATTATTATCATTTTTTCTCAATAAAACCTAAATTTTACAATTTCTTTATTATCTAAAAATCAAGATGTTACAACTCTCCCCTTCTTTTAGAAATTTTGTCCTCCAAATTTAAGGCTGGTAAGCTTAGAAGCTATGTACCTAAGCAAATAAATATGGATAATCTTGCCTTATATTCTCCTCAGTCTCCCAGATGGCATCACCTAAGGCTGCACCCTTCCAAATCACCTTCACGAGTCATATGGTCTTATTGCGCAGTTGCTTATCCTTAAAGTCCTTAATTCAATCCGGTTCGGATTTAAAGGTCAAATTCTCCTTCAATTCCACTTCTTCAAGTTCAATAACATGGGAGGGATCTGGGTTATACTTCTTCAACTGTGATACGCGGAACACATTATGGATACCTACAATCTGTGGAGGTAATGCAACTCCATATGCGGTAGGTCTAATTCGCTCCAAGATCTCATATGGACCCATAAATCTAGGCATAAACTTCTTTGTCTTAATGGATCTACCAATGCCTGTCACCGGAGAAACCCTCAAAAATACATGATCTCTTACTTCAAACTCTAACGGCCGTCTCCTCTTATCAACATAGCTCTTCTGTTGGCTCTGAACTGTTAGCAATTTTTGCTTAATCATAGCAATCTTTTGAGTGGTCTACTCTATAATTTATAGGCCAATGATACTCCTCTCACTTAATTCTATCCAACATAAAGGCGATCTACACTTCTTTCCATATAAGGCCTCATAAAGTGCCATCCCAATACTGGAATGATAGCTGTTATTATAAGCAAATTCAGCTAATGGCAAATGATTATCCCAACTACTTAGTAATTTATGGCACAAGCTCTCAACCTGTCCTCCAAAGTTTGGATTGTCCTCTCTATTTGTCTATTTATTTGGGGGTGGTATGCGGTGCTAAAACTCAATTTGGTACCCATAGCCTTTTGTAATGCACCCCAAAAGTTTGAAGTGAACCTCAGATTATAATCTGACATGATTCTAGAGGGTATACCATGAAGGCTAACGATCTTCTTAATGTATATCTCAGCAAATTTCTCTAATGTAAAGGTAAACTTGATCGTCAAAAAGTGAGCCGATTTAGTGAGTCGATCCACAATTACCCAAATAACATCCTTACCAATGGTGTTCTTGGCAGTCCAGTGATGAAATCCATGAAAATATCATCCCATTTCCACTCTAGAATATCTAACAATTGCAGCATTCTAGCTAGCTTTTGATGTTCTATCTTTATCTTCTGACACGTCAAACATCTAGAAATAAATTTCGTTACATCTCTCTTCATTCTTGACCACCACCAACCTCACTTTAAATCATGGTACATCTTAGTCATACCAAGATGATTGTATATTTACTCCTGTGAGCCTCCTCTAAAAGGATATTCCTCAATCTTGGATCGTTAGGCACACACACTCTTCCTTTATACCTCATAACTATGTCATCAGAGATGGTAAAATTTGAAGCCTTGCTTGCCACTACCTCTTTCCTTATATTCCTCAAGTAGTTATCACTCTGAGATTTGCCTAAAATTTTCTCTCAAAGTTCACTACCTAGAGTACTGCCATCTGATGCTTAATCACATCCACTAGAACATCATGAAAACTGTTCCATAAACAATATTCACAAACCATCAAATGTGCAGCATGAATAATCTTCTTGCTTAAAGCGTCAGCTACCACGTTAGCCTTACCCAGATGGTAATGCAATTCAAAGTCATAATCCTTCAGAAATTCCATCCATCATTGCTGCCTCATATTAAGCTCTTTCTAATTAAATAAATACTTCATGCTCTTATGGTCGCTGAAGAATTGAAACTTAAATCCATACAAGTAGTGTCTCCATATCTTTAAAGCAAACAAAACTGCAGCCAACTCTAAGTCATGTGTAGAGTAATTTTTCTCATGTGGCCTCAACTGTCTAGAGGAATAGGCAACCATTCAGTCATCTTGAATCAAAACACATCCTAAACCCTTTAAAGAAGTATCAATATACAGAGTGTACGGCACCACAGGGTCAGGAATGGTTAACACTGGAGTAATGGTCAACCTCTTTTTCATCTCTTGAAAAGCAACTTCACATTTGTCAATCCAAATAAATGGGGCATCCTTCTTAGTCAGCTTAGTCAAGGGCATCGCAATTTGTGGAAATCCCTTAATAAAGCGATGATAATAACCTGCTAAACCTAAAAAGCTTCACATCTCAGTCACAGATTTAGGCTGTTCCCACTTCATCACTGCATCAATATTATTAGGATCCACTACAACTCCAACTCTAGACACAACATGGCCCAAAAACTTCACTCCTTGGAGCTAAAACTCATACTTGCTCAATTTGGCATAAAGCTTATATTCCCTTAAAACTTGCAAGACAGTCCTTAAATGCTCGCCATGAGCCTCCTCGTCCTTCGAATAAATAAGAATGTTATCAATAAATACTACTACAAACTTATCTAAATATGGCCAAAAGATCCTATTCATGTAATCTATGAATACTGTAGGAGCATTAGTAAGTCCAAATAGCATCACCATGAATTCATAATGCCCATATCTAGTTCAAAACGCTGTCTTCAGTATGTCCTCCGCTCTTACTCTTAATTAGCGGTACCCTGATCTCAAGTCAATCTTTGAGAAAATTGTTGATCCCACAAGTTAATCTAGTAAACCATCGATTCTTGAAAGTAGATATTTATTTTGATGGTTAATTTATTTAATTGTCTATAATCAATGCACAATCGAAGGCTTCCATCCTTCTTCTTTATAAAAAAGACTGGAGATCCTAAGGTGAAACACTTGGTTTGATGAAACTCTTCTCAAGTAGCTCTTTAATTTGCTTTTTCAGTTCTGTTAACTCTGAGGGGGACATCCGATAAGGAGCCTTAGAAATTGACCTTGTACTAGGTACCAATTCAATTGAGAACTCCACCTTGTGCTCTGGGGGTAAACTGGAGGCCTTGTTTGGAAATACATCTGCAAATTCTTTGACAATAGGGATATTCTTCACGCCTTCATCAATCTCAGCTTGGATAGAAAAGAAAACTATATAGGCCTGGCAACCATTCTTCATATATCTATCAACTTGTGCCGCTGATAAGAAAACATGGCCTTGAGCCTCAACTAGAGTCACCCACAAAGCAGATAAAGACATACTCCTATCTCTGCAATCCAGGATAGCACCATTTGTAAACATCCAATTCATTCCCACAATTACATCCATACCTCTCAGTGATAGGATAATTAAGTCCATAGTTGTCTTCTTATTTTTAAACTCGACCGCTGATAGTGCATTGCTGAGAGTTCTCTATACTCGGGGTAGGGGTAGATACTACTGGGCCCCTTTGTGACCTCTAATAACTACTATGATGGCTCCTCTGTCCTTGGCCCTTTTGAAATGGACCCTTCTGCCTTCTCTGGTTTTATGAGCCACTCGAACCCTGATGGTTCTTCTTCGTAATGCCTCCGGTAGGTTGGGGGTCTACTATATGAATACCCTCTCTTCTCTCTCTCAACCTCCCTCTTATTGCGGGCTACTACTTGTAGTTTTATACACATTTCACCAAAGTCTTAGATATCCAGATGAGCCAATTGCTCCTTCAATTCTGGTCTTGCCTTTTCCAATAAGCACTTGACCTTCCACTTAGAATCATCCCTATACTGTAGGTAGGTGGAGTATCTAGATAACTCCTAAAACTTGACAATGAATGTGTCCTCATCGAGGTTCCCTTGCTTAAAGGCATAGAACTTAGCTTCCTTCTCAGACCTAACTTTGATGGGAAGTAATGCCTGAACAATTTTTCTATTATTTCATAAATAATATTAGCTTTCTAATGATATGATTATTTTGTAAAGTAGAACAAATATTTTGATTAGGATTTTTTAATAGGATAGTCAATCTAATGATATGATGGATTAAAAATACAAGTTGAAGTTTTTAGGGATTATAATAAATATTATAGAATATTTTTTGAGGTTAAAACTCATGTTTAAGAATTTTTGACTTAGACTCTATATCTATATGGTTGAATTTATGTTGAATCTGAGATGTAGGGATGAACATCTGATTATTAAATATTTATTTAACTATGAATAGATATTTTTAAGGCTATAAAGTGTTGGTTTGAGGCTTCAGGGTAATTCTAAAATTTTTAATATATTTTTGAATGAATTTTTTTAGAATATAGATGGATGAAATTATGATACTAGAAGTGATTTGAGGCTTGAATATAGTTTATTAGGGTATGAGAATTTTAGAGAAAAATTTAGAAAGTTAAATGAGGCATAAACCTTAAATTAGTGTTAATATGGATCTTAAACCTAAGACTTTCTAACTCTTTAAATTAGAGTTATTTATTAATTTTAATGTAAAATTAATATATAGTATTATGAAATAATTATGTAGATTGTATCAATAAAGAGAGTGGTGAAAGAGGAGTTGTGAAGGGAAACTTATTGTTCAAGACACAAGGTAACTATTATTAATGTGTTGTGATGGATGTGTATGTGATTGGTTATGTGTTGCTTGGTTGTTTGAAAAAATTATGAATTATGAATTATTGAAAATAAATATTGATATATACTTGTTTGGAATTATTGCCAAGTAGGTTAAAAATTTTTTTTGTCTATCATGATGAGATATTATTATTTAGTTATATTCTTGTTTGGATATTTAAATGATGTATAACTTGTCAGGGTATTTTAATATATGATATTATTGAAGATTTCTGTCTAGTTAATTATTATCACGTGATAAGCCCTCATTGGACCAAATGAGTTTTGTGTAGCTTGGTCCAACTCATCTTCGGTCGGGTGATTTAGCATCCAGGTATGGCAAAAGGAGTATATAATGTGTAGTCATGCAATTAACTACTTGTTTGGTTTGCTTGGAAATATTATTCGGTTAAATGTTTTTGTGCGCCCACTTAACAATCGCATGATTAGTTATATCCATATGCATCATACATATCAATTTTTGGTTACTGAGACTTTTAAGTCTTATTTTCCATAGTTAATATTTTTACAAGAGCGAATTCAACTGAGAAAGCACTAGAGGCGTGATTTTGGTGTATGAAACATCATCTTTTACATTGCCTCTTATTTTGGATCATGCAATGTATCTAGTGCAAACTTAGGACATTTCTTATTTTGTGAAGCTTATAGACTCTAATCCTTTTTATTAACTGCATTTATATGACCAAGAGGATCATGTCTGTCCCTCTTGATTCTTGACTCGATTTGAATATCATGCCATAAGGATCCTGTCTGTCCCTCATGGTTCTAATTGCTTTTTGGTTCACATAACAACATTAAAAAAATTGTATTTAAAAATTGTTTGGGACTCTGTCAACTTAAGATAGGATTTTACACTAAATGCTGATTTAAAAATTATTATTTTTTATATGAATTGTTTTACATTGTTTTTCATTAGGTAAAATTTTATTTTCAATTATCATGATAGAGCTTATTCATTATGTTAAATTCTTTCTACTATAATAGGTTATTTGTAAAATATTTTATTTGTATAATAAACTATTTTCTATCATAGTAGAGTTTTGAAAAGTAATTTAGTTATTTATTATCATGGTAGAAATTTTGCTATTATGATAAGGGTTCGATGATGTAAAAATAATTTATTAAACTAATAATTTGTGAAAAATCAATTTGAAAATTTTAGAGTGTTACAAGAATATTTAAATAAAACTTAATGATTTATTTTCAACAAAGATAATTTAATAATTTATATAAATTCACTAATGATAAAAAAGTCCCTAAGGACTTCAACAAAATTATAACATTTTAAGAGATTAAATTATTATTTATATATTTCAAATGAATTTTATTATCATGTTCCCTTCATAGAATCAACAAATGGAAAGAATACGTAAAAATCCTTGTGCGTACCATATAGAAAAATTAGTCGTGTGGTTGATTAACCTTAACTTGGCATGACTTCATTTAATGCAACAGTTATATGATTTAATTTTTAAAAGACATTTCTAAGCTGGCTTCATCTACAGCTATTATTAAGTGTGATCATTATATCCTTGTGTGCTGGAAAAGCGTTGGTCGTGTAGTTAACTTCAACTTGTTGACCGCGTGACTTTGCTCTACGAAATAGTTGTATGGCTTTTAGATTGAACCCTCACCGTCATGGTGAAGAACGTTATCATCACGTCTATAAATTATTATTTTTTAAATAATCTAATAGAGGTGGCATTTCTTCTTCTAATTTGTTTTAGATGCCACTCTTGTATTATTTTCTTTAAATATTTACATAAAATAATATACACCCAAATTTTTCTTGTGCAAGAATTCTAGTAATACAATATCAATTTAGCAGTCCAGATTATGCACAGCAAGGTACAAAACATACTTTTTTAACCAATACAACAAATAAATTTACAACTATATGTATCAATCTATATAGCTCACCAAGCTAAGTAGTCCATATATTCAATGACAAGTTCCAACAATTTACCAACAATGACAATGTACAACAATTCAATTTCATTATTAATCTTACAACTAAACTACAATTTCACCAACAATAACAATGAAAAATTCTTATATACAACTCAATTTTATCACTAATTTTACAACTAAATTTCAATTTCTTTTGAACACATACCAAGCTTTTGGTGCCCTCCCTTCAAAACATAAGATGATCACTTTTCAATTAGATTATAAATTTTTCAATCACTATATTCCTTGCACTTTGTATCTTTATAGTACTACAAAACAATTATTAAAATATGATGTCAAAAACAACTAAAAATTATGGAACCAAATAAAATTAAATAAACTAAAATTTTCATACTAATAAGAGGACAAAAGTTTGATTAATGAGTAACCTCGTCTTTTATGAATTTCATAATGTAATACCTATAATCATTGCTATTAGGTTGAAAAAGGTACTACAAAAATTATCAAAAAGTTATCTAAACTTATGAATCTAATAAATTTATTTTCATTAAATCAATAAATTCTTATAAATATAAATATACCATAATCTTAACCTACTCATAACTCTTAGTGAAGTTTTTATTTCTAGAAAAAGTATCGCAACATGATCTAAAAAACTATTTAATGCCCTATCAAAATGGAAAACAAATTAATCAATAATGATAATAATTGAATCATATATGTACATATATGTAAATGAATATGTATATGAATAAATATAAATACTTATTGAAAAACTTCAACATAGCAATGCGATCTTTTGGCATAGATTGATAATTAATATTTAAGTAACTAGATAATTAATAAAAATATATATAATTAATTGACAAGGGTCAAGCATAATAAATGACGTAATTAACAAGGACATAGGTTATGTTTCCAACTGTTAAAAACGCTACTTGTCATCCTAACTTCTTTTAGGTAATCAGTCAACCAAAAATTTAATATAAAAAATTTATTTTAAAAAAGAGAAGTGGCATTTTCAAGTTGAAAAAATGCCACCTCTCTCTTACAAATTAATTTTTTGTATTTAATAATTAATAGATAATGTTTAGTATTTATATGTTTTATTAAAAACACTAATTAATCAATAATGATAAAAAGGTTACATACTTTTATAAATAAAGAAAATAATAATTATGTAATTTAACAGTAATTAGTAAATACAATAATTAATAATTAAACAAATAGATAATAAATAAAGCTATACATAATTAATTAACAAGGCTCAAGTATAATAAATGACATAATTAATGATGACGAAGGTAGCGTCTCCCATGATTAGAAATTCCACTTGTTATCCTAATGTTTTTTTTTTTTGGCAATTAGCAAAAACTATTTAATGTCATAATATATACTATAAAAGAGAGAGAGGGAGGGAGAGGTGGTGTTTTCAATTACAATTTACTTTTATATTCAATAATTAATAACTAATATTTAGTAATTATATATTTTAACAAAAACACTAATTAATTAAAAATAATAAAAAAATTAAATTAATATATAAGTAGAACAAATAATAATTATAAAATTTAACAATAATTAGTAAGTACAATAATTAATAATTAAGTAATTAAGTAATTCATAAAACAATACATGATTAATCAAAAAGGGTCAACCATAGTAAAATATATAACTAATGAGAATAGAGATGATGCTTCTAGCGATGAGAAATGCCACCTGTGTAACATTTGAAAAATTAACCTCCTATTAATTGAACCAATCAAGGATAGTTAAGCATATATTAGTAAGGTATGTGGTTAGAGAGGATTAATAAATACTTTAGGATGTGCTTTCAGCTCTAGGTTCGGGTCTATAATAAAGTTGAGTCACTTGAACCTCAAAAAGGAAGAAAAAACAAGGAATAATGTCTCTATGTCAGATGCCACTATGCATGCGTCATGTTTCGTAGCTCATTTGGCTAAAAAAATGCAAAGGGTCTTTTCTATATCACATGCTGCAGCACGTGTGTCAAGATAGATCAGAGAGAGATAATAGAAATTTGAGCAAGAGAGATATAGAGCACTTGAGGAACTTTGCTAAGGTTTGAAAATTTGAAGATTTAGGAGCATTTTTGGACTTCTAAACACAAGATGTAAGTTTCCTAAACCTCATCTTCCTTTCTCTCTCATTTTTTAGAAGTTTTGAGGTTAGGATTTATTGTTAAATGTGATTTTTAGTTCATGGATCTGAATTCATTCACTTAAATAGAGTTAATGATAGTTATTTTAATTGTTTAAACCAATGATTAATGATTTTACATGGTTTGGTGTCTGATGGTGCATTAATGGCTAAAAATTACCATTTATTATAGTTGTTAGAGTTGGTTGAAAGCCATTAATGGCAAGTAAAGGGTCTAATGAGGTTAGATAGGGTTGATGGAATTTAATAGACCCAATGGGTAAGCTTGAACACTAAGAATGAAAATTATAGGGAGTTTATAGAATTGAAATTAGAAATTTAAAGTGTGTAAATGGTGATAATGATAAGTTTGAACATGATTAATTGTAAGTTAATCACTAGTTTAAGCTTGAGAGCAAGCTTGAAAGCATTTATTTGAAGGATAAACCTTTAACCTCTTAAAAGTTTGAGGTAACTAGGAGAAAATTTATTTAGTGTAATTGTTTGTTAATTGATTGATTTTTTTGAAAATCAAATGATTGACATGAATGATTGAATTTCATGATTATAAATATGTGCTAAAAACACGAGTAGTTTGTGGATGTGAAATATGAATGATTGTAATACTTACTTATGATAGCTTTATGGTGGGAATCAAATGAACTTATGTTTGTGTATGAGAATATGTTGAAAACGTAAGCATAAATTCATTGCATGATCATTTAGTAGGAGTTTGCTAAGGGAGAGGAGTAGAAAACTCCACATGGTATTGCATAGCTGCCTTTTGGTCATTAAATGTTAGCCTTACCACATTATTTGTTGAGGAACTGTCCTATTATTTGTCAAGAGACTCGAACCTAGCTATCTCTACATGTTTATTGAAGAGACTAGCTAAGGTTTTACAATACCCCAAAGATTCAAGAATGAGAAAAGTCATGATCTGAGAGTAGAGTGTAGTAATTTTTAACTAAGTCACTCCTTATGATTAGTGAGTTTAGATAATTTATTCACACAGATGGAGCCCTATTTAAATTATAGCCCACGATTTCAGTTGGAAGATATAAGGAGGATATAAGGGTAGTTCGATTATGCATATTATTCGAAGTGTCATATGGTTGTTAAGTTTGTGGCAAGTTTTGATTATTAAAGTGCCATTATCACATGCTTGTCAATATTATGGCAATGAGCATTATTATGTGATTGGAAAGATACATGATGATCTGGTATGCATGTGATATGAAATAAATGTCATATGTGGCTATGTGATGATATTGCTTGTGTAATCATGTTTAATGCCAATTAATATGTAATTGTATAGGATAAACTTACTTTAGTAACTTAGTTGTTATATTTACCCTTCTCTCTTAATATTTTATAGGCTCTAGTTTGGGTGCTGATAGGGCAAAAGTTTTGAAGGTTTAGGAATTTATTATTCCTATTATAAAGCCTCCTAACTTATTTATTTTGTGTAATTATAAGATATTGCCAATTAGGAAAGCATCTTGAGCATAGTTGCACTATGAGAATATTTATGATTGACTATTTGTTTGTTGAGCCTTGGAATGATTATACATACATTTGATTATTTCTAATTGAGTGAAGATACTAGTGTAAGTATAGAAATGATTCATATTGTCTATTATGTATGAACATTGATTACTGCAATACCAAACATCCCCTCTTTGTTTTGGTATTAAGGGATTGAGGAGTAAAAATGATAATTTGTCTTTATTATGTGCATGTGGTGTGTTGCACAGGTAATCCTAAATCCTTTAACTATAATCTAGATGTTAGTTGTAGCTTTTGGCACAAGTCTTAAGTTTTGAATACCCACGTGATGTGAAAAGGTGAAAAGTTGGGAAATGTGTTCAGATGTTCAACTTTCTTGTGTGAAATTATTTGGGAATAAAACTTATGTCATTAGTTAGTTTATGCAATTAACTTTCTGTAGACACCTAGATTATCTTGACTGAATGTCAGACAAAGATATAGGGTACATCAAAAGTTACCATCGGGTGCTGTTTTATGACAGCATAATACTATCAAAATATGTGTAACGCACAGCGGCACATGACTCCTACAAAGCAACACGCGGCATAGAGAAGAACAAGTCACTACACATGTTCACAATGCCCCCACGCGTTCCTTTGCTTTTCACTCTTTTGATGTTATACAATTAGTTTTTGAGTCTTTTTTAACTACCAAATGACATCCCATGCTTTCTGTGATCGCTTATTATTAATTTTTGACTTAATAAAGTCACTGTTGATGGATTTTACCAAAACTTGAACTTGGGATCTCAATTTTTTAAAGAAATGCTTGTAACTTCAATTTACTTTTGAACGGTTAACCATGATGGAATAATTGTATGGGGTTCAAACGAATTATTACTAGTGAGGAGTATGTTTGGGAAGTGGATTAGTAATTGCGACCTTACAATTTGTCATCCCAATTTGTTTGGGTAATCAATCAAAAAACTAATTTATGTCATAACATACGATTTAAAAGAGAGATATGTGGCATGACAATTAAAAGGGAGAAATGTGGCACTTCCAATAATATGTTGAAATGCCACGTTGTTGTTTAGTAACAACAAGTTGTGTCATTTCTCACCTCTTTTTTTAAAAAAAAATTAAAAATAAAAAGTAATTAATAAGCAGGGGCATTTGAAAAAGAAAATGCCATCTAAAGTGTTTCAAAGTTTATTTTAATGGCATTTTATTTTTAATTGGTATAAAATATATGCTATTAAATACCATTTTTATGGTAGTGGCTTCCACTCCCAAAATTATCAATGTTAATAAGCAATTAGCGAAGATTTTTTATCTTCCCAAAGAGGTGGGAAATGATCCAAAAAAATAATTCTAGGTATATCTAATATAATTTGCAATTGAGAGATGTTGGAAAATGAAGGAGGAATATATCCGATCAATTAGTTATTTCCCAACAGAAAATTGATGAAGATCGGGAAAAGAGAGGTCTATATTTGATGGAATATTTTCGACCAAGTTTTATCTGATGCTTGAAAAATCTCTATGTTGGAAAGGTTGGAAAGTGAAGAAGGGATCAAACCAGACAAATTATTTTGACCCAGAAAGAGAATGTTCAAACTTGAAATCGACCCAGGGTTTGAGGTATACTTCCTTCCAAGTTATTTCCACTAGGAAATTAACATGACCTTCAATGATGAAAGATTTCCTTTGGAGGGTGGAATCCTACTAAAGAAGTTATTGATAGATTAGAAACATACAAAGTAAGACGTTGTATGGATCCTAACCAGAAGAGAATTTTTCCAGTCAAGTTATTGGAGTTCAAGAGAATGGACAGCAAATTTTTCTCCTTGAAAATTATCATGGCTCAGGAAGAGAACTTGCAGTCTTTTGAGACGGCCAAGTTTTTGAGAATCTCACCATGCAATGCAGAATTCTATATTGAGAATTTCAAGGAAGGTCAAGTTACCGATGTCTGGTGCAAGGGTGCAATCCGAAGTTGGAATTATTAAATGCAAGTCCAGAGACTAATCATGTGGGGATTATTGCATGAAACACCTTGCCATTTACAGAATACAGAATGGTTCCATGAAGGTAGAATTTCAGGATAGCCATTTGTGAGTTAGGCCTTCACAGCAAGCAAAGCGAGTTTATCAATTTCTGGGTCCGTAGCCTTGCTGGTTGTGGTTGGCAACAGCAAGGTCTCAGAAGCCATGATGAAGAGCAGCAGAAAATTGGTGGCGGCAGCAAAGTAATAGGGTATCATTTTGAACCTTGGTTATCGAGAAGGAGGAATCTGGAAGTTAGAGCCAAGTACTGATCAGAACCTGACTTCCAGGAACAACCATTTCACACTGTCTAACTTTTCACATTCAACAGTCATGTTTGCAGTGGATTTGAATCTGTTGATTAATAGGACAATTCATATATGAAATAATATCAAACATACCACCGTTTTTCTTTTATTAATTCTGAGGAGCGAAGTTACAAAATTATTAAGAATCATCATTATTGAATTATTTGTGATAATTAATATAACATTTTTATACGTCAACTTTTAAGCTTGCCTGAGTCACTTTCATACCACAGTAGTTTAAGCCAAGCAAGTCAAGCCTTCCAGCTCTATCATTGTTTTTTTTTTTTAGGGGGGGTGAAAAGAAAATAAAGGCATGGAAAAGAGATGAAGAGCCTTCCAGCACAATGTCTTCCATGTATGATTTTTGGGGGGGGTGGGGGAGGTGAGAGAGTGAAAAGAAAATTGAATTACGAAATTAATGTAACGCCATCAACTGGCACAGTCCACTTCCGCTACCTCTCTATCAGTATGCGTTCGGATAAGTCTGGAAATTGTTTTGGATGAATATTGTTTGAGTTTGGATAATGTTTTGGATGAATATTATTTGAGTTTGGATATTGTTTTGGATGGATGTCAAACTTTCTGGACATTGGGTGACCTACCAGTGTAAGGTGTTTTCAGTAAGCATGCTGCAGATTGTATTTGTATAATGAGCGACAGATAATGATCAGTGAGAGTTCTACGTCAGTGTTGATACCGAATTAATATTAATATAAAGTATTATTAGTTTTTATTTTAAGAAACAAGTAATTAATAATATGAGGATCAAGTCTCTTCCTCAACTTTGTAAAAGGATGAATTTTAAAAGATTTAACTCATTTTTCTTTCTTTCTTTTTTTCCGGCAACTACAAACTTGAAATTACAAGCTAGACACGATTAGTAAAGCCATGCTTGCCATCTAACATCTTTCTACCTAAAGTTACACTCAGTTCACTTTAGATGTATGTACTGTGGTGGACTAATTTGATTCAAAAGTCCCCATTTCATGTGCTAATAACATTGACATGGACGGGTCTTATTTCTCCGATTTGAAGTAATTAATTAAGACCGATCCATAAGTGTGTCTCAGCAACCTACAAACACATTGTAGATGGAGGGTTCTTCTTCAATTGAGACTCATAAAATGAAAGATTAGACGTCAAAATGGGTGAAGAAAAGCAGTCTCAGCCAAGTCAATGGAGCGAGAAAGAGCCGCAGCTTTGTCGAGACATTCTTGGTGTTCATCGTCGGGGTCACTGTCAGCCACAATGCCAGTACCAGCTTGAAGATGAGCTACCCATTCTCTGCGACTCTTGTTCGCATCTTGGTAACTGTGCATCGTGTCATTCCTAGAACTCGTCGTCGGAAGCACCACTGTTCTCAGAGCTAGTGCAATATCCATGTCCTCGTTGAACGAGATCCACCCAAATCCGCCGCTATATGGCCCTCGCCTCCTCGCCTCCAATTCATCGATCAACTCCATCGCCTTCACCTGAACCCACCCTAAATATAAAAGCCATGAACAGTAATGATATTCTCTGAGAATTAATGACAAGGTTATGGACCTTTGGTGCTCCACTGACGGTTCCCACCGGCAAAGCTGCACGCAGGGCATCCCAACTTGTCAGGTGGTATTGCAACTCTCCAGTGATCTGAAAGAATTGTATTTTGCAGAATAAGTTGTGGTGAATCGTGTACGTGTGTGTGTGTGTGTGTGACTGTTAAAGCTCAGGAATATTAGGTTCTGACCGTTGAGCTTATGTGCATGACATGGGAATACCGCTCGACCTCCATAAGCTTTTCAACTTTCACAGAACCAATTTTTGAGACCTGCAAGCACAACAACTTCTTGCCAACTGTTATTTTCGTACTCTTCACAGTCCAGAATACAAAAGTTCAAGATGTGTTTTAAGAGCCATATTCTTAACACAGTTAATGTAGAATGTTCGTTATAAGAGCATCCATGATTTCATACATACCTTCCCAACATCATTGCGTCCCAAATCAACCAGCATGACATGCTCTGCACATTGCTTTTCATCATTCAGCAGTTTCCTTTCTAGCTCATCATCTTCATCCACTGTCTTTCCTCTTCTGCATGTCCCGGCCAATGGACGATTCACAACCTTCTTCTGTTAATCATAATCAATTTCCTCTCAATTAAAACAACAGACTAATCTGACAATTCTAATAACATGACAGACTTTCATGCACCTCATCAGGTGAGAGTGTGAAAAAATCATCACATTTATCAGTCCAAAACAAATAAAATAGATTCAAATGTGCGAAGAAATTGAACTCACCTTCTTTATACGTGTAAGAATCTCAGGACTAGAAGCAACCAGAATGCATCCCCTTGCCTATTTGATGAAATATATAAAATAAAATCGCATATAAATCTCTTGACCACAAAAAGTTGCTTGAATGAAGGAGGGATATGAAGTTGCTTGGAGACAGAACCCGCAAATAAGCCATGTAAGGACTTGGATTCACCACTCTCAGTGCTCTATAAATGTCAAATGGATCAGAAAATGTTCTGCGTTCAAAACGCTGACTCAGAACGATCTGAAAAATATCCCCTGCCTGAATGTGCTCTTTTGCTTGAAGAACTGCATCCTTATATTCTTCACTTGTCATGTTTGAGTTCCTCAAAGCAGAACCAAACTGGCGAGTATGAAGTTTCACAGAACCTGGGCATAGCTTTGGGCTACCACCGATGAAACTCTGAATTAACTTTGAGTCAAAGGTTAACTAACAACTGAGACATTAAAAGCATGAACAGATAACTCACCGGATGCTATCCTGTAATCTTGCAACTAATTTTTCTAACCGTTCCTTTCCACCTTTGTAAGCATTCTCTGCTGAGGAGTACCTATCTAGTCTCACCCAGTGAACCACATATACTTTCTGTTGAGCAACCCAAAAAAGAAAAAAAGGGGGGGGGGTTAAAACCAACATATATAGTACTTGAATTAATTTTCCCGTAGCACTTGATGTTAATTAAAGTTTTTCGAATTTTTTTTTTTAGTGTCAATGAAGCCGAAATATTAAGAAGGTAAAAACAAAAAACCAAAAACAGAGATACCTTCTCGACATGGTCAAAGACAATTACATCATCATAGAGGCTGAGATGCATGTCGGCGAGGTTTCTGTCATCCTGAGGAGCCCTTGAAAATGGAACTTTTTTCTTCTCCACGTAACGAATTGTGTCATATGAGAAATAGCCTACCCAACCTCCTGTATGATCAAAGCATACGCTAATTAAAGTTCTGTAGAATGCTGGTAGAAAGAATCAGGCTTGACAAGATCCTATTTTTGGAACATGGATGTAAGTAAATCAGCATTCTTAGTTACCACAAAATGCATCTGGAAGTTCATCAGAGAAATGGGGTTTCCAAGCCTCCGAGATTTTTCTAGGAATCCACATGGGATCATCGACAATATCCTCAGTCAAGTTCCCAAGTTCATGGTCCATTACTGTAACCTTGTTTTCCTTCGACACAATTTCCTTTGTTGGCTGAGCCCCTGCAATGCTATAGCGCCCCTACAAATACGAATCAAAACCACTATGAATTTCTTCTGTATACTTTGAAAATGATGAAGCTAAGATCGAAATTAAACAAACTCACCACATTTGAAACTTGAAAATTGGGTTCTGCAGACTCGAAAAGAAAGCTGGGAGCCTCCCGGTCGTCTTCCTTGACCAAAATCCGGTAAGCTAGAACAGGGGTAAGCTGATCAGAGAATATGCATCGATATAAAGGAATCAAATTTCCACTATGTGAAGCTTCTACGAACTTTATTTCCTCATCAGCTGCAAAGTAAATCAAGAAATGGATCAATGAAACAGTACTGCCGCTTCGTTAAATACCCCTGCCCTGTTTTGAGTATAATGCCATACAAAAAATATGGAGCGTTTAAGTATAGTTTGAAGTATCAGAGGTTGATTGGAGAAGCACTTCAATCTTCAAGCTGCTTTCACCAGGAAGGAACAACGCATCTAAACACTAAAAATTAGAACTTTTGGAAAGATTACAGAAACTCAAAATGAGAGCACCTGAAAACACTCACCATAGGAAGGTGGGCTTGAGAGTGACGAGCACCTTAATGCGACTGAGGTCAGGCCACTCATTGAAACGCCAGTGCCCCGTGCCGGAGAGGAGCGGCGGCTGAAGGGCAGAAAACGGGGAGAGAAGGATAGAGAATGCGTTGCAATGGTGGACATGAAATTGAAACATGATGGGGTGGTCGGGATCTGTGCAGATATCATGTGGGCAAGGGGCATTGTAGAGTGGCTCAGTAGTCCTGGAGGATCTCTCGGTCGTAAGAAACTCAGATTTATAGGATTTTCTTGCGATCATGAAGTGAACATTCCTCCCATTAAATTGGTGAAGCGCTTCCCATGTGATCATCATCATTGATGAGCATGGGCGTGCTGATCAACATAAGCTGTGAAGCATGGATAGTTCAAAAAACTTTAAAAAAATTTTAATATGTCACTTGAAAACCTTAACAAAAACACTTACTCGCTCCGTTTAGAAATGGTTTGTATTTTTAATTGAATCATATTAATTATTTATTTTCAATCTAACATTATTTTTTTTATATTCATTCCTATTAAATATTCTATAATAAATATAAAGTTATTCATCACACTTAAAAAAAAAGACAATTATTACACTTCGAAAGACTAAAAATATCTTATATTTTTGAACGGAGAGAGTAATATTTTGATTGATTGCTATAAATATTTTTATATTACTTTAAAAATTCTTGTTTAAAAATTAAAATACTTATACTTATATTATAAAATGTTAAAATATTTATTATAAATATTTTCTTACCCATATCTTAAAATTTTAAAAATTTATTATATCACTATATCATGTTGTATCATATCTAATATTTGTATCTGTATCTATGCAACCTGGTCATAACTATGCACTCTACTGCTCCTCACTGTTATGGCATTTTTAAAGATTTTTTTTTTTTTGCTTTGGTTATTAATACAAGACATGTGCTGTTTATAACACAATTTAGAAAAATAATAATGACATTTTATAATTTTTTTTAAATATAAATATAAACTTTTAAAAATATTTCTTTACATTATAACATCATTTCAATTTTCTTTTCACTTAAATAACAATATTAAAAAAATATCATTAATAAAATTTTAATTTTTTTAAATTGTCTTATATTTTGAGATAAAAAATTTCTTCAAAGTTATTTTATAATATGAGGGGAGGAAGTATCATTTTTTTTAGTTTTACTTCTTTTCTAAATTTATGTGTCTCTCTTTATTTTCAACAAGAATAAAGTTGAAATTTTTCCTTTTTAATATATATTTAATGAATTAGTTGTCCTTAATTTAAGTGAAATAGTTGAAAATGATTTATATTTCGTCTAGTCCTATTTATATGGCAGAGAGAGAATATTTAATTTAGATAAATTTAATTTTTTCATATATTCTCTTGCTTTTTGGTGAAATTTAATCTATTTTTTAACCAACAAATTTAATCTATTTTTAAGAAATAAAAAGTCTTTTAAATGTTATTTTTTAAAAAATTCACTCTGGTTTTCCCTTTAATTTAGCATAATTATGAGTAAAATTAAATAAAAGAGTGACTTAAAAGTTGAAAGGATCATTATGGGGTCTTTGGGATATATCTTGATGACATGTGATTGAAATATGATTCATATTGGAAACGAAATAGTATGATTTCTCTGGAACCATCGCATAATTACAACGATAAACATGAACACCATAAGAAAATTAAGCCGTGAACGTGATGACCTGCCAAAAATATAAGCTTTTGTAGATTTAATTTAATCAAAGTCTGCCCAAATTAAGCCTCATCATCTCCCCTCGTCTCTATAATTGGTATAGAAAAGCCACATCAACAAAATTTTATTTTATTTTTTCATACTAAACGATTTAATTCATATTTAACAAATCATTAAAAAAAATATAATACTTCATATTCGTCTTCAAATAAAATAATATTTTCTTTAACAAATTAAAGTTTTTTTTCCAACAATATAAAGCTTCAAAAATTATAACTATTCAACTTTTTATAGGAGATTTATAACTATCTTATGCGAGCGCGCATATATATTAGGGAAAATCACTCTAGACAAATTTAATGTTTCGAATAAACCTATAACTAAATACTGCTTTGAAATTCTTAAAAAACATATAAAATGTAACAAAATATTTGTAAAAAAGTTTACACTTTAAAATAGAGAGAGCATTTGGAGAAAATTTAATGTTTCGATAAACCTATAAATTATAAAGTGACTAATTAAAATGATAAAAAGCATGGTATCTTGTATAAAATATTTTTTTACAATTCTTTACCGGCATGTCATTCCAACTTCAATTTTTCGTTTTTCTATGCTCACCTATATATGGACATCCCAACCAAACATGAGGTGTTCATGCTGTGAAGAGCATTAAATGAAGAGAAATAGAATGAATTCATGTGTATGCCTGGTACAAAAAAAAAAAAAACCTTACTGTTTTCCTTAAAAAACTGTAAAGCATTTTTAGCATTAAAGGTATAATTCATGTGTTTTTTTTTCAAAAATACTTATAATAAATATATTATTTTAGGCTTATTTTAAAGTAAAATATCTTATTAAATAAGGATAAATATAAAAAGATGTTATTAATTTAAAAATAATTAATTATTTTATCAATAATATTTAATTAAAAATATCTTATATTTTTTAAGAAAGTGAATATAAATATGAAAGCTATAAATTAAAATATCAAAAGCTAAGTTGGAAATGACGGAAACTTCAGTTGAAAATCCTAAAAGCCAAGTTACTTGAAACATGTAAAAGGTTTAGTTGGAAACATTATTTATAGAGCAATTTTCTCATATTCAATTTTTCTTTTGGGTATTTCTAATATGTCTGCATTATTTTTTCCAACTTAACTTTCAGTCTTTTAAAATTAAAGGATGATGTAAAAAATTATACCTGAAAACGATTCTAATGGAGGCTTCTAATTTCCAACTTAGATATGTATAGAGACATTTTTATTAGTTGATTTGTTTCATAATGTCAATAAAGGATTAAGGTCCTTAATTAATTGATATTTTAAAATTTTAAGGGCTTTAATTGTCTTTTTTTTTTTGTTTGTTTCCAGTTTCCAAATTCTCATTTCTCCAAATAAATAAATAAATAAATATATATATATATATATATATATAAATTGCCAACCTCCAAATCCCTATCTATATATGTGTGTTTGGATAAAACTCAG
Organism: Prosopis cineraria; assembly: GCF_029017545.1. Taxonomy (NCBI): domain Eukaryota; kingdom Viridiplantae; phylum Streptophyta; class Magnoliopsida; order Fabales; family Fabaceae; genus Prosopis; species Prosopis cineraria. Next base: position 13,688,902 of record NW_026555333.1, read on the forward strand.
GCCGACGTGCCTTTATCAATTAGATCCAATTTTTCAATCAAATCTTGTTATATGTGGTTTTCATTGTTAACAATGGTCTAAACAAATTTAAAATTTTACCCATGACAATTTATGTTATGAAAAAAATTTATGTGCTAAATTTTGACTGGAGAATTAGATCTAAATCCCTAATAAATATAAGCACATGGATTTAATCAGTTTTCTTAGGCAAACATACTTTCTCTCTCTTATCTAAAATATTGGACATTTTTTCTAAGTTATTGTTCGTCCAAAATACTGCATACTTTGAAAAAAAATAACATTAAATTCTTTTTTTTTCACAAATGTCTTTATTAATGTATCATAAAGAGAGATGATACAAGAAAGAAAATAAAGGTAATTAAGGTACTCCCCTATAAGGCAATTAAGATGCATTAATTTTAATGGGAGGGTACATGGTGATAATTTTTTACCCATTTAATAGCATAAAGCATAAAAAGATTTTAACAAACTTTCTTAATTTTTGTGAAATTAGTTAAAAATATTTTATTTCTCTGATCTTACTTATAAGTGACTCTCAACATATTTCACTATAATCAATGAAAGACTTTAAAATTTATTAACTTTATTTAAAAATTTAATAAACTTTCAATTTTACTCCTATTAAATAACATATTTTCTCTCACTATGATTTAAGATTGAAAAGGAAAAATTATGATTAAAAAAATTGATGACATGACTTATAAATAGTATTAAAAAAATTCTTCCATATATGCATGCTGATGTGGCAGAGTAATAAAATGAGAAAATGACAACCAAGGACTTCATAAAAAAATTGATGCTAAATTAGTAGCAAAGCTCATAAAAATACTTGAAATATAAATTGATAACATATATATATTTAACATAATTCAATGACTTGTCAATATTGAAAGAATAAGTTATTAAAAAATTAAAAAAGTTTGATTTAAAGGTTGACAAATTTTTTTTAACGTATGAACAAGTCATGTTAAGAATATTTATAAATAATTATTTAAATATAAACAACAGTAAATTTATAATTAATGACAACTCACATAATTGCTTGAAAACAAGTAATAATACACAAACACGCGCGCGCGCATATATATATATATTGCAATATATAATTAAAGTTATTTTGTGGTTTAGTGGTGGTACTTTTTTTTTTTTTTTTTAACAATCAAAGAGTCAAAGGTTTAAATTTTCTCTTGATCCCTTAATACATTTGACTAGATTTGACCTCTAGTCATTGTTAGTTCCAGTGACCAGCAGCGGTAGCAACCTCCTTGCTAGCTCCAGAGCTTTGGCAACCAGCATGGTGACTCTGACGACCGATGACAGTGACCACTTTTTTTATATAAAAAAAAGATTGAAGAACATTTGAATCATTCCACTGAAAATTTAATTGCAATCTAGGCCTTTAAGTCTACAGAACAATAGCAAATTCTGTTGGGTGTTCTTTGCTAATATCTTGGTTTTGAGGGTCTTCATTGAGATTCTCGCTAATTTTTACTCAATTTTCTGTGCCAGCTACCAAATTAGCCTGTTATACACGTGGATGAAAGCCAAGCCACAGTGAAATATCTCAATTATCATGTTATTTCTTCGAATTTGACATCGTTTATTTTTTTTGGGGCCAATCTTCAAGATTGGCATTACAGATAACCAATGGCTTCAAAGTGTGCGTGTCTCACCAAAATAATTGACGTCATTCGGTGGGAATAAAGAAACTCACGTGATAATCATTTCTTTTTCGGATACAGGCAAAGTCCAATAGAAATTGAACTGAAACTAATCGTGGGCAAATCAAATTTATTCTATTTCTATACAGTATATCAAGTAAGCTTTTAAGAGGCTCACTCAAAATTTATAGTTTACATTCCTGTGAGAAGCTTCAATTAACTAATCAATCCACACGAAAATTTCCTCCTCGATAAATATGTGCCACGTGAATATTCCAACTAACATCAATCATAGTTAGATTTGACGAAGGAATCGATTCTTCACACAAGAACATGACAATATCTGCTTCAACATATGTACAAGTGCAGTAGAATCAGATTCAATGATAACCTTTCTTAAACCCAAACTTTGTAATAAGAAGAACCCAGATCATAAGCCGTATAATTCCGCCTCTAAAGCTGCACACTTACCCACTCTATTAACAAAATTCCTTTTCCAATCACCAATAGAATCCCGTATGATCTCTCCACAACCAACGTCCCCTAGTCGCCCCTTAGCAGCACCATCAAACTCATGTGATAATCATTTTAAATGGCTAAACAAATTATTAAAGTGAAAACTTTCTTACTCCCTTCCTCTCAAATTATAAAATACTTTTAAAAAAGATTTAACATTTCAAAATATAAAACATCTTGATATGTTTTATAAAACTAAAATTTTATTAATAATTTTTTTATTATTACCCTTTTTATATATTCTCTCTTTTTAATATTCTTTTATTAATGGAGTATTAAATAAAGAATATTTTTAAAATTTATATTTTTATTTTTAAAAACTAAAATGATAAAGTGCATTTAATGAGTTTTTTAATATATAAAATTTTATTTAAAAATATTTTATAATTTAAAATGAAGGGAGTATTATTTTTTATGTGTTGACGATATTTCTTTAGATTTTGGCCACGCATGACGAGACACCAACTATTCACACCTGCTCGTCTTATGAGGAGATGCGTTGCAAATTAAAATGAAGTGATAATAATTTTTTAGTCTTTTGATTTTAATTCAGTTATCAATTTTTAAAATATATAAAATTCAAGTCCCTCAACCACAAATATACCAGGTTGATATAGTAATAATTTTTGAAATATTTTAGGAGTTGAATAAGAAAAATAACTTTGGTATTTTATAAAAGCAAATTGTTTTGAAAAGGAGTTTAATAATTATTTCAAAATGTAAATAAAAAGCAATGAACCAAATCATTCAAACAAGCAACATGAATTATAATTCACTTATTAGAATAACTTACTCTAATTTAGTTAATTTATTTTCCTTTTAGTTAATTATTCTTGAGGTGTCATAATTACCTTTTAGTGCATTAAGATGTGTTTAATTAGCATTGAATTGGTTTCTGCCTAACTCAAATACTCTCATTAGATCTTGAAGCTACATTGTAGATCTTAAATTATTCTCGAAGCAATATTATAAATAAAATAATTCAAGAAATGAGTCCAATTAGGCATTGCAAAGTCTATTCAACTATCCACACTAGATTGGACTACTAGAGCTTTTTCTTAGATACATAGCAGATGCACTAAAAAAAAGGGAGAAAAAGAATCAATACAAAGAAAGAGATATTTACTAATTGTGTTTTCCCTTTAGCCACCCACCTCTCTTGATAATGTGAGAGGATTTCATGAATCAGTAAATTCCGATCATAATAATTCACCTAATATTAGAGAGAATTAATATGATGGAATATTTTGCAATAAATGTGGGGGAAGACTTCCTGTTTTGGAGCCAATCAAGAATTAATCCACCATTAATTCTTGATTTTCAATCAACTCTCATTAATCCAGAACATGTCAAATATCCACTTATTAATTTGACATAATGACCTGATTCCCATCAAAAGCAAATTAGTAACTTCTAATAATTCCTAATTTAGTTATATCTGTCTATCTTTTTAAGTTTAAGTTAGATTTTCAATTTTCAGTTTATCAAATAACCTACAGACAAATTATATAATGTTCATCTTTATAGAAAGACAAATAAATCAAGAAAAATAAATATAAATAGAAACCATAAATTATTATAGACAAAAATTAATGTTTAACAAAAAAATAAATAAAACCAAATAAAATAACAAAACCATCACAGGCAAGCTACTCCCTACTTTGAAAGGACGTTTTGAAAAAACTCAAAAAAATTCCAATAAAAAATAAAATAAGAATAGGGAAAAGGGAAAAACTCCCAGCTCAAAACCAAAATAAATAAATAAATAAATAATTCCGTACTCTACCTCCAAGCTCTTAAATATGAAATTAGATCATCAAAATGAGGCTCCCTAATTGTTGTACAGCTTTTGCAGCTTAAAGCCCTAGAACCCTGCTTGGCCCAAGCGTATTTTTAAAAGATAATTAAGATATTTCATTTAATAATTTTATCACGTGCTAGCACATGTATCAGATGGACTTCTGCCTGCGGTGGAGCCACGTTGTGGAACGACCACGCGGGCAAAACAAGAACACTCGCTCTCGTCCGTGACTAAAGATTGTTCCTTCACTCCTTGTCTGGCGCCGGTTTGGAACAGAGGGCTTGAACCTTCTTCCAGCTCCCCTCATTCGTGAACGGTCTTGAATTGCACTGCCCTTATCCCCAAACGATTTGGAACAGAGACATCATCACAATCATGGGATACATTGAGCACTTTCTGACCGGTTTTGATCACAAGCGAGGATTCTTCTCTCCAACGTGTTTTTGGTCTCTCTTTGCCTCTCCTTTCTCTACGATATAATCATGTTTTCCCTCTATTTTATGCCATAATTCAATCGAATTGGAACCAAAACCTATCCAAAGATGTGTATAAATTGGGCCCATTAGTAAACTAGAAATATATACAAATGATAATGGCTTGAAAGTTGATCAAGTGGACCGGATATTTGATTAATCTGTGAATTCTTGTATTGTCAAGTTTAAGAGCAAATTGTGACGGAGACAATTGCCTGCAATGAGCATCATTTATATGGGTCAGACAACGAGAGAACACCGGACTTCACTCACCCGAGCCACCTCATTGTTAAATTATTAACATGGATGATGGTGAATGAATTGTTTTCCACGTTCAAAACAGGTGTGAATAGTGATTTAGACATTTGCTTGCAATGAGCACAGTTTGAATTTATACAGTCCAAGACAACGAGGCAACAGGGGACTTCATTTTAAAGTGAACGTGATTGACAGAATTGCCACAGCCCTTGATGCAATTAAACGTTTGTCACGTTGATGTTAAGAAACCAACTTGTTCACCTTTTGATCATATCTTTCACATGCCTTCAGCTTTCATGATTATTGGCTTTATTCTGCTGTCCTTTACCTGTACTGGAATTAAGTACTGCTATTTACCTATTCTATTCTGATAACCAATACTATGCTATGAAAGTCATTGACAATTAGCTAGCAATAACAAGTTCAAACCAATTTAACTGCCAGGCAAGTGACCTTGCACTCTGAGTTTGTACCTTTGCAGGAGAATCTGCTGATTTGACGTAATCTGATTAATGGGTAACTAGTAATAAATAACTGACCAGAGCTTTAAAATCTGTTAGTCCTGAAAATTTGCATAAATAGTACGAGAGTGGCTTTGTTTTGAAAGTTGTAAAAGCCTCTTTTCAACGGATTGCAATCATACAATCATAGGCCGATAACATGGATTGCCTTCCCAGCTTTACATGCATGTGCTGGAAACAGTTAAGTGAGACCCGTAAAATTTTTTAAAAAAGAAACTTCTAACATAACGATCAGTTTATTTTGACCCAAAAAAAAAAAAAAAACACACTGCCAGTTTATTATGAGGACAAGAGAGATGAGGGGGATAAAAAGGAAAAATCAGAATTAAAGATCACTGGACATAATTAATTGCTCTGCTCTGCAGGACTAAATAATTTTGATATTATTCCACAAAATAAAAAAACCTATACGTAATTAAAATTTATTATGAAAAAACAAATATCCCTTTATATATATTTGTTGTGATGAAAAAATTGATTATTATTAAAATAAAATTTATTCCTTAAATTATAACACTTATTTCTCTCAACCACCAAGAAGTAAATTTTTTAAAATTATTAATAAGAAAATGTATTATTATTAAAATAAAAATAAAACTTATTTTTTCTTAAATAGAGATTCACTAAACCATAACTTATCCTTCTCCAACCCAACGTTAATTTTTTAGAGTTGTTAATAAAAAAATTAATTATTATTAAAATAAAAATGAGAACATTTTTTTGGACGTGGCATTTATTAAGAGAATATACATGCACGCATTAATAAGGATTTATTAATAAGAAAATTTATTATTGTTAAAATAAAAATAATTTTTTTTTCGAATAGAGATTCACTAAATCATATTCCCCCTATTTAAAAATATAAAATATTTTTTTATCAAATCTCACCCCTAATAAAGTGATTAACTACTTTCAAACTAACCCTATCTTTTCATATTTATCCTTATTAAACATCCTATAATAAATATAAAGTCACTATTAATAAAGATACTTTTTGAAAAAATAATAATAATTACACCTTAAAAATTAAAAATGCCTTGCATTTTTTAACGAAGGGAATCACACTTATTCCTCTCCATCACAATGTTAACTTTTTAGTTGTTAATAAAAAAATTAATTATTATAAAAATAAAAATGAGACTTATTTTTTTCAATCGAATGGCCACTTATTAAGGGCATATACATGCACACACACATATGAGAGATTGTTTTATTTTTTCACAATAAATTTTAATTACATTTAAATCCTTTGATCTTACATAATAATATTAGTCCAATAGAATAATTAATTGTGTCTAGTGCCCCTTGACTCTGATTTTTCCTAAAAAAAACAAAGATAAAGGTACAAATTTGGCCCCAAACTATTTTTTTAAGAGTATCTGATAACTTAAACTATCAAATGGTGTAAAATAAATTACAAACTTTAAAAGATAAAGCATCCAGTAGCCTGCTGTTAATTTCAGCTAACGAACATTATGTGGAGCCAACAATGACACATGGCACAACATATGCACAACACGTCAGCATGATAAATGTGCAAATTTAATCATGAACTATTTTTGAAAGAGTGTTGGATAGCCTCTACTTTAAAAAAAATAGATCATCCAACACCTTCCCCTCAATTTTGACCAAACATCATTTATTTTCATACTTATGAGACCCATAAAGCATTAATCTTTCAACTTTTTTGACTTCATTTTCAATCTCAATTCCAAAAGAAGAGATTCAAAGAGTTTTTATTGAAAAATATTCACGAAGGCAACGTTAACAAAATAAAAAAAATAATTCATCACTAAATTAAGTTAGAACCAATCTTTTCACATGTATAGTAAAATCAAGCTTCTATCTTTTTGACATCATCCTTGTGAATGTCTTCAAATAAAAACTTATTGAATCTCTTCTTCTGAAGTTTATATTGAGAACAAATGCAAGAAAATTAAAAAGATTAATGCTTTGTGAACTTCATATGTATGAAAATAAACAATGTTTGGTCAAAATTGAGAAAAAAGTGTTGGATGGTCTATTTTTTATAATAAAGGCTACACAGTGCTCCTCGCAAAATAATTCGCAGCTAAATTTACACCTTTATCATACTAATGTGTCGTGCACGTGTCGTGCCCCATGTTATTATGAGCTCCACATAACGTCTGTTAACTGAATTTAACTACGAACAACTGGATGCTCCATTTTTAAAAATTTATAATTTATTTTATACCATCTGATAGTTTAAGCTATCAGACGTTCCTGAAAAAATTTGTGGTTAAATTTGCTATTTTATCCAAAAAAAAATCCAATCGTTTGCCTATATCATAATTCACGCGCAAATCCTACCACGTACTCCGAAAAAATTATGGTTCGGCCATAGTTCAAGTGGACGTTAATGCTGCTAGAAACTCACAAGGACTTCGTCTGTAAATGGGAAAGGGTATGGCAAACATACTAACAAGCCAAGTAGCAAAACTGATACTCCAAGAGCAACATACTTCTCACCAGGATCTGTTATTTCCTCAGAGAGAGGAGCAATGGGACCTCTTTGTAAGAAGAAGATGAGAACTACCCAGTAAAATGCCACGTCGTTTAACAGAGATGATAATCCAAGAAGCACAATTGATGCTGCAGTGAAGCGGGATGATGCCTGTGCAATTGACTCTTGTCAGTACTTCTACCCAATAAGAAATGAAGTGAACGGCGTAAGATCTTATATTGAAAAATGTTCGCTCCACTTTGCAGGCATATTGAGGCTCCCTGCGAAGTGACTGAAGGTTCCAATTATTACTACTTTACTATATAGGGTACCTTTCTTCCCCATAGGGCAAACGATATTCTTCCACCATCAAGTTCTCCAGCTGGGATGCTGTTGATGGCATTAATAAGGAGGCCTGCCCAAGCCCAAATAACAAGAGGATTGACAGAAATTGGAGTTCCTTCTTTGAGCACGTTGCCGAGAAGCAGCTTTGCTAAAAATAATAAAGAAAAGAAGTTCACGAGACTCGCTTTATATTCTTTTTCTAAATCCTTAGCGAACCAAGCAATAAATCAATATGACTAGCAAACAGGAAGTTGGGGATGTAATTAAGACTTCTTTTAGCAGATAACAAATGCATATATGAAGCGATTTTCCCCATCTAAAGCATGGAGCTTACCGATGCCACCAGCAAGAAATGACTCGTGAAACACAGAAGCATCAACAACAATACCGATACCATCACTTGGGGGTAAAATAAAGCCTAACAACAGAAGCACAAGACCCAAGGTAAACCCAGCTATTGGTCCTGCAGCTGCAACTTTGAGAAGATCTTCCCGATTGGACACAATGTTTCTTATCCTCGTAATAGCACCAAAAGAGCCTATCTGCCACCACATCACTCATCAGAATATCCAAACCATCATGTAGTAAGTTATTAAATAGCACATGTCAAACAACAGGAAAAATTGTTTGTAATGCCAACCAAGCATCTGCCAGGATATTGAAATCATGCCATAGCAATTTATGGAGCACAAATTTAAGAAAAGAAAGAATAGAAGGCCTTGTATTATACTCTACGTAAAATGCTGTTATATAGACTACTCCTGGAGTATTAAAAGGATTTATCTTCGTCATGCAAATCAGATTCTGGGATAACTTTTCAAGGAAAACAATGCAACAGCAAAAATTCCCAGATGGCAAAAGAATCAAGCTATCTGATTAATGGCCAGAACATTGTTTAACAGAAAACACAAAAAAAATAGACAGATTTCAATGACATAAATCAAAAAACATAATGTGTGCGCGTGTGCGTGTGTTGAATATTGCTTTATCCATGCATCCTCAACATCAATATAAAATATAATCATTGGGAAGTCAAACTATTCATTAGCCATGAACAATATGACTCATCTCATACTTCGTGCAATGCATGGAAAAATGTGTCAATTGTAAAAAAAGAAAAGAGAAAAAGAAAATAAACGTAGAAAGCATCATTCGAACCTAAAGATAAAAGCTTTTATCACACAACCTGCCAGCTAGGAACAAAGTATGGCACCCCAAGCTTGACTCCAGTCTCTTTGGCAACCAAATAGTGACCGAGTTCATGTATCCCCAAAATAAGTGCAGTAACAACGGCTCCAGGTAGGCCATCCTTTAATAAGTTGAGATTGTCAAAAGTTGATCTGGATGATTAATAATACAACTGTTGGTAAGACAACAAGATGCAGGACTAATTTTTTTTAAAAAAAAAAATCCAAGCTCTTTGCAGATCTGCCAGAATATCTCTTTTATATGCTTAATAAAAGAAGATCAAAGGATATGGATTCCATGGTAGATACGAAATCAAGTGGACAAAACAAACTTTAAATCACAAATCAATTTTGAGGTAACTCTTGAAGAGAAAGAGAAAGGTTAAGTTCTAATACAGAGGGAAATCACTAACAATAAATTAGATTGCAATGCAGGGACATTGCGAAGCAGTAAGGTAAACACTGTAACGAGTCCAAAAGCTCCAGCAGCAAACCACTCAGGTACAGCTGTAGAGAAAAACCAAAGCCATAAATACAAATTATAAGCTCCACTAACACATTTTGTATCCTAGATTTCACAGGGGCTCATCAATACCAGTTGTCTCTGGTTGTAAGGTTGATCGTGGAACTACTACAGCCACTGGTTTATCATCTTCAGGATTGATCAGAAGGAAAAGCTTGTATTCATCTCCAAATTTATCCTGTGACAGAATTTATCCAGCAATCACGTTCAGTAACTGAATGTAGGACATAATTAGTCTCCAATTCACAAATAATAATAATAATAATATAAATAAATAAATAAATATGCATACCTGCATTCTCCTTGATATCTTTTCATAACTTTTTGAAGCTTGCCCTCTTAGATTTCCTTTGAATAAGACTCCACCCTGGCAAGGTAGGTAAAGCCCAATGTTTTTATGAGTGACAAATCTAAAGCTTAACATGGGGGAGGGGGCAAAAATTAAAGCTAAATGATGATTTTTTTGGAGGAGGGGGCCTACAACTAATTTTAAATTTTTTACAACTATAAGAAAACAAATTTTAAAAGGAAATTTTAAGTTTTTCTTCCTTTTTTTTTGGGGGGGGTGGGGGAGGGGCTGGAAATTCAGCTGCTTGCTCCCTTATAGATTTTTCAATGGCTTTTATGTCAAGAATTTTTGCATATCTAGCTTGGTAAGTTGGTATTGGTATCATGTTTAATTCAATGTAACATGTAAAATGACTTCTGCAAGGACATTATTTCTGAAAAATTTACTCCAATTATTATCATCAATGTCATGAAAAGAATTTGAAGTCTGAAAATAAATTCTTAATAGTATACAGAACCATTTTTGAAATGATGTGACTACATCTTGTGTGCTTAAGCAAGTGAGATCTCACCTCATATGGGTCCTGGCTTGTTATGAAAAAAGTATCAAAGCCAAAAACTTGGTTCTTAAGAACTTCAATCGTTTCCTTTGGAATTTGTATTGCTTCCTCCAGTTGCTGTGGCTGCTTGAAGATATGAAAACCAAAAATACAGAAAAATTAAAAAAGGAGTATGCCACTTCTAATGCAGGAAAGGCTGAAGATTAGTTATAATCACCTTCACACCTGGAAGAGGTGAACCACTTGCAACTTCTACACTATCTACACTCTGTTTACATGAGAAACCCAAATAATACAAAATAAGACAAGTAACATATACTGCTCCTAATTCCAAATGAAACAATTTCTCTTTTTTACATTTTAAGAAAGAAATTGGAAAATAAAGTAGAGCTCATGGTAGAAACAAGTTTTTGGGCGGGAAAAAACCATTCTTGTGTGGACAATTAATTAATATGACCTAATAGAGAATAAGTCCGAAGGTTTAATTATTGAGGCAAGCATTAGATAATGCTCATCAGATAATTTTCAGACTTTCAGCAAACTTGAAAGAAGTACAGTTGGCTAACTGTAACTGCAACAAACATTAGCACCTTTGAATGTCATTAATGCATAAAAGAATTCATGTAAATTTAATCAAGTAGCTTGTAGAGTGCTTTATGTCCATGGGCAAAAGAATGCTGAGAGTCAATGGACATTCGTAAATAAAAAGAAAGTAAAATAGGGCAATGCACCCATTTCCAAGCAAGAATGTGTGCGTCAAAACTCAATCTAAATATAGGAGTCATGGATTACCTGCTCATTATTTTGACCTAGATTTTCATCGTCAAATTTGTTTACTTGCTCCCCATCTAAAGACTGAGAGACATTTTGCTCAAGAGAATTTACCGAAGATTGTGTTTCTCCATTTTCATGTGCCTCTTTCTGCTAAGAACATTCAAGAAACGTCCCTTGGCAAGTAAGAATATAATCCATTAAAAGACCCACCTATCACATAAAACTAGTCATCTTGAGTACAGAGGGTTCAGGGCTTTTATAAAAATGAACATTTTACGTCGCTCTATTAGCTAAAGTATAAAAAAATATCCCATGATCATGAATTTGCTGAAACATGAACATTTCAATCGACAGTCTAAGGACCCGTCCATTACCAGCAGCAACTTATTGAATTGACGCTCATACTTCTGCTTGATGGCATCATTTAGAACTTTTAACAAGCCAAGCACTAATGACAATATTAGCACCAGGCCACCCTTAGTATGGTAATCAAAATTCTCAACTTTATATGCACTTCTTTCCACAAAAATAAGTACAATTCCGTCTTCCAAATTCTACTCAAATCTCTTCCGTAGGCCAATTACCTTTCCAACAAGTAGAACAAGTTTTAAAATTTTTTATCAACATATTTTAACACAATCCAAAGAATCCTGAGCATGTTAAACCAATGAGAAAGGGTTAGTAGCACTAACAGAGCTCTGCCTTGAACATGTTTACGACGTAAAAATGATCAAAACGAAAAGAAACTTGAAATGGAGGCAGTAATTGATTGGAAGTACCTCCTCGTTGTCACCATCTGGTTCGGAATGTGGCTCAGTAACTCTACAAGCAGTTTCTCGCTTCCCATTTGATCTTAATCGATAACCATATCATCATTTGAAGCTAAATCAGTTCATCGCGAAATAGAAATCGACTCCCATCAAAACCAGCACAAGGGAAACAAACCCTTACCGTCGATTCCGAACTATCTTCAAGCCACTCCGAGAAAACCGTAAATGCCGATAACCATCGGAAGGAGGCAGGCACGGTTGAAATCGAATATCACAGCAAAAGCTGCATCGGGATAGAAGGATGAGATTCCCGCGAAAAGTTGCCGCAACACTCATCGTTACGCTTCCTTATTTGAATGCAGAAAGAGCTCTAATTCAGATGAAACCCTATTGCCATTATAGATTTTAAACTAGCCAGGGAAATTTAAGTCGCAAGGCCTTACAGTCCAAGGGGCTGTAATCTATCTGGGACGAGCCACGATTTCGTTGGGGGTTGGGTTCCTTCTGGCTTCTGCGCAGATATTTTCCACCGTTTCGAGAACAGGGAACGGCGAATTCGGCCAGCGAATCAACTTTTGACACGTGTTAAGTTATGGATCATAGTGCTAGACTTCGTGTTCTTTTCTATTAATTAATCTTAAATAATAAATTCTGCATTGCGCTTTTCAGAAAGATACTTTCCATCCCTGTCTAGCCAATGCTGAGTCGAGTATGTATGTAATTTTCTGCTACGTGGGCGTCTTCTCTGTCTTACGAGATTATGGGAATGTTATTACCTTCTACATTGAACATGTTCTGTACTTCAATAAGCTAGTTTTTTTTGTAAATCATAATTTTATAATAAAATGATATGAGATATAGATTAAGTTTACCCAATTTGTGGGCCCTTTCGAGTTGCCACTCAAAACATCATGAATTGATCATTGGGATTGTTACGTCCCACATTAAAAAAATCTAGAAAGAATCTTATATGTGTGTGTGTATATATATATATATATTAGTGGGTACATTATACACTTTATTAAATTAGTTTTTTGGAAAAAAAGTAATTCATTATTGACAATATTCTCTCAAACACGCTCCAATCCACAAACAGTCTGTCAAAGTTCTAGTTTTTAAGCTTGTGTCTCAATAATGTAGCATGAGAGGCATAGTACATTTTTAAGATTATAATATGAGAGAATTACATTCAATCCACTTTCAAAAAAAATTTATCACAGATAAAAACCAATAAAAAGTTTTATTTGAAAAAAATCAAACCAAGTTTCTATTTTAACAATAATCCGTTCTGCATTAACTCTCATCTATGATTAATTTTTTTGGGAAGAGCTTGACTGTGATTTTCCTGTATAATATTTAGCCTAAACTTGAGGGAAAATGAAGCAGTCTATATACCTTGACCTGATGTTGAAGTATGATATTCCTTCAAAATGTAAGAAATAACAATTCCTTACAGCTAGCACTCAATCCCCATATTTTGGAAAGGGGTAATCATTTGCATCCTTAATAGGTTTATGTTGTCACTTGTCACCATATCAAGTAGTCACATAATCCGAAAGAAAAATGACCAAGAACGAGAGAGGGGCCAGACCCCTAAAACCTCCTTGGCTAAGTTGATTTCGCAACTGAGTTTGACAGACGGATGTATAATTCAAGGCCGTTGCTAAGTAAACTAATGATAAGGAGGCTGAGTGGATCGGGTATTAAGAAAGCGAGCCACTTCTTCCACATTCTACATCCATCCAAGGGTTGAGAAGCAGGTTGAACTTGAACTTGCCAGATTTCATGCGTCTTAAGTATTACAACACTCTGTTTTACAGTCTATCACAAGAACGAGTGATCGAAGAACACTCAGGATGCTTTTCATGAAGTTAAGGACTTTTTTTTTTTTTCAGGTACAAAGAATAGGTTACACTGACAGAAGAAATATCTCACTTGAAATATTAAAAACAAAATATAAATACCTTTCAATTAAATTATTACATCTACAAAAGTTGATATTCAAATTCCAACCACTTACTTAAATTACCCTACTGTTCACACCAACTTTGATTGGTTATTAAGGACATTTTTAAAATGTTATAATAATTTTTAACAAATAGAAACCTCCTAACTAATTTGATTTGATTAAAGAATTCTTGTAAAAAGGGCAAGAAGGATTTATTATTATTATTATTACGTAAGGTAAGCTAGAAGCTTAAGGAATCGAACCTGCAACCCTTTATTGAGAAAAATAAACTTCACGCCACTATGTCTAGGCCATAGGATAAGACTACGCGCAGTATGTCAAAAATCACATCAACACAATCTAATCCAATATGCTGAGAAAATCTCCTTTCACATCCAGTACAACAGCATCACAAATAAGCTCCATTTCCCACACCAACAGCCATCGTTATAATCCATCATGTATTCCCTATATGGTGAAGAGAACTCAACGTGTATTCCCTATATGGTGCCCAAGACAATGTATATACCCTTCACAAAAATATAGTTGAGATCAATCTTCTGACATGTACAGACCAAGTCTTGTAGAGAAAGGATCTAAAGAAAGAAAGCAAAAGGGGTTAGCTTATCATATCATCTGGTTTCTCATCTCAACTACTCAAGGGGTTAGCTTATCAAGTCATCTGGTTTCTCATCCCACCTACTCTTGCGCCTTCCCCGTTTGCCACTTTTGGGAGCTGCATTCTGCTGAAGCAACTTCATTAGCTCTTCAGGCAATGGCGGCACAGGGAGATGAATTAGATCATTCTCATCGTCTGCATCGCTGCCAATCCATCCATAGCATGGCTTACGCCTCTTGATAGGAGCATCCTCGCATGGTTGTGAAGGTTGGGTCACCGGAAGCTTCACATTCTTAGCACCTGAATTTCTGTTGCTCCTAATGGCATCATCAACAGACTTTCTCTCATTTTCTGCCCCCAACCGGAATTGAGTTGAATCCTCAACATCTGGGAAAAACAGTGTTCTGAAATGAATAAAAGGACAGGAGAAAAATTTTCAATGATCTTTTGCATACAAACTTTTTTTCCTTCCTTTTCCTCAGTGATGATTTGAACTGAAACATACCTGGCATTTGAATTTGTCAAGGCTTTAGTTTTAGATGAACAAGGTTTACTCCCTCTTTGCAATTACCATCCATTGATCGGAAATTGTTGGCTTTAATAAAGGACAAAATTTAGGTGAAGTTCCTTAAATATTTGTTTTCAAGTTTTCCAATAAAAATATATCCCATGAAAAAATCACACACACAGGTCAAATGTATGAGGCTAGTTGGTAAATACTATGAAAGGGGGAGGTTTTTTTTTTTTTTTTTTGGGGGGGGGGAGGGAGAGCTGATAGGGAACGCTGATAGGGAACACCAAATAAGCGTAGTGTACTTAATCTAGTCCTTTAATAAAACAATCAAATATCAGCCAGTGGGTTATCGATCAGGTGCATGTTTTTTTTTTTTAAAAAAAAATAGATTTATGGGTGAGTCCAACTTAAAAATTACCGTATGCTTGGCTGTGTTTGGAGCTGAAAGTTCAGGAAACTGCTACTCTTGCCAGCCCAGTTAACTTATTATTACAAGATATCAAAGATGACAGGGGCTGTTAAAGTTCCACAATACAAATTGAACTTGAAAGATAGAAACTTACTTGAAGGACCAAAGTTATAACTTAGTATCATTGATGTTTTAAGAATGCTTTAGGTTTTAAAAATTTATAGATAGAATGAATGATAACTTTGAAAAGCATTAGTAGCTCTGGAAAGAAAGTGGCAACTTCAATCACTAAAAACAATTTTAATTTTTGAAGTCTTTCTCTATTATTACTGGATTGTGGAGCTCCCTATCTGTCATTTTCTCGATGGCTAGATCAAATTATGCAATTTAATTATCAAATTCTAGATCAAGCCCAAAAAAAAAAAAATTCTAGATTACCAAGTGAAGCTGAGACTTGAGCATCATTGGTCTGAGGAGCCACTCCCTCAGCCACCAGATTAGAGGAGCCAGCTTCAGAATTCACGCGTGTGGGGACATCAACTGATGTGACAGTTTCTCCTTCCCCTATTGCAATATCATCCTGCAAAAATTCATCATGTTTCTTTTCTGAAAGATTGGGATAGATAAGCAGTTCCCTTTATAGAGTCCCTTAACAAACTTGGATGATATCCAAACAAGGGAAATCCTCCAAAACTTGTAATTTCAGCAGAATTAAAGTTGAACAGTTTTTCCAAGAGGAAAATACAAGAAACGAAAGAAGAAGAAGAATGTACCACTATATCATATTGGAACTTCAATTTTAGTAAACTATAATGAATATAGGAACATCAAACAGGTGCAGATAATATTCCACTCCATTTCTGAGTCTCGTGCTTCTTAGCCCTTAGGCTACATTCAGTAGAAACTTTGGAAAAGAATTCCTTTTCCATTACACAAAAATCAAGATGAGAAATATCTATTATATCCCAGTAATCATTTATCAACAATTATTTTCATTTTATTATTTATATCTAGGGATCACCCATGTTTTACAGCCGATCCCAAGTCTGGATAAAGGAGGAGGATTGTGTTAGGCCCTCAACAACCAACGTAAAACTTCATTGAATCACACATGGATATAGTTGTATGTATATCTAGGGATACAAATGACATTTCACATCTTAAAAATCACTTTTATAACATTCCCTTTTCATTCTATTCCATTTTGCAAACCAAACGAGGCCTTGTGGAGAAAGCAAGAGAGACCTGGTGGCAAGAGGTGGGGAAGATGAGAGACATCAGTGACTTTTTACGGAGATTCAATGCTGATAGTGCATTTGAAAATGGAGGTGGTTATAAATTGATAAAATTGAAGCGGTGTTTGCTTTTCTGGTAAGTAAAAGCATATTAGATAAAAAAAGGTTACCACAAAAAAAAAAAGCCTTTCTTAAGCTTTGCGCTATGAAAAGCTAGAAAAAACTAACATGCAGGGCCTACTGCCCTACTCACATGGGTCTTCTAGGAAATGGACTTGTATGCGAAACTGCATATTCTGCGGTACTTTATGCAGAGAGAGTAAAAATAATGTGTCTTACATAATTGTCACATAATTCTTTTACATAACTTTATGCAGAGAGAGTAAAAATAATGTGTCTTACATAATTGTCACATAATTCTTTTACATAATTGTCCATAATATCTATCCATTACTACTATCAGCAGAACAGAGGTTAATGCCATGAGCTGGATTAGCCTCCTTAGTTCCCCAGAAAAATTGCAGATAATTGAGACATCATGCTAGTGATGTTTTGATATTCAAAGTGCATGAAGAAATAAGGAGATAATTTCTCCCATGGCTTGGTGTGATCACAATTATCATTTGTCAGGAACAGCAAATATCTACTAAAGAGCTTCAATATTTGGTAAATATAATAGCTAATAAGCAAAGTTCATGTATTTATACATGGGAAATTTTCCTCTTTGACAATGACTATATACCTTAGATTACCAGAATCATCAATAACAATAAAATAATACCATGTAGTTAACTACACCAACTTTAGATGGTGGGAAAATACAGATATGCATCATAAATACCAGTAAAAATAATAATAATAATAATAATAATAATAATAAGTAGCATCCAGTTGACCATATCAGATAAGTTGTAGTTACCAGAATATTAGGAGAATTAAATAAGAAAAACTATTGACATACAAATGCCTCTTCCAAGTTCTCAGTCTACTTGATCTGTATGGCAATGGATCTTAACTTTCATTTACAATTTGAGCGCCGTTTTAAGGAAAATGGATTCACCACAAATAATTTCATAACCCTAGCTGCTACTTGTTACCTGTTTGTGTGTTAGAGAGCTAGAGGGAAATGAAAGAGAAAATTATTTTGGAGTAATGAAGGGAACCATGAAGAATTATATTGTGCTGGCCGATATTAGGGTAGCCCCGCATCGTACCCTAGAATTTAAGAGGCATTAGGACAGATATCTGTAAATATAGAGGCAAGTTTTGTTGATAGAAGGGGTTAAGCCAAGCCCAATAAACTAAAAACGAAATCTTCAGAAGTCCTTTTTGCTGTTTTTTTCCCCATCACCATTTCTTAGGAATCAAGCAAAGCATTTTGTTAAAGGAGCAACCAAGATAAATGTCAAATACTAGCATACCGATACTTCGGAGAAAATAGATGAGTAAAGAGAACGAAAGGAAAACGTAAAATGGGAGCCAATAAAACTCAGTCCGTGTATTTACCTTCTCTTCTGAAGAAATTTGTTGTTTGCTAAGTATGGTTTCGATTAGGAGCTCGTAAGAATGCTCTTCAATAAAGGGCCACCCTTGGGTTCCTTCATAAACCTAGAGAAACCTCAGGTATTAAAAAAAGATAAAGGAAATAAAAACATCTACTATTTGATGAGTTTGAAAGAGAAGACCAACATCTAGAAGCTCGTTAACCGTTTCTCGAACTAGCCTTTCATTAAATCCATACGGAAGCATAGCGTCAAGAGCAGCATCTATTCTTCTATTACCAGGTGCGTTGTTCTGCATGTAAATTCAAAACTTCAGTGAGGAAGGGGAAATGCGAGAATGCCGAGAGGGGAATTATGTGTTGGAGGAGGGAGAAAGGAGGGGCAGCTGCGAAATGTAAAATGAAAGTGGGCAGTAAACTAAACAGGACGGAAACGAGAGAGCGACTGGGAAATGCAGAACCTTTCTGGTTCGGCCCCGAGACCTGGAGACCATAGTTGTGAAGGCGGCTGCTGCTTCTTCTTTAGTGATTGGGATATCGAGATTCTTCACTACTCGAGGGATGCACTACGATGCGCTGATACACTCGCCAGAGAAGCACATGACGGTTCTTTGTGACCTAGTATTACTTCAGACTATAACAACTAGTTGCGTGGGTATAACCAGGATGAGTTGCAACAGGCTTTGATGTAATGGCTATTATAGCCTAATTGTCTTTTCTTTTATTTTTATTTGCCCTACCTTCAAGCTTTTGCCTGCCATTCTATGGGGAAGAAAAGGAACGAAATTAAAACGCTTCTTTGGTTTTCTGGGCACGGCGATTAAACGTTTCGCAGACTCCTGGGGAATCCATTCTCTGCTCCTGAAAAAAAGAGCAAGCGAGATGCTGCTTTTGAATTTTGGCCCTTGGATTAATCGCCTTGCGATCATGATATAACTTGGCGAGAGTACGCGACTCAGAGCACATCCCTGGTTTGGCTCTTTGCAGAATCTGGAATGTGCGAATGGAAGATTTGAAGCTGACCTTGGGATGATCATGCCACGTGGCGTTGCCATCGGTATAGAATGAATTTTAGGGGTCAAAATTCAAGGGCAGCATGACCTCTCCCTACTTCTTGCAGTAGCTGAGAATCGAGATCATTGCTCATGTATGATGGTTGTATGGCCGGGCACGTAAGAGGTAAAGAAGCAAATAAACAAAGCGTGGAGCGAGGGGGCCACATATATATAAATGGAAAAGGACACCTCCAAAATAAAATTGTGAAATATAGCAATCTAGGGATCTCTGGGCCTGAGAGGCCCCTAAGTTCTGGGTTGAAATCGAAATTCATCAGACTGGCAGGAGTTGCTCACAATATTCTTAAACTGATCCCTTCCGTATTTGTATTTTTATTTTAATTCATTATTCTGATTTCAAAATTCATCCATTTAGTAAAAATTCAATGGCACGCTATATTGCACTAATCGTTTATTTAGATTTCTTAATTTTTACAATGCATTAGCTTAAATAAAATTTATCTTAAATTGGATACCGCCTGTCAAGGGGACCTGCCAAGAGCCCCTCTCTCATCATATAACACTTACGCGGAAAAGGGGAAGAAAAAAAAAAAAGAATTCCACAAGCAGCATATTTATCAGCATTCGGCATTTACAAGATGTCAAGAGATCAGAGCATAGACAATATAAGAGAACTTGGGAAATTGTCACAAAAAATTCATAAAAGCAAACAAGAGAAATTTAGGAAAATCATAGTCAGACATCAATAGTTTAAATATACTAGAATTGATTGTCACTTAAAAGTGTACCTGCCAAGCATATCTAGAGTATCTTTGTAAACCGAATCTTGTTTAGATTTTTATACTTTTCCTGGGGCTGGCAATAGATACACTAAATCATTCTCGTCATTGTCAACGTCGCTAATCCACCCAAAGCAGGGTTTACGCTTCTTTGCGATAGGGGAGGATCCCAATTCCACTGATGGTCTCGGACACATTTCAGGAGATCTAACATCAGCAACAGTCAGTGCCCTGCATTGTTCTGTAGCAACCTTGTGTTCTAGGATATTTTCAAGAGGGTGATTAGAATTATCTGTTGGTGCCTGGGCCAGAGAGAAAACTTCTTCAGTAACTTTTTCCTGAGATGTATGAGAGTGCCCAGGGACATCCGATAGTGTTGTTTGATTGATGCATCGAGAATCATCTTGAAGGGATTGGGCATAAGAGGAGTGAGATTGTGCCTCAGACTCAGCCTGAGATTTCTCACTCCAGAGAAATTAGATGTTAGACACATGAGGAAACAGTAAGTAGAGTTTGTTATAACTAGCTCTGCCGTGAATGGTAGCCATGCGCATCCATTTTTGTATGATATGAATGAATAGTACAATGGGTGCTCATCCAGCCAATGAAATCATATTCAAAACGTGTCAAATACCATAAAAGAGACTTAATCAAAAAGTGGCACAAAACTGCTGAAATATAGTGTAGTATATCATTTGAAATTTGCAGTAAAATCAATCACTTGCGCAAGCTAAAATGAACATTCTACTTTCAACTTGAACAGCAGAAACAAAAAACCGAAATACTTGGCATGAGAAAAAAAATGAAAAAAAATCACATCCACATGTATGATTAACTAACAACAGACGTCTAAACAGGTATATCATTTTGTTGAGACAAATTCTACTTCAAATATTTGCAATTGGATCTTAACATTTATTTTCAATACTTTGGAGCATCTTCCACATTTAAAAACAACAGGTCCTACTCAGCATATTGAAGAATGACATGACTTTTAACAAAGCGAAGAATGAACATACACACACATGAGGATTACAATTTTACTTGAAAATTCAGGTTTAGAAATCACAATGACAGTTGAAATTTAGAAACCGTCTTACATCTTAACCATAGCATTGAACAATGCAAGGTTGTAAACTTTATGCATACCCAGGGGTGGAGACAGGCCAAAGATAGAGAAGTTCTGTTTATATCCTAAACCCAGTCCCATTCCTTTTCTTTCTTCTTCTTCTTCTTCTTCTTTTGGTAATCCAACACAGTCCCATTCTAATCAAATTAATTATCTGTTATGCTAGTTCAGAAGGGAATAACGATTTTTCAGTTAGAGTTTGAACTATATATAACATAAATGAGCCTTGCTAGTTATCATCAAGAGGGCGAAATTAAGTAACTAAAGCTGATGCCATTCGATTGACTCAAGACAAAAGCATGAATCATGTAAAAACTGTCCATTTTGACTCTTGAGGAACTGCATCACCGAAGCAGTTTAACATAGAAATGTAGCATCAGTACATGCACATTAGAGTTAAAAAGGTTCCAATGTCGTTCAGTTAACCATTTCTTTCCCAGCATCATTATACCATCAGCTACAAGCAAGCCTGGAAATTCTACTGCTTCATATTAGCTCTGTTTTGGAACCTGACTCGAAGAGTGGGAAGAGTCATAAATTGCGGAAAGAAAACAGTGAAATGAACGTATTAAAATCAGGTGAAGATAACCTTTGCTGAAGAAGAACGCTCCAACAACTTTGGCGGTGTGTTTTCCAGTTCAGCTTTCTCTTGTGACTCTTGTTCTTCAAGGATTACTTCAATAACCACCTTGTAAGATGAATCCTCGATGAATGCCCAACCTTAATCTCCGCCATAGGCCTGAAACACAATCCTTTATCTCCTCATACGATCACACAAATCCTATATCAGATTTATAGGTCGAAACGTAAACCTTTTTTTTAACAGTTATCAAGCCTCCAGAGGACTCACCTTAAGGAGCTTGTTTACAGTTTTACGCACCAAATCTCTGGAGAAACCCATGGGACAGAGGGAATCCAGTGCAGCGTCAATACGCTCCAGCCCCACCTGATTTATTTATCTTTTTCTCAAGAGGAGAAGCCATGAGAGACAGAAACAATAAACTATAATTCAAGAAATTCAAAGTAAATTGGTGACCCTGAGGTGAAAACCTTTCTTTTTCTTTGCCGAGAAATCATTAATGCGTTGTTTCGTCTCGCAGATCCCTCAGCTTTCTCGCAGATCAAGCCTCATTGCATTCCTTGTGCGAAACACTGCGGGGACGAATCCCGTGCTTCACAAGCAATGAACAGGAAATTTGATTTTCCTCTTCATCGAATTTAAAATATTAATCTGTTTTCTATTTAAACATTTTTTCAAGGATTTAGGGTTTGTGAAATTCAGTAATTTTCGCACTATAATTATTATTTGTTTAAAGATAAAAATATTGTGACATTGCAAATACTTAAAGATGTTCTAAAAATACCATTTATGATTCATAGAAATATTGTGATTGATATTGTCAAAACAATATTGTGATTGAGAAAGAAATACATAATTCACATCTGGGTTTTTTGACCTGAAATACATATACGGGTTTTGCACTCTTACAAATTTGAATTTTGATATACGCAGTATTTTAATATTTTTATGCACTATTATGCCCTACGTGAAGTTTTTTTTTCGGCCATGCATACGCTAGATGAAGTTAAGAGAGAGTATTTTATTCAGATGAGTTACTTTAGGATTAATTTTAATATTCTACTATCACAATAACAAATAAATTAATCTTTCATTGGTCAAAAAATTTGTTGCTTAATTCCTATAGAGAGAGAAGTTTTTTTATCCCTAAAAAAGGCGGTTCATTTTTTTGTTCATTTTTAAACTGGCTACTTTAAGCTTTGTTGAGATGTATTAAATAAATAAGACACTAGTCCATTGAATTTTTTTTATTAAAAAACAAAAACGAAATAAACATTTTCCTCTTAATGTCAATAAATTAGAAGTAGCTTCAACTTTCATTACTTACTCTTTCTTTTTTGGTCAATGAATTTTTCTATTGAACCAAAACAAGAAAACTTGCCCCCCACAACAGCAGATTCGTATCACAAGAGCACTAACATTCATATCATATCACTAATGAAATTATTACTATTATTATTAGGTTAAAATGCATAAAATCCTTATGAACTTTAAGACAGTTATATATAACCCCTCTCACTTTTAAAAATTTAAAATTAACTCCCTAACATTTAATTTTATTTTTCAAAACCCCCTATTATTAATAATGTTATTTTTTCATGAAAATTAAAATGTCATTCAACTAAAAAATATTATTAAAAAAATATTAGGGTAAAGGGGCAAAAATACTCACAAAATAGTCAGCCATGAGCACCAAGTATCCTAAACTGATAAAAAAGACAAAAATACTCATAACGTTATATGGATTGGTGCAAAAGTAATCAAACTGTTAACTTTGACCTAACACCGTTAATTTTAACCGTTAAATGCTGACTATGCATGTCACGTGTTAGTCTTTACTGACGTGAACTAAAAAAAGATAAAAATACCCACGAAGTCATTGGCCAAGGGCAAAAATACCCATAACGTTGTCAGAGTTAGTGCAAAAGTGATCAATCTATCCAATCCCTTAAATGTTTACTGTTTAGCTAACATCTAAGCAAAGTTGATTATTTTTTCACTGATATAAACAAAAAATATTCCTAAATAAAATTCTCTGAAAGTTAATCAGTTATTGTATAAATATCATTTGAAAATTTTAAATATATCGTAAATGCAATTGTTTAAGGTTGTGACAATGTTCTTAAGCTATATGTGCTCAATCTCAATCTTTAATTTTGAACAACCTATCTTATTATGTTAAAGCTCAGGTTTTGTAGACAAGAAAAATGAGTAGAGAGGGAGAAAGGAAGGGAGCGAGATATGTGGTGATGGAAAGAAACCATATGACATTGATTTTGATAGATTGGTCACTATTGCACTTACTAAAGTAACATTATAGATACTCATACAATGATCGATCAACATTTGTAAAAATTCATCTTGAAATATTTTTGTCTATATCGGTGAAAAAATAGTCAACTTATACTTAGGTGTTAGCTAAATGATCAATATTTAAGGGATTGGATGGATTGATCACTTTTGCATCAACTCTAATAATATTATGAGTATTTTTGCCCCTGGTCAATGACTTTGTGGGTATTTTTATCCATTTTTTAATCCACGTCAACAAAGACTGACACATGACATGCACAATCAGCATTTAATAGTTAAAGTTAACGGTTTGATTACTTTTGCACCTATCTATGTAACGTTATGAATATTTTTGCCATTTTCATTATTTTAGAATACTAGGTGTCCGTGACTGACTGCTTTGTAACTATTTTTGCCCCTTTACCCAAAATATTATATTGCATAACTATTTGTAATAAATTTCTTATATTTTTCAAATAGTTGAGATGTTGATAATAAAAAAAAATATTATTATCACTGTATAAAATTTAAAATATTTATATTTATATTAATTTTATCAATATTTTTTTGTTATCAATGGTGCATGATTTTATTATTTTAATTTTATTTATATTTTCATGTTAGATTAGTGTAATGCACATAACTAAAATATTTAAAATTTTAAATATTATCATGTTAGATTAATTTATCTTTTAATACTAAAAAACCATGCAGCATTAATAACAAAAAATAAAAAAACTAACACCAAAGTAAATATTTAAAATTTTATCTGGTGATAATAACATTTTTTTTGTTATTATCAATGCCTCAACTATCCAAAAAATATAAAAAATTTATTATAAATACTTATACAATAAAATTTTTAATAATATTTTTTAATTAAATGACATTTTAACACTCATGAAAAATTAACATAATTAACAATAAAGGGTTTGAAAAATAAAATTAAATATTATGGGGTTAATTTTAAACTTTTAAATTGAGGGAGGTTATATGTAATTGTTACAAAATTCAGAAGAATTTTATACATTTTAGGTTGATGATGATGATGATGATTATTATTATTATTATTAGGGAAAACAAAATTTTTACCCTCTCAAGTTTACTTTTATCATCAATTTGATCCTTTAAATTTAATTTTTATTTATTTAGTACTTTAATTTTATCTCGGTTATAGATTTAATTCTTATTGTTTAAAGAAGAGGTAATATTATTAAAATATACTCCCATTGATATCATAATATTGATGAACGTTATGTAGATTAATTAAAAGAAGTGTGATTAATTATGAAAAACAAACATGCTCTAAAATACAATATTACAACATAAGCACAACATAAAGGATTATATTAATTAAAATTAAATTAACTTGAGAATTGACTTATTTTCATTCAGCTATATATGAATGTCAAATTGTCAAAATACTTGACACATTAAATTAATTTAACAGTTAATTTGTATTTTAAAACTTATTTAAAGAATAATGTAATAATTTTAAAAAATATACATATAAGAAATGAAATTGATAAAAAAATAAATTTAAAAAATAAATTAATAATTAAAATAAATTTAAAAAATTAAAAGTTTTATAGTACCTTCATTCATGTACTTCGCTTTTAAAATCAGAGGGAGGAGCTCAGTTTCAAGTTTCAACGGTCACCTTGGGGACATCATGAAAATTTTGGGACCTTGGTAAGCGTACACAGTCCGACATCTCTAATTTTTTAAATACGCTGCACTAAATTCACAAGGAGAACATTCCTACAAATTTTAGGAGATAATTTTGACATGAAATGATTTTATAAGTTGAAAAAATGACAATTAGAGACTCATAAAAATATTAATAATAATTATAGACTTTGACTTAGTGAATGTCAATAACACAATCTTTATTTATAATAAATTATCTTTTATTGATTAGCTTAAAATTTATAACAAACTTTAATAAAATTTTCAACTAAAGCCACAAAAATTTCCAATCATCTTTCATTGATTTTTCAAGCGATGTCAAAAAATCACAAGTGATTAATTTATGTAACTCTTGTAAATTCTCAAATGACATTATAATTAATTTTTAGTGTATTTAGTAGATTTTTTAAATAATTTATTTATATATTGACAACAAACAAGTGATTGCCTTACGATTTATAATTGATTCTTATAAATTTTTAACTAATGTTACGATTAGTCTTAGGCTTATTTTTTAATTTTTCAAGTGGTTTATATGTATATTGATAGCAAAAAATTAAAATGTACAATTAACTTTCATAAATTCTCAACTAACATTATAAGTAATCCTAATTATATTTAGTAGATCTCCCAACTGACAATTCACATTTTTGATTGAAAGTAAGGACCATAATTTATTATTGGCATTTTAATAATTTAAGGTAGGTAATTACCATTAATGTTGTTATAGGTTCTTAATTGTCATTTCACCTTAAAAATTTCAACCATATTCTTATCTGCTTCATAAAAGAATTTTGTCTTTCCTGGGAAATGCAAAATGCATGTCAATGTCTCCTAAACAAATTGCCTTGAGGTACGGTTGTGGATGTGTATGTATAATATTTTTAAGTGAAAAAAAAATATTTTGGTTAACAGAAGTGATTATCTCGCAAAATATTTAAAACAAAAGACAGACTTCTCTCATCTCAACAACCCAACTAAATTGTTGTGTGTATAATATCATTACCTATATTAAAATGCATATTTTTAAAAGTTGTGTTGTGAATAGTGAGAAGTTGATAATTTGGCAATTTAATGCGTAAGAATTTAATTTACTTAAAAAATAATGTTAATTAATGTTATAAAAAAAATAGCGTTAGTTTCTTCACATTAAGTTTAGAATCTCGAAGTCCTCTAATTTAAATGTATATATGAGTAAAAGATAAAAATAAATTTTAAAACCACACACAAGGAAATAAGAAATACCCATACTCAAAATTTCTTGACTTAAGGTATACTTTTATTTTTAAATTATTTGTGAAAAATTAATATTGTCTTTAAATTATTCAATATAACAATATAATTTTTAAATTAATTAAATTGGAGCAACATTGCCCCTGTTGTTCAAGGTCCAAACATTTAATCGTTAACGAGAGAGTAAGAAGTTTGACCAATGAAAGCCACGGATCAAAACTCCTCCTTCAGCCCCTCACTTCACTTCGCTACCTCCCTCTCTCACTCCTCTTGGACTCATCATCCTTGCATTGCCAAAGCCTTAACAATGCTCCTCGAACAATCCCTCTCCAGCATCAACCTCCTATTACTAGTTGCCCCTAAGCTTTCCTCCAACATCTCAAAGTAAATTGAGAATAGCCTAGGCACTTTTCGAAGGCCTTCATAAAGTCGTCCCCTGTTGCTTAAGAAATATACCTCCTCCTTCTCCAACGTCACTACTTGTGGATTCTATGATTTGAACATGGAGATCACTTCTCCACTCTTAGTCTTCTCAAGGCACCCACACAGTTTATGGCCACCGCCTCCTCCTCCTCTTGCACCCCAACCCCTCCCTAGTCAGCTCTCCCAAGTGATTCAATCAACTCACCACAGTTCTGGATGTCATCAAAATTCTTCATTTTCATCGTCTTCCTAATCTACTACTGATTTCATGAGTACCCAAAGCCTTTGTGGATTTAGTCCCTTCAATTTCATAACCATCTGAGTCTTTTAGTTTCAATTCTAATTGGGGTTTTGTTTTTTCCAATCACATAAAGTGTGTTTGCTTATGAGACTCTGGAAGCCATGAATTTTAGAAGCTTGGAAGATTTATGGGCTTTCTACATGAACCAACATTCGAAGCCATCCACAAGGCGTTGGCACGTTGTGGGCACTCTTTGGTATCATCTTCTTTCTCTACTCTCTTTTATTTAGCTAGTGGTTTTTAATTTTTGTACCTCTCTCTGGATATGGATGTGCTTGGTACAAGCATTTTTTGGTTGGATGGAATGTGCTAGTGACTTTTGAGCATCTTTTTTGGTCCCTCCTTTGCGATTTCAAAATGTTTGGGTTAATGCTTACATATGGGATGGATAGAGAGATCAAAAGGCTTGGAAAAAAGCCTATTCTACAAGTGTTCTGATTACTATCATATGTGTCAAATAAATGGACCCACTTGCTTCAGATAAAAGACATTTTTAAATTTTAAATGTTAGGGTAACATTGCTTCAATTTAATTAGTTCAAGTGCTATATTATTATGTTGAATAATTTTGGGATAAAATTACACTTTAACCTAATTTTCTTTCTAAATACATTTCTCAATTTTTTAGAAAATACTTTCTCGTCCATTAAACATGCATTCAATGTGAAACTATTTATCAATTTTTTACCTTTTCCAACACGCACACGCACACACACAAATATATATATATATATATATATATTCTAGTATTAATTATTTGAAAAGACACAATTATCAATCCCTATAGTTTTATCAAGTTTTACTTTTAATTCTTATAATTTTTTTTAGTATTTTCAATCTTTATAAGAACTAAAAATACTAAAAAAAAAAACTAAAACTATAGATATATAAATGTCACCTAATTTTTCTAAAATTATAGGAACTAAAAACATTAGAAAAAAAAATTACAGAAATTAAAAGCAAAACCTAATAAAACTATAAAGATTGATAATTGTATTTTTTCTAATTATTTTGGTGTACTTATATGTATTTCTTCATTAAGTTAGAGGAGAAAAAATAAAATAAATTATCGCGTTCATAATTCCCTTATTCCTTTAAATTTTGAAAAATTCCAAAATTAGAAATGGTAAGTATCCTTACACATTTTTTAGACAAGGTGACTACCTCGGTCCTGATTTTGATTCAACCACCAAGGGTCAATCACAATCATTGTTGGACATTTTGGTGTTTTCCCCTTAATCCAAGGTACACTTTCCTCCACAAATACCAATTTATTTTCTTAATTAGTAGCGAAATAGGGCAATGTTTGGGGGGTGTGAGGAACAGAGCCCAGAAGTACAAGTCACAAATTAAGATCACCAAATAAAAGTACTGAGGAAAAGCCTGCAATATTTGATTATTTCTTAAACCAGCAAAATCAATTCCTATTTTGGAATAAGAAAAGAACTCAATACTCATTTCTTCTTGTGACTCCGCTAACCTGTGAATCTTAGGTATATAGCCTGTTAATCATGCCTAAATGTCACTTCTATATAATTAGGAAAAAGGTTTCATTTAAAAATTCTGTAGTGAGAGCCATAAGGTCCACTTAAAAAGTACTCCACAAAACTTGCATTCCAAACAACAAAAGTTCAAAATTATTGCCTTGC
Source organism: Prosopis cineraria (assembly GCF_029017545.1). Lineage (NCBI taxonomy): Eukaryota > Viridiplantae > Streptophyta > Magnoliopsida > Fabales > Fabaceae > Prosopis > Prosopis cineraria. The sequence goes on from NW_026555333.1 coordinate 13,718,380, forward strand.
GTTAGCTATAAAGTGAAATCCGTTTAGGCATCATAATGATCCTACGGTCTTTTGAGAAAGCAAGACATTATTAGAAACTTAGACTCGATATCGCTCCATGGCAATAACATCAATCACGTTGCTAGCAATAATGTTTATCACCAAGTACATGATGATGATGATGATGTAGGCTTGTTATATATAAGGGAACGTCAAGCATCCATTGGCCAGAATGAAGACATCTATATGGAGATTAAACAAAAAGAGAGACAATACAACGAAGGCACCACAGCAGAAAGAGAGAGAGCTTTCAGTTCAGGGATGATGAGGTGCTGTGTGATTGAAATGAGGAGGCGGCTTGGTAGGGGGGCACTGATAGCACTTGGCAAATAGACCAAAGGTTGATACCTGGTCAATGAAATTAGTGAGGCTAGCCCACCCTCCAAATCCAAACCCTATCACCAAAACCCACACCACCAACAACGCATTCACCACGTACATCACCGTCCAGTTTGGTATGAATGCTGGAAGCTTTTCTGCTGCATTCTGCATGTTCAAACGCAAACATGTCATGACTATTGAGTAGTTCCAGCTCAATCTCATTGCCTTAGGACAAGGGATGAGAATAGTGAGAGAGTGACTTTGAGTGTTATGAGTAGGGTCGCTTGAGAAGGCTGGGGTGGCCCAGGACTAAAGCATATAACTGAATGACAAAGAAATGACACCAACTTCTTGTCTCTCTCAAATTTCAAATTTGAATAATTTGTTATTATGACTTGTGGGGCAGCTGACTCTCACTGCCTGGGACCTTGGAAGTCATTTCCAAGTTAAATCACTAGAGCTGGACTCATATCATATCCTCCCAATTATACACTCCGCTAATTTATTTCAACCATCTCTTCAGTTCAGCTGCTTTCCTATATCAATCCAGTTAGGCATTGTCATCTGTCTCCAATGCATAACTGGACATCACTGTTTTCTCACAACATACAGATTCCAGCCCTATTCATTCCATCTCTGGTTTTGAGATCACAAGTCGATATCTTAGAACCTGACAAGATGCTAGGCACTTAAAATTTGCCTGCTAGTAGTTAAATGCTTCATTGAATAATGCATTTAGTTGTGATAGTTGATTAGGAGCAGGAAAAATCAGGGTGGCCACAGTGAAACTGTTAGGAATAGATGTGGGAGAGATTGGACCATTTACCTGACGTGCGGAGGCAGACCTGAAAGTGAGCATATGGGCCATGGCAGGGATGATGTAGACGGTGAAGCTGACCAGAAGAGCCCCCACAGCGGAGTTTATGGGGCCGAAGAAAGGGAAAATGATAGCCAAGAACCATATGGGTACAACAACAGGCAGCCTCGCAAGAGCCCTCAAACATATGCTCTTCGTGTCATGCATTCCTATTACTTTCTCCCACACAAAATACAATGGCGTACAAGCAAACCCAAATGTAATGAACTGCACAATTTTATGTAGATAGCCATCAGTTACTAACAGATTAAGCCACAACTCGACTTTTCATTTGTTAAAGTCATTCTGTCAAGCACATGGTGTTCAATTGAGTTACAGAAGTGTAAGTGCATGGACCTGGTGAATGAGCATTAAAATCACAGCGAGATCACGCCAGCCGGAGCGAGGGAGGAGCGCCAAGGCATTGGACTGCTTGGTGAGTTGGTCTCCAAAGGCCCAGTAGACGGTAGCAGCGGATGGTATGGTGAGGGTGAACACATAAATGGTGGCAAATAAATAGATGTATTTGAACTTCTGAGGCTTCCACATTGCATGCATGATTTCCCTGTAATACCATATAAATCAATAATGCTGAATCAACATTTCATCCTTCAAAATCAGTTCATTCAACTCTTGCCAAAAAGGAAATTGTAAATGCGCAGTTTCACTCGTCCCTCTACATAAGAGCTGGTCTCTACTTACATTAATACCAGAGACTAAGAGAATTCTGAATAAACCAGGCCACATATGATGAGATGCATACACTGTACACCCATATTTTGGGCTTATTTCTTCTCTTGCATGTCCAGACAATCTGCTTTTGTAATATATGAAAGCATCTTGAAATTCACATTGAAAAGGATAAGACATCCTTCGGAGAAATTCTCAGACCCCCCAGTCCCCAGTTGGGGGCGGTCTGAGAAATTCTCTTGTGCGGCAGACTGGCAGTAAAATATTATTGGCACGGTGAATTCTAGAGAGAATCTACCATTGTCTGGAGGGAAACGCAAAATCTGAAGTTTATGATTTTTTATATCACCAGTGACAGAGTATAACTTGAAGACAAGACACTAGCGAGTGTTTCAAAAAGTGCAAGATTTACCATTTGTCTTATTTCCAAGCCCCCAGCAAGAACGCAGGCAAAAGCTGCATCTCATTGGGGGGTCCATTTCTCCATATTATTATTACTCCCTCTGAACCATAGTCCAAGACAATCATAAACATCACAGTATCATGATTGGCTTTGTCCACAGCTCAATGAGCAAAAGCTTAAAAAGAAGGGCTTACACTGTGACGGCGTGCCCACCGAAAGTGTACAGTATATTGGTGGCGCCAGTGAAATACGGAACCAGATTGGTTGGGCCCGAGTGAGTCACGTTTTCAACCTGAAACGACAAAGTTTCAAGGCAAATTCAGATCCAGCGGCTACAACTGAAGAGACGAGTTACCAGGAAAAAAAAAAAACCGCTGTTGGCGTGGCAGACCTGACCGTGTACGGCAGATGCGATGGTCAAGTACCAAGCGGTGTAAGTCGTCATACCAAGGCCAAGGAAGGACCAAATCCTGTAATTGTGGAAGGATGGTATGAAAACGGTGGTGGCACAACATGCTCCAAAAATATAAGTCCATGTCCTCTTGTCCAGGTTGTCATTTATGTAGTATATATTACTGCAAAAATCCACAAAACCCATTAAAATTAATCATCTAAAAATCTAAAAACAATGTTAACCCATAAGTCTGGGGTTAAAAAAAAAAAAGACAGGGACCTTGCACAGGCAATAAGCTGGATAACAGAGCCAAAGAGGAGGAAAGTACAGTTGAAAGCCAGTCCGATAGCTTTCCAATATGGACCCAGTAAGCCATCCAACACTTCGAACCACTGCCATGAGTTAAATTGAAGTATCGAACAGAAAACAGATATTTAGAGTAAGATGGTTCTGAGTTCGGATTAAAGAAGAGATTATTAGAAAATTTTTGTTGACCTGAATGACGTGGTTCTTGAAGTTGACGTTTTCTTTCTCTTTCCGGCTTCGGTACTCGATGTACAGAATGCTGATTAAATAAGCAGTCCAGCTTCCAAGGAAACCATAGAATATTTGAAATATGATGCCCGAAAGCATTCCCAGCTGAGAGAAAGAATACGGCAGCGTCAACAGAACTTGAGCAACCTGCGGAGCACAGAAACGAACCGCTTCGTAATCTCGTACCTAAGAATATGAATTACGAGGCGGGCCATTTGTGGATTCGTAGGTTGTTACCTGATTCGAAGCGCAGCTGAACCAGGCATCATAGACAGACCCGCCATGCCAGAGAAAGGATTTGAAAGTAAAAACAGTAGTATCGGCATCGCCCTTCTCTCTTTCCTCTCTCCCGTCACGCTCAGTCGGCGTCGGATTCATGCTCGGCATTATGGCTTCTTCGGCTTGCTTCTGGTGCGACATTGTGTTGAGATTATAAAGATCTGACAAAAGGGGAAAACTTGCAGAGTTAAAGAACTCAATCAGACATATACCAAACCTCAAAACGAACGAGAGAGAAATTGACAGGGTGCAAGAGAGATTTCGCGCTGTGAAAGATACCAAACTAAAGAAAAAGGAACCCACTCTTGGTCAATGTTGGCGAGTCGGCGAGAATTTCAACCTCAGGATATACGGAGAGAAACGAATGAAAGCAGAGGACTACTTTATAGCTGGCTTTCTCGCGTACTCGTTTCCTTTTCTGAATCGAGAGGGGCAAAAAAAAAACAGAGATATTAAATAAAATATGAGCAGCAGAGCCACCTGATAGGGCTGCTCTTGCGGCTCTGCTCAGTTGGAAACTATTAGACTCTATCTGTCTCTACATGAACACTCAAATTCCAAGAGAGGAAAAGCCTTAAATGAGCATTGAAGAAGTTTCATGCGGGCGCGGCTCCGCTGATATTACGCGAATCGGTTGAGGTGATAAATGCAGGTTCAGAGAATGGAGGTGATATAATATGGGAAGACGAAAACCCAGAGAGCACGGAACAGTTAGTGAGTGGCATTAAAAAGGGGGAAGGGAAGGAGAAGGAAGCGAAAGGACCATAATGGAGTTGGAGAACTGAAATCCGACAAAACGTACACTTGACTGAGAGAGAAGGCAGGTTGTGTTTGAACGAAATCGGCGTGAAGAGACGAAGAAAATAATGCCGAAGGCTGCAGAATTTGTTTCAAACTACATCGGTTTGGATCATTATTGTTTAATGTGAAATTGGCTGCTTCCCTTATGGGGAACCTCTCTCTCTCTCTCTCTCTCTCTCTCTCTGTGCGCGCCTCTGCGTATGTTTTATTTTAGGTTGGTGGGGTGTCCACAGGCGAGCGTAGACTTCGGGTGGGAGAAAAAGAAAAAATTGCAGCTGGAATAACATACTGATAAAGAATGATTGAAAAAACCGTCTATGTTTTTCTGGTCCAAGATAAAAAAAAAATGTATATAATTATTAATTTTATTTCCATGATTCCATTCTTAAACACTGCTATGATTTTATACAAGACACCATGTTTTTTTTATCATTTTATTGGTCACTTTATAATTTATAGGTCCGTTCTTGAATTGAAACATTACATTTTTTTTTATGTGCTCTTTCAGTTTAAAATGTAAATTTTTTTTAAAAATTGTATCATTTTATATTTTTATATGTCTTTTTAAAATTTTAAAGCGGCGTTTACTAAGATTTCTTCTATTATAACCTAATTTACGTCAATAATTTCAACTTATCCAACACATTTGATTAAATTAAGGGCAAGTTTGACGATATGATTAAAATTTTATTATATTAATTAGGTTATAGTGTATTTTTGATCATCTAACTATATATAAAATTTTAATTTGATCTCTTAATTTTATAAAAAAAAATTCAGTCATTTAACATTTAATATCATTGGTTTGAAATGATTATTTTTTTATGTTTGTTTAGACTAAAATATAATTGAGAAAGTTATATATAGGTCCTGTAAAACAGACTTATTTATAAATACGTTTTATAAAATTTAAAAATTACAACTAGATCCTTTAAAATTAGGGTGTAATTTGAAATTATGATAAAAAGATAATAATGTCCCTATTATACATATATATTATATTAGTCAAATATTTTACAATTACTTCATTAGTAATTTATAACTATAATTTCATATATTCAATAGTTAAATTAAGTTTAATTTTTTTATAACTATAACTTTATATGTTCAATAGTTAAATTATAATTATTGAACATATGAAGTTACAGTTATAAAAAGTTAAACAATTGAATATAATTACAGTTATAAAAAGTAAAAATTATAATTATAAATTACTGATGAAGTAGTTATAAATAATTAATGTTAAACTTTATTAATAACGTATGATTGTCTAAATATTAGATATATAAAATTATATTTGTAAAAAGTTAAAATTATAGTAGTAAATTGCTAATATAAATATAAATTAATTATTTATTTGATATAATATATGTTTAATAAGGGTATTATTGTATTTGCAGCCTAATTTCAAATTACACTCAGGTTTTAAGAGATTTAATTGTGGTTTTTAAATTTCACATGACTTATTTATAAATAAGTCTATTCTATGAAATTTATATGTAATTTTCTCTTAATTTTTACTCCAAACCCAAATATTTGGACTAAAAATGATGATTTTGGCTGAAGATATTTTGTCTTTTAAAAGAGGGATGGTTAATAAGAAAGATTTTGACTCCTCCATAGAGTGGGAAAGTGGAGAAACTTGAGAAAAATTATAACCAATGACTCTAAAAATTGGAATATAAAATTAAAAAAAAACAAGCACTTTATGCTTTTAAAAGAGAAGTCTCCACATATCACTCTCCAACATTTTCAACAATTACAACTCTAATATTCTAAATGCTTCAACACTTGGATTGATAATATGAAGCACTTTATTTTTAAACAAATTTGATATAGTTTCCTTAACATGTCACACATTTAGTAGAAAATAGTGAATTCTCTAACAATCAATAGAGCCCTAACTCATAGTAAAATAGTAATAACAATATCTCAACACTTTTCTTTTAATTTTTTTATCATCATTATCAATATTGATATCATATCAACTCTTACCGTACAAATCTTGAATGTTTCCCTATATTTATTTTTTCATTCCTTTTATTTTTAAGTACTTGTATCCGGGAGAATTGTGGTAAAAAATTCAAGAACTCACCATTTAATTTAAAATTAGGTTTATCATAATTTTTAAGGACACACTCATCTGGCAAATAATATCAATCATTGTTAATTTTAAAAATTTAAACTTAATATGATAAAATTTAAAAATGATTTGTCAATGTTTAAAAGTTGAATGTATAAATTTTTTATAATAAAACTAACAGTGTTAGAATTAAAATACTAAAAGAATATTTTATAAAATTAAATAATTAATATAAAACATTAGGTAAAATTAAAGTACCATATGCATGCTTCAGCCTATTAATATATTTCTTAATAGTAAAAAGTGATAATTCAATTTATTTTTAGCACCAATTCAAAATAATTTTATGCTTTAGTAAGACTTCTTTTATATTTAGAATATTTTTTCCTAATGTATATGCATTGAATAGTTATATATCTCCCATAGATAATTCTTGAAAAATTTAAGTTGTTAAAAAATATTATTTTATTTTCAAACAAATTATAAAAAATGGATAAAATTTTTTTGTTATTTTCTGCACTTTTTTAAGTCCTTTTTTTATTGTTGACTAATTATCGATGTTAACTTTTGTTAATAACAAGGGTTAGATTATATTATTTTTAAAAAATAAAAGAAATAATTTACACAATAAAGGATTTCAAAGTCTATAATATCACTAAACATAAAGTTTAAAAGGTAATTTATTCATTTGTCTTATTTTTTATTAATTTGTTAAAGATGATTTATTATACTTTATTATAAAAATAAAATAAATTTTGTTGATGTGTTTTTTTTATGCTAATCATAGACGGGTGCATATGATAAAACTTAATTTGGACAGACTTCAATTAAATTTGGATATGGATAACAAAAGCTTGTGTTTGTGACAAGTCATCACGGCTTAATTTTCTTATAATGTTCATGTTTACCGTCGTAATTATGCGACGGTTCGATGAATCATATTTCGTTTCCAGTACAATGAATCATGTTTCAATTACATGTCATCAGGATATATATCCCAATGACCCAATAATGATCTATTCTTTTATATTTAATTTTACTCTTAATTATGTTGAATTAAAAAAAAAACAAAGTGCAATTTTATGCATAAAACTGAGGCTATGAATCTGTGCAAATATACCTATAAAAAGTAATATCACTTTTGCTAATGATCAACACGTACAGGATTTATTTAATTAAAATATGCGTCTGGATGGGTGATATGAATAGTATTTATATCTCATTAAGCTGTAGGTTTAAAAAAAAAATGGAAATTATATGTGTGCGTGTGTGTGTGTGTGTAAAGAAACATGTTTTTACCTTGCCAAAATTTTTTTCTACACACACACACATAAAGATTAATTGGCTCTATTTTGACGTGCGTGTCTGGATTTATTAGTTTCACTACAGTGACGGTCTTCAAGTATGGACTAATTAATTCATTTACCCATCTATATATATAATTTTAAAAAAGTAAATTCTGAAATTACTTCCGTATAATATAAAATAGATCCTGAATTAATCTACAATTAAAACAATTTATTTATTTAAAATTTATAGTTTTTGAAGCTATTCATATAAAGTATAAAGTAGGTTCTGAAGTTACTTACATTTAAGATGATTTGTTATTTTATTCAAATATTTTTTTATAATCGAGAATCATAATTACCAATATCTTGATTTGTTTATTTCATTTGTTCTAATAATATCTCAATTTCCTATTATTTTTTATTATATAATAATATGAAGTTACCAATTTACTAATGTAGATCGCGCGTTCCTCTCAATTTCTAATAAATATATGTTGTTTATAATATATAGCGTTGCTTCTTCACACACGCGTACACGCAAATACACACTTACATGTGCTTTCTTTCTTCTTTCTTTCTTTTTTTCTTTTTTTTTTTAACTTCAACTCAATATTTTTGCAATAAGATAATTGGTAGCCATATTAATTATTTGATTATGTGATTACATGGCAAGAAACCATATATCATTTTAATTTTTTTATTATTTTATAATGATAAATTTAAGGTTATAATAAATTATATGCTCAAAAGCCATATTTGATTTTTTGATTACATGGCAACAATCATATTTGATTTTAAGCATTTGATTTTATAATTATATGGCTTTAAGTCATGGTTAATTTTGTTATTATATGCCTAGAAGTTATCTCCATTTTTATTATCACTATCATGCGAAAGGATAATTTATGGCCCTAATGAATTATATAAACTTCATCAATTGATGGTCCTCTTTATTATTAATTCAATTGTTTTGACTACCACAACCCTAAAAGTTAATAGTTAAAAAAAATTGCCAGGTTTGAGAGATTTTTTTCTATAATTCTAAAGATTATAGTCCATAGAGTTTATGTTACAAAAAATATAGCATGTAGCCATATAAATACATTATCTATCATTTATTAAACTGAAGGTAAATATTAAAGAATGATTACACATGTTTAAAAAAATATTTTCACAAAATGTTACAAAGCATGAGTAAGTTATCTTCCTCTTTCTATGCATATGAACATTTCAAATTTTAAAACATATTTAATTTTAAAATTGTTTTTATCATGGCATATGAAGATATATTTGATAACTCTTACATATACATACATGTTCAAGCTATGATATATATGTTGTATTTTTATTAATTGTAAAGTTCTCTATGAAACTATCTATACACGTGTAAATAGTTACAGTGGAGATATATATATCATATTTAAGATTGAATAAAAGCACTCATTAGAGGCATACAAGTCATACAAGATGTAAAGCAATGAAAATTATAAATACATGAAAGTGATTGTATGTGGATAATTATTATATATGACTTTGTCGAGTGAGTTCATTTCAAGAAAATTTTTGAATCATTTTAAGAGTTCTTAGTGATCAATTCTGGAGAAAATGTTGATAAAAATAATATTTTTTCATAAAGACTTTCTAGATATAGGTACATATGTTCTTCAAAGTCTTAATACTTAACTTGTTGACTCCTAATTATAATGATAATATATGTTAATCTTTATATCCAATGATGGTGAAATTGAGAATTGACTATGTAATTATAATCAATATATAAGAAATAAAATATTTAATATCATCTTAATTATTGAAAATGTCAACACTACAATGTTAATTGATGGTAAAGGCTAAAAAGAAATAGCAAAAGTTTCAAAGTGTTTACAAAAAATTAGGAACTTGTGTTTTGTTTTCTAGAGAACTTAATGTAAAAAAATTATCTTTGTATAATATGTAAATAAGAGGATTAATAATCTTTTATTTTGAAATAAATGATATTATTGTTCATGTATATTGGATTGTACAAAAATTAACAGTGCCTTTCAAAGATTTTTCATACTTGTGGAGAAAAATTCATTTGTGATATGTTATTTACATGAGTTTTAAATAAGTTATTAAGGATTTTTATTATATTGAATGTCATATTAAGATTATAACTAAAAGTTTACAATAATTGATAAACATGTCCTAGTAAACTGAAAGTTTATTGTTACTTTGGTTTAGCATACTAAAAGTATATTGATATTATTTGTCATAATTGATTGGATCATCCCGAATCAACATTAATGCAAGAATTATTGAAAACTTACAATGACATTCATGGAAGAACTAGAAGATTCTTCTAAAATACCTAACACATTACATGTTTCAAAAATTCTCATGTGCCGCCTAAAGAAAATTATGATACCATCTCTAACAATTATTGGGATTAGATCTTAGATATTTATGGAATATAGTGAGTTGAAATTGGCCCATTTAGATACCAAGTGAACCATGTAAATATTTAATGGGATTGATAGAGGAATGTATAAGATGGTTACACATGTGCATCAATTCACAATTAAGAATTTTTCAAAGAGAAAGAACTATTATGTGCCCAATTTATAATATAGGAATCAAGATGAATAACTTAAAATTCTAGTGAATCTCAAGCTCTCAATAATTATTATATGAAGAAAAGCCTGTTCATTACATTATTTATGCCTCGAATAAGATGATTAGACTAAAATTTGTGACAACAAGATTTTTCATTTAAATATGTAAGTTTGCAATTGCAACACTTAAATGCATCAAACTAATAAAGTATTGAGAATATAATTTGGCTTTCTATCAAAATTCAGAGATTGAGATTTTGTGATGAAGGCTCCACCGTTATGTATGAAATACACTTTTAAAAAAAAGATGAGAATAATGTCGAAGTCTTTCATGGTTTAGTGAAATTTAATTAAGTTGTGATATATGGCACAACTCATGGATGCAATTTGAGCTACAAGCATCCAGCCTGCCTACACACTATAAGGTTTGGAATAAAGATTGGTTAAGATTCTTCTTCTTATTTATTTCTTGAACCATAATGATGTTTCTATAGGAAACAAATGGATCTAAAAGGCCTATATTGCATGGTTTGTAATCCCAAAAAGAGGGAGAGATGATGAAAAGTTAGAAATGAAAATACATGAATGCATTAGCAATAACATGTATAGATCATCGTATATGAATCAAAAGTTCATATAACATTACATTCATACAATAAAATAACTTCTAGATATGTAAATATTGATAGAAAGAATAAATTTTGAATTCATGCGCCAGCTAATAATACTCCAAAGTTATAAATAAAAATGAATCACACTTAAAGTGTGGAAGGTCAATCGATTCTAAAGAAAGAAAATCTTATAAAACGAAAAGGAAGTAGAAAGGTAAGATAATTACATTAAAGAAGCTAACATTACAAAAGAGGCCAAGACATAATTGATTTTAAATCTCCAATAGAAGATCGGGTACCTAATAATAATAATAATAAGATATTTAGAAGTTATGTCAATGTGAGAAATGAAGAATTAGAAAAAAAAAAAAGAATAAAGTTGTTGACAACACCTTTAATGAGAATGAAATATTACTATCAAATGAGATCTTGATAGAAAAAGGATAAAAAGCTAGTCAAATTAGGAAAAAAGGATGCAATACGAGTGAAATTACATTCACTTGTTCATGATATGACAGTTGTAATATAGTACAATCACCTGAAGTGAGATGTTATACATGAATATTTATGAGAAAGACAAATGAAATGTCACGTGCAAGGCTTGGCTTTCAATGTAAGAATATCTTACAAAAATTCAAAATATGCATTGATATATTGTGTGGTGAATTATGAATTAAATGATTAGTCTGGCAATATAGAAATTTGATACGCATCTACTAAATGACAGCTTATTTATATCATTCCCTATACAATGGCATTTACTTGAAAATTTCAAAAGAATTCAAGATGACAACAGCTTGTAAAGATTCTTGAGAAATTTTCTTGTTCATTATATTTGTTTATATGATTATATACATATTGACTTTCATTAGAATTAATTGATTGAGCATTCTTAAATATCCTGAAGAGTTTATATGAACACTTGATTGTTAAAAAATATGTTAAAATATTGGGGTTAGATGAGAATCAAGGTCATTTTTTTCAAAAGCATAATGAAATAGAGTCCTAAAACACCATATATGAATGTGTTTATATCACAATTTATGATATCGCATTGATTTGTAATGAAATTATGTATTTGATATAATATGTTTGAGAAATCACTATGTGTGGTTGCTTAATTTATTTATTATCAAAACTAATTGATTACATACATGTATTATATATGTCTAATTTGGACCATACGAGTTGATCATCAAGAGGTTATTTATTTGTAAAAATACATTTATATTAATTTTGTTTTTCTACTCTCACAAGATATACCACAAATGAATAAACATGTTTATATCTAGAAAATATGTATAGAGATGTTTCAAAATATTACATGAAAGCAATGATTCCTATATAGTCTAGCCACAAGAGCATATCAACCTGCAGACGTAAAGGCATCGGCAATGACAATATTTAAAAAATTGATATACAAGTTAGGATACAATAACTCAAGAAAACTCAAGAATAAAGAGTGATATTGTCATCAAGGGAGTAAAAGTTATATTATACTTATTTTTTCCTTAACTAAGGTTTCATCCCATGAGACTTTCCTAGTAAGGTTTTTAATGAGGTAACTTTAATAAATATGACGATATTGTATACTCTTTTTTTTATTGAGTTTTTTTCTCATTAATTTTTTCTTAATAAGATTTTAACAAGGCACAATATCTGGATATCCAAGGGGAGTTATTAATATTAAGATATTATGTGGATGTCCATTGTTTCAAAATTTCCAATACCTTTATGTTACTATAATATCTTTTAGTTATGTTTATCTTGTATGTTTTTATTTATTTTAATTTATATATTTGTATTTATAAATAAAAGGCACGTCAATTGTATTTTATGCACTAAAATAAAAAAGCTCTTTATTATTTTATTTTTTAAGTATAATTTTCTCTCTTTTCTTCTCCTCTTAATCTCTATTTTCATAACAATCTGACTGTTTTTGAACTAATTATTTTAAGTTTGACACTGTACTTTGGCCCAAAAAAAAAAGCTTCACTGTATATTTCTGTGTCGTGAAATTAAATTAAATGATCCCCAATGTATTATTATTAATATCTTATTGTTGTTGTTAACACTCAATTAAAAGTTCAGGCCGGAAAAAAAAAACTGAATTAAAAGTATTGTTTGTTCATAATCATTGAACGTCCTCCCTTGGAAGCGAAAAATAATAATTAAGCAGCAGCATGGAGAAGAAAATGACTTATGCTTTCTGTCCAAAATTATTACGTATGCATAACGTTTTTAACAGAATAAAGAAGATTATAAAATCAACATTCAATAATTTTAGAAATTTGAACAAGAATTACCCCCTGCAGTGCGATAAAGACGTTAAAACTTTTTTAGGAAAATATATTCAAAGTTGGTTAAGGAGATTTAATATTAAACAATAATTTAAAATTTTGAAATATCATCACAGGACAAGAGAATGATTTAAAATTAATTTTAAATAGAAAAATATTATATTACATACCCATGCTATTCTTTTTTAATTAACAAGTAGTCACACATTAATTAACAAATAGCTATTCACATTTAATAAAAAGTCATTTACTAATTTACAAGTTTAAAAATTTAAAAAAACTTTTGTTGTGGGAATGAACAAGAATAAGTCATGTTTCAACAAGTAGCAATTTATTAATTAATAATTATTCATTTGTTTTTAACAAAAAGCTTTTTACTAATTAACAAATTGAAAACTTTAAAAAAATTTAATTGTGAGAAGGGACGAGTGAAAATTATGTTTCAATAAGCAATCATCCAACCACTTATTCACGAACAAGTACTTATTTATTAATTAACAATAAATGAATAAGTACTTATTTATTAATTAACAATAAATAATTTATTGATTGACAAATTTAAAAATTTGAAAAGGCTTGGTTCAAAAAAGCAACATTTGCAAATCATGTTTCAACAGTTAATGGTTTGTTAACGAATAAGTACCAACTTGCATTTAATAATAAGTTATTTACTAGTCAAAAAGTTAAAAAAAAAAAAAGCAAGGGTATTATAGTTTTTCTATCAACAATTGTTCTCAAGTAAGTCCATTAATACTGCAGTAATATTTCATAATATTTTTATCTTTATTTGATATAAAATCTCTTCAATGATCCTAAAATGATATTTTTCCAAATTTTTTTTGTGTGCAAGAGACGTCAAATATATAACAACTACGATGATGAATTGATGATGATGATGACTGGTTAAGAGATACTAGCATACTCCTTTCAGTTCTTAATTCTTAATATAAGATAAAATTTAAAATTTTTTTATCTTTAATAAAAGATAAAGTTGGAGTAGGTAATGTTCTTCTCCCAGCTTTACCCATTCTTGTTTATTTATATCAGTGGATCAAATATTTGAATGCATCGTAAATTAAAATATCTCATTCAATTATCTTATTGAGTATTCTTTTTTGTTTTTTCTACTTCTCTTCATTTGAATCTCAGTTATTTGTTCCATCATCTTCATCCATACCTCATATATATAATTCTCTATGCATGAGGGTATTGCTACTGTGTGTGCCTAAACGCTTGGAGTTCCATCTTTTTTAAAAAAAAAAAATATTACTCTCTCCTATGCACGTATATATAATTTTTTTTGCCAACATATATATAATATCTTATGCTCTATGTATATTAAACAAAAATATACTCCCTCTATTTAAAAATATAAATAATTTTTTATAAGATAAGATGTTAAAAATATAAGATATTTTGAATTTTTTAACGTGCAATTAATAATTTTTTTAAATATACCCTTAATTGAGAAAGTTAATTAATAAATTAAGGAAATTAATTAATAACTTTTTTAAATGAGACATTCTATTAAATAAGGATTGACATATAATATTAATTTTTTTGAAAAGTCAATATTACTTTAAATAGATGGAGCATGTAATTTTTCTAAGTTTATATTATCTGTATAAAATATATACTAGGACTTACCTTTATTTTTTATTTTTTAAAAAATTATAAAATTCTAACTGATTCTTATCTTGTGATTTTTTTTCATCTTATAAAAGTATTTTAATCTAGTTTTTATTCCAAATATAATTTTTTAAACAATATTAGTGTATATGATTTTTTTTTTTGAAATTTGGCCCCCAACCCTTATGTTCTGGTTCTGCCCTTGTCTTTCTCATACACAATCATCATGAATCCTATCTTTGCTTGTATGCAGTGGCGGAGTCAGGATCTTGAACCGAAAGGGAAGAAATCATTTACATATTCATAATTTAAAAAAATGATAAAAATGATTTAAGAATTACATACCTTATAAACTTTCTCTACGTGCTTTCATGTTGTAAAATCGTTGAACAATTAGCTCATTGTCAATGCTTTTAAATATATTTTTTTAATATAAGTCACGGAATAATTATTCATTCGTGGGTTCCCCATTTGATTGTGCAACCAAATTTTTACAATCTTTATAATAAAAAAGACTCTTTCAACTATTGTTGTGGCAATTTCAAGAAAAGGTAAATTAATGAATAAACAATGTATCTTTTAGTTTTAACTAATTTTTTTACAAATTTGTTTTAAGATTTCAAGCGACGCAGGTGAGATTTTTTTTCCTTATTTTCTTAAAGGTTTAATAAATGTTAATTTTTTTATAAAATAATATTATTACTTAGGTATATTGAAATCGTGGGCTAAAATTTATTGGGCTTTTGAGTTAAAAAAATTAATTTTGGATTTGAGTTAAAAAAAATAAAATGGTTTAAAATGTAAACTATAAAAAAGATGGGGTGTAAAATATAAATACCTATACCCCCATTTTTGCGTAAGTTATTTTTCTAATTTGATATGCCTCCCCAAATACATGTGGCTTCGCCACTACTTATATGTTTATGCATCCATGGCAACATAGTCATCTATATTATTACTCTAAATTCATGTTTTAGTTATCTTTTCAAAGCTCAACATTTAATTAGTATCACATAATATAGCTCAGTAATAGGAAAAGTAAAAAGTTAATAGTAGCTAAATATGAGGCCCCATAACAAGGTGTATGCTAGAGCTATGTAAATGGATTGCAAGCTAGCCCTATGGGTTAAAGTTTAAGTGGGTTAGGTTGGTCTAGCATGTCAAGATAAATGAGCTGGAAAAACCCAACTCAACTTGCACATCAGTAAGTTGGAGAGTCCACAAGCTAGCCCATAAAATATAATTTTATTTTTAAAATAATTTATAATTTATAATTAACATATCACACACACACACACACAAATTAAATCAACCCTCTAAATTATATTAGACAAATCTCACACAATAAGCTTCATTTTTGCCACACAATAAGTGATTTAATGTACAATCTTGAAAAGCCACGGTACTTCAAAAAATTTAGAATCCAAAACCTTTTTTTTTTAACTTGGATGTCCTACTAAAGGGAAGTTAGAATAATAGAAATGGATATGAAATTGATAAAAGAAAAAAATTAGAATTAAAAATGTTTTTGGTATAAAAAAAATTTAAACATAATTTTGATATTATTTATATTTACTTTTTATGTATTAAGAATTAAATAAAAAATGAAGCCAAAATATTAAAAAAATTATTAATTTTTTACTATTAATCATCTTCTCGCCTAAGTGTGTTATCTTTCTCATCGAGAAAGAAAATTTAAATATAAATCTATATTATATTTTTTGATGAATTAATATTTGTAATTTCAATTAATATATCTTACGAGATTAACATATGATATGTATTTAAAATATTTTTATAAAAATTAATAAATTATCGATTTACAAATTATAATAAAAATTTATATTATCTTTTAAATATAAAGAATATATTTGAGAGTAATAAATTATAAATTTAAGAAATATTGTTATTGTTGTAGATTTATAAGAAGATATAGTATAATTAAAAATAAATTAATTTATTTAAAAAATAGGCTAGCCTCCTAGCCACCCTGTTTAGCCCACAGGTTAGTCCATTTTAACCCGTCAAATTTGCAAGTTGAGCCAGCCCAACTCATTTAAAAAAAAAAAAGTTAATTCCTTTAATCCAACCAGTCAAAATTGACGGGTTAAATCATCTAGCCTACTAGTTTAACCTATTTTTCTGGCTCTAGTGCATGCACCCATCACACTGCACTGATTTTATAAAAGCCTTAATTTTTACACGAAGAAAAGAACAAGAAGTTAAAGAAATTCTAACAAAGTTTTTATATTTATTAAAAGATGTATTCATATTTAATATCTGATCATATTTCAAGTGAGAATAAATCTAAGTCTATATCTAAGGGACAAGCAAACTCCATTGCAGGTGTGTGCATTTTTTTTTTTGGATGATGTGAGAGTGGATTGTGTGCCCGTGCGCAGGGAATAATTGGGTGGGCCCTTCACCTTTTTACAAAAAGAAAAAATTGGATTGAAGTCACATATAAAAAAATTATATTAATTTATAAATTTTTTATTATTAATACATGATAAATTATATTAATAAAAAAATTGAAATTTAATATTTATATTTTTTTATTAACTCAATATTTGTATTCTATATGTTAGCTTTTACTAATTGTTTAAAAAACATTTTCTTGAAATAAATTATTATTTTGAAATTTGAGCAATTATTTGAATATTTTTTTATTATTTAACTTGCATATAGCATTGGTTAATATTAGTACCGAGCATGTAATTTTTTATAGTTTCTATGCACAAAAATATATGACTTAACTTTTTTTTTAAAAGATTATACAATTTTAAATGATTCTTTATCTTATGATTTTTTTCATATTACAAAAATATTTTAATATAACTTTTATTCTAAATATTAAAATTTAAAAAAAATGAGTATATATTCAAATTTGGCCCCTTAACCTTCCAGACAGTAACGGAAAAGGAATGGGAATAATGTTAAAAAAGAAAAAGAAAAAGAAAAAAAACGCACACACAATATATATATATATATATATATATCATATGGTACATTTTTTGGGGCCATTTAAATGTTAAGAAAGTGAATAATTGATGAAGATAAAGGTATTATGTTTATATGAGAGGGACTTAACATGAAGGAGTGAGATGGAATGGTTGTAAAAAGTTTTGAGACTGACTAAGATGCTTCATGGGAAATGATCTTATCCTGTGTTTAGAATAATTCAAAACCTTCAAATTAAATAACGTGACTTGATTAATTAGAGAGAGAGAGAGAAAGAAAAAAAGAAAAATCTTTCTAAAAGAGTACTAAAGCATTTGACAAAACAATGTGGAGAGAGTGGATTTAAAAGAATTTGGCATAAACCAGTCAAAAAGTAAGAAGCATTCAATAAAGTTCAATGTTTGGTTGATTTTTATATCTATCAACATCACCCTTTGCTTTCTCATATCATTTGATCCCAATTAGCATTATGCTTACTAAGTGGTGGTGGGGCCTCCTCATTCACGGCCTAATTACCAACTTTTGCCTAATGTGCTTGTGCACCTTGTGCCCCCTTTTATTATATTCCCTCAGATTGTTTATTATATGCACAATAAAATGAATTTGGTAAAATAATAATTTCACAGATAACAATAATCATTTCATCGGTTGATACCAAACAAAATAGTATTAACTCTCACTAATGATTTGTTCAATTAATATTTTCATCACTGCTGCCCAACTTGCTCTCATTTATATATAAATTTGTTTAGTTTTTCAGTAGAGCGAGATATTTTTTTAATTTTCTTAATTATTATTTGCTTTATTTTAAAATAATAGTTATTTAAAAGTATATGCTAAGTCGTAAAAAGTATTAAATAACAATTAAGTTTAAAAATTGTTAATTGCATTTAATTAAAATACTCTAATTAGTCAATAGCTACATATTTGCAATTCGTAATTTATACCTAGTTATTAGTTCTGAAAACAAGACGAAAAGAATTTTTCTTTTTCTTTTTTTATCATAAACATTATTTTGTCATCCTAATTTCCAGTCTATTCCATTACTGACGAGTGTGGTAAACTGTAAACATAACCTCACATGACTGGGCTTTGTTCCAATTACGTTACTTTCATCCGAGGCTATCAAATACACCCAAAGGAGCATCATTTGTGCATCTCTAGGCAGCACCAAATCGCCAATAATCAAGAGAATCTGATGAGTTAACCCACCACTATGATCAACTTTACTTTCTGTTCCAACAATTTAATCTATTCTTCTTTGATTTCCTTCATCAAAGTGCTTTCTTCACCGGCAGGCCTATCTATAATACTACAATAGATGCTGAATTCTAAAAGGTTTACAGAAAATAAATTAAATTGAGTTCAACACTAAGCTAGAGAGCAAGCTAATGTGAACTTTATGCTATGTTTGAATGCATGGGGATTTAGATTTAAATTTGAGCAAAGTCCATTATTTGGGTAATTAAAAATGTATGAATTTAGATTTGACCTGGATTTGACCCAAATCCAAATTCAAATCCAAGTTTTATCTTAATCTCTTTATAATTTAAAATCTTTTCTAAACTTCTATTATTTTAAATCCTACATCAATCTCTTTATAATTTGACTGGCCCATCTACAGCATCGAACAAGACCAAATTGCCAAGGGTGATCAAGATCAAACCATCGCCACCATCAACCAAAACCAGATAGTCGACGCCAATTAGGATTAGACAGCTAACTTCCATCAAGACTAAGCCAATGGTACCAACTAGGACGAGATTGTCAACACCGACTAGGGCCTAACTGTTGGCACCGATCGGGACCAAACTGTCAATGCCAATAGAAACCGAAGCACACGTGATGACTGGGACTGGATAGTCGACTTTCACCGAGATCAAATCGTTGGGACCAAATAGGACCAAAGTGCAGGCAACGACTAGAACTAAACGCTGACTTCTACTTGGACCAAACCGATGGCACCAAATGGGATCGGAGTGCAAGTGGTGACTGGGACTAAACGATTGACTTTTACTAAGACCAAATTGCCAGTATTAAATGAGACTGAAGTGCAAGCGACGATCGGGATCGAATGGCTGACTTTCACCGGGACCAAACTACCGATATTGAACAGGATCAAAGTGTAGGCGATGACTAGGATGGAATAGCTAGCTATCTAATTCTGGTTGGTGCCAGCGGTCTTATCCCAATCATCATAGGTAGTCCTGTCTCGGTTGTTGTCAGTGGTGAGATCTCACTGGAAGTCAGTCGTTTAATCCTAGTAGGCGCAGGTAGTTTAGTCTCGATAAAAGTTGATCACCTAACCTCGGTTAGCATCGGTGATTTGATCTTGTAAAAGTTAGCCATCCAATCCCATGCATTACTTGCACTTCGATCCCAGTTAATGGCAGTGATTAGGCCCTGATCGGTGCTGACGGTGTGGTTTCGATGGAAGTTAGCCATATAATCCCAATCGTCATTTGCAGTACAGTCCTAATAAAAGTCTATTGTTCGATCTTGGTAGGCACCAACAGTGTGGTCCTGATGGAAGTTGACCGTCTAGACCATCAAATTTTATTAGGATCAGACAGCCAACATTGTTCGGGTTGGTTTTAAATTCAAATATAGAATTTAAAATTTAAAATTTTATTTAATATCTAAACAAATGATTTTAATATTATAATTTAAAATTTTTTTATATCACCCAAATAAAAAATTTAGAATCTATAAATTTCAAATGTGAGATTTGAAATATTAAATTTCAAATCCAAATTTCCAACTTAAATTCACACATTCAAATCCAACCTTAATTTTTATTTGTACGAAAATTTGTTAATAGTTATCCTGGACTAAATCCATCTAATCCCTTATAATTAATATGTAAGGATTAGATCAATACAAATTGATATAGTCAATAAAGACTTAACACATAACTAATAAAAAGATGTGAGCTCAAATCTGGCTGTTATTGTGAGAATCTTGTTAATAGATGATTTATAAGTTTCTCTACGAATCTAAGTATTTTTAAAATTTGGAAGTATAATGTTATGGTGAGCTTTGAAAATTCAAATTACTTAAACTTAAAAAAAAAAATACAAGGAGCAATAGAATACTAGTACTTCTTTTGGCATAAAGAAAGTTGATAACATTAATGTTAGGGTTAAAGGGCCAATCTACATATAAAGTAGTTGGTTAGGGGTACCCAATATCATAAAGTGAGAAAGGGAGCATAAATACCCATAATGTTACATAAGTAGGTGCAGAAGTGACCAACCTAATAGCTTTGCCCTAACAACATTAGTTTTCGATATTAAATGCTAACTGTGCATGTCAAGTGTCAATCTTTATTGATGTATACTAAAAAAGAGACAAAAATACCCATAAAATGGTTAGCTTGGGGCATCCAGTAGCCTAAAGAAAAAAGAGAGAGAGACAAAAATACCAATAAATTACTAGAGTTGTGCAAAAATGATCAATTCATCAAATCCTTTAAATGTTGACCACTTAGCTGATACCTAAGCAGAAATTGATCATTTTTTTGCTGATATAGACAAAAAATATTTTCAATTGAATTTTTAAAGAGATTGATCAATCATTGTATAAGTACCCATAATGTTACTTTAATAGGTGCAATAATGACCAATTTGTCCAAACTTGAGATTCAACACAGTGAGATAGGCTGTACACAATTGAAAATTGAGATTAAGCACACTTCCTACCTTACGAATAATGTCATAACCTTAAGTAATTTCACTTATGATAAGTTCAAAATTTTTGAATGGTTTTTGCCGTTGCTACAAAGAAGTGAGCGGTTTAATTTGATATTTGGTTAAAATGATATTTTCTCACATAATATTCATACAATGAATGATTAACCTCCATATAATTTCACTTGGGAATATTTTTTTTAAGTCACCAAAAAAATAGTCAACTTCTATTTGTCAGCTAAACGGTCAACATTTAAGAAATTTGATGAATTGATTACTTTTACATAAACTCTAATAATATTATAGGTATTTTTACTTTTTTTGGCTTTGGGCTATTGGATATTCTTGGATGATTATTTTGTAGGTATTTTTGCCTTTTTTTTTTAGTTCACATCAATAAAGACTAATACTGACATGCACAATTAGCATTTAACATCAAAAACTAATGCTGTTAGGATAAAATTAATAATTTGATCACTTCTACACTTATTTATATAACGTAATGAGTATTTATATTTTATTTTTTATTTTATGATATTGAGTGTCCCTGATTAATTATTTTATGCATAAATTTACCTTTTAACCCTTATTGTTAATAGTTATATACCATGATCCATGAATATGCATATTTTACGCATGATCCGTCACAGTATAACGGTGCAGGTTAGGTGAAGGAGAAAATTTTGAATTCTTAATGTTATCTTTCCTTGTGTCAAAAAAACAAAAAAGTAGCATGATAAAGCTATCGAGGTAATCAACACGCTTCTTTTATTTATTATGTCAATAAAAGTTTTCAACTTTTTTATTTTCCTTTCCCACTCGAAATGTGATAGGATATCACTATTAGTTACAATGTTCAATTTTATATACATTCTGATTGGCTCGATAATCAAAACAATATAAGAAGGAGGTTTGAAATAGGATGGAATATGTAATTGCCTTCACAACATCCCGTCAGGTCCAGTCTCATATATATATATTCACAACATCCCGTCAGGTCCAGTCTCATATATATATATATATATATATATATAATAGCATTAATAATATTAATACAATTGATATCAATTCTGCAAGATTTGAGATTTGTTTGGACCTCTATAGGCTTTTGATATCTTATTTTTAGTTTTTCTTTTGTCATCATTGCCATTGTTATTATGTTTTCTTCTTATCAAAAAAATTATAATTAATATAAAAATAAATTAGTTTAATTATAATTTTAATATTTACAATTTTTATTCAAAACTAAAAGTTATTGATACTAAAAATTTTAATGACACAAAGCAAGTAAAAGAAGGTAATCTCTTTTTTGCAATATATTAAGTTATAGATTTATAATTGTGATTGATATAATTCAATAATTAACTTTAAGTTATTGTGACTCATACACTTGTTTTGTTTTAATTTTAAACTTAATTAACAAGTCATGTCCTTTGATATTTTAATTAATAGTTATTTTGGTCTTTCTTTCACATTGTCAGTTTTACCAAAGCATCCCAATCCTGTCTCAATTACTAACGGAATGGGACAAAATACTATATTAATTCTTGATAAGATAGGACAATTTTTGAGATAAAATAAAATACAAAATAAAAACTTAATTTCTATTATTTTTTTGAGACGAGACAAGGCCATAACAATCCTAATTATTAGGATGAACAATTAAATAAGTTACTTCTAGTTAAAAATCACGTTTCCTTCTCAACTCAAAATTCACTTTGCTTGCTTAATTCGACAATATTAGATCAGACCATCATATCATAATTCAGACATCCACCAAAAAGGAAAAAGCACCCGATATTTTACTAGAGATTATCCCAATTAGATGAGCTAACATGCTTCAATTTACTCTTAATTTTAAATAAGTAAAAGACACACACACACACACACAGTTACACTTTTAATCATATCAAAATGATAGTTGTTGAAATGTTTGCATGCTATTGTATACTTTGTTCCGGAGCTTCAAGTCATCCATAGATCAAAACCATGTCTTGTAATCAAAGGCTAAAGGAAAAAACTTGGGTTGAATTTTTTTTTATTAGACCTCCAAATATTCTGAACTTGTCTCATTTTAATTGAAAGATTATCTAAGCCTAGCTTAATTCAAATCGAGCTCGGCAAGGTCATAAAGAGTGACAACATTCTTCTAGCAAATATTAAACATGTGGTTACATTTTTAAGGATCAAATTCAGGACCTATAAATAAGTTGGTAAAGCTAGTAGTAGATATAACGGGAGACCAAGGAGATAACCCCTTACTTTTTAATTTTTTTAAGTAACGTGTAAAAGTTATATATTTTAGGTCCCTAGATATATTTGATACACTAATAAAATTTAACTTTACATCAAGTTTAATAATTACTTTATTATCCAAAAGCTAAGACATTGTAACTGGGATAGTTTTTTTTTTTAAATTACTTTTTTTTTGTAGCAACCAAACTATTGAAATTTTTAATATGAATTGGTTTTTTATCTTGATAGAATTTGATATTGTTGACACAAAAATTATGTGACAATTAAGCATTATTATCATGTTGGTATATTTAATTTGCATAGTTTATCAATTAAAAGACTTAGAATAGATTAAGTGAGCAAGCAGTAGATTTTTTTAAATGAGAAATTCTTAGATAGATTGAATACGTTACATTATTTGGGATCTATCCAATAAAAATATGATATTTAGATGCATTAAATATAAATTGATTCTGACGTTAATGATAATAGAGAGAAAAAATGTAAAAAAATTAAATATGTATTCTATTATAAGAATAAAATTAATTAAAATAATGTTACATAAGTTTTTATTTAGATGACTTGGGATATTTTAATTGAAAAGACTATAAATAACCTGGCGCACCCAGTCTACCTAATAATTTTTTTCTTAAATTGAGCATAATTTTAAATTATAAAGATGCATTTAAATCATTTAATGCTAAGAACATTTGTAATCTTATTGAGAATTTTACTTTTCATACTTTTTTTGATCAAGAAAAAATTCAATTGAAATATGCATTACAACGTGATGAGCTTGATATGTTCAAAGATTCTAATTTTCATAGCTTCACTATTATGGATGAATTATGTTAAAAGTTTGTAGAAGTTAAAAAGTCTAATTTTTATTCTTTAATTGCTAAAACTTGTACTAAGTCTTTTGATGTCATGGGCAACTGTTGAAAGAGTTTTTTCAACTGTAAAAATTATAAAAACAAGATTTTGCAACAAGTGAAGATAACTTTTTCACTAATTTAATGATACTTTATATTCAGAAGAAAATTGTTGAACAATTTATTGCATATATGATCATCAATGATTTTATGTTATGAATGATAAATTGATGAAAAAAATAAAAAAAATGAAAATACATGTTTCTGTTTGGTTATATATTTGTAAAATTAACTGTGAATATGTTAAAATATTTATATTATGCTTTATATATATATATATATATAAATTTTGTTCAATTATTATGTGTTTTGTAATCCTGGCTCCTAAATTAAAAATCCTAGCGCCGCTCCCAGGCATAGCCCCCTGTCAATTGAGTAAGTACTCAGTAGTATAACACTTGAAAATACTGCTTCAGCTTCGACCTCGCCCAAAAAAATAAAAAACTTCAAGATAAAGATGGGATTTCATTTTATATATATATATATATATATATATATTATAGTTTATCCCTTGAAAATATTTGTAGGGCACAAGGTTTTCATTCCTTTTATGTTGAAACCTCTATTTTCCGTGGGCCTTCCTTCCTCCGAATCAGCTTTATTAGAACTAAAACAAAGCATCCAAGGTCGTGGCTGGTGGTCTCTAGCCCCAAAATTTAATTAATTAAGGGTTCAATCATAATCATAAATAGTTAAACGTACCTAATACGCGTTGCTTTGTTATAGTATTCATATAATTATATTATAATGATAAAAGGGGGGTCATTATCAAAGTACGTAGGACCCAAAACAGCATATGATTGCCGGGGCTGCAACTTTTATTATTATGCTTATCCCATCTTCAGTAATCAATGCTAATTAAATCGCATTTTTATATAAATTCATCAATGGGTTCGGAGTATATGGTAAAAGCTCTTGATGAAGTAGAAGCAGTACTCGATTTGTATTTATTATTCATCATTAGGACGATGGAATGGAGTGAAGGTTTCTTATCTTATACTATATGAACCATGGGGATACATTATGATTATTGGTTCTTACACTGCTCACAAAATAACAATATTTCATAAGAAGAGATGTCTGTAAAATGTTATCCATGAATTTTAAGATGTTTGGAATAAATTTCAACATTGATTTGTCACATGACAATAATAAACTTATTTTGGTAAAGAAACAGCTACAGCAAACTTTGTGAGCAGAGAGCTATAAAGAATTGTTATCGTCAAAACATTTTCAACCATAGGCTTGCTAGATTAATTAGGAGCTGTAATTTCTTATATAAATGCTACAGATAGATAACCTTTCATATAATGTTGGTATATATAAAAAAAATTAATCATTTAATTTTATCAGTTCTGATTTGATTGCATCTTAGTTTTTAAATGTTAATTCAATATAACTCGATGCTTATATTTTGACTTGATAGAAATTTAATCATTGAACATTAAGTTGATGTAACTCAATATTTATAAATTTCAGCCATTTAAAATATTAATGTCTATATTTTAGATAAATAAAAGTATAAGAACTATAGTTATTTTTTAAAATTTAGGAATTAACGTTTCAAATTGCACAGAGTTAAAATTTAGATATGAATTTAAATTAAATCAAAATTATAAAAAATAAATGATTACTTTTTAAAATATACTTGCTCCACTCCAATTTATAAAACACTTTTAAACAAATTCATATATATCAATAAAGTTTATCAAAATACTCTTTACCATTTTACTTTTTTCAAAGAAAAAATATAAACTCTAAAAAATATCTTTAGTTTAATACTTCATTTGAAAAAATATATATTAAGGAAAGACAATATGTAAGAAGGATAATAATAAAAAAATATCAAAGAGTTTTTGATTCAATTGGTTGAAGGAGTTAAATTAATTATCTTATAATTTTGACTTCAAGTCATAGGATATGCAGCTATGTTGAATAAATATGTCAAAAATATTCTTGAGGCATCTATGAAGCCATTTTTGATAATAATAATCTCACACAATGGTAATATGTTCAAATTTCTTAAAATGCCGAGTAGTTAAAAAATATTATTAATAAAATTTTATTTTTATTAAAATATTTTATATTTTAAATAATAAATTTCTTTTAAAAATATTTTATAATTTGTGAAAGAGAGAGTAAAATTTTTCATTCTGTATATTATCCCGCATTTATCTTCTTCTTCTGTTCTTTTCTTTTCTGTTTTTGGGTTTTGCCGACAGCCTTTATTTTCTTCGTTGGCTAGATAAACATGGCATATGTATGCCATCATTTCCACAGCAACCAGCGACGTCATCGCTGGTTGAATCAATTGCACTCGCAACATACGTATAGTTAACAATCTTTAGTTCCAATTTAATTTGATTTAATTAATTGATGAATATAATGTGGAGGCCTTTTGAAGCAATCAATAAATTAAACTCAAATTTGCTTCGATTTCACCTCAACGTCTCTTGACCTGAGAAAATTAATGATTGTCATAATGATTCATGAACACTGAAGTACTAGTAGATATGAAAGAAACCAGCAAATAACTATTCACTGTTCAACGCGCGCAGGCCATTAACCACTAACAGTGTACAATTGGGTCAATCTTAGTGGTGAGTCATAATTGAAGTGTATGGCCGAAATCATCGATGGGGTTACATCAAAAATCAGAATGGATACGCAAAGTGGAACACGAAACAGGGAAAACATCGTGAATTACACACAAAATCATGTCCCTAAAACAGTTCAGTCCTGCCCCTATATGAGCACGCCAATAACACTTAATTCATTACCCGAAGGTGTAACCTTCTTTGTTATATAAAAAAGTTACAGGTGCTGTTTGGTTGTTGAAAAGAAATAAAATGAAATAAATTAAAAAAATGATAAAAAAGAATTGTGAACCATATTCATAAAAGAGGGGGATAATTTAATTTATGAGTTTGAAATCATAATTCATGAGATTTTTAAAGGGTATAATAATTTTTACATTTAAAATATATATTAATAAGTTTTATCATAATAATTTGATGCACACAAAAATTAAATGAACACAGCAAATGTACGAGTCAATGCAATATAGTAATGTGTCAAGGTTAATCCCATCGAGAATTAAATGTCGTAGCAAATAGGCATCAAATTTTTAATTTCATTTAAGTTAGGTAAATCACACATGAGAGTTTATAAACAAGAAAGATTAGCAATTAAGATTCAAAAGCAATTAATTTTACCAAACAACAATTTCACAAAAAAGATTACTTAAACTCCTTCTCCCTTGTTTACTTTTTAGATTCTATTTCTTCCGAATTATCTAAGATTAGTTTTGTTTGGTTAATCTAGAGTCTAATTAGTTATAATTGTCTTCCAAATCAATTACAACCCTCTCTTAAATAATAATACAAATGTTAACACAATTATCCAACAGGCATTAAAAGTTCATTGACACTCTAATATGATTATATGAATCTAAGAGGTACATTCCTATCCTAATGGAAAATTAGAATAAATTTTAATCCCATATTACCTAATCTCAAGCTCCATTTAAGATTTTCTTTTTCAAGATAAGCCTTAAACCCTTGAATCTCAACTTAATGGTGCCCAATCATCAAGCAAGTCACAATAAATGAGATTAAACAATCCAAAACTAACATTAATAATAGAATAATCAGAGAAAATATTATCTAACACATCAACAAGTATATAGTTGCTTAGGTCATAAAGAAAATCTAGCTATACATTAGTGAACTCAATCACATAGCAGCAAAATGAAAGAACAAAACTAAAAACATTGGAGAAGAAAGAGAAAAAAAATTAAACTAGAAGAAATCACAAAATGTGGATGAATTTTCTTCTTCCAAAAGTCCTAGATCAGTGCCCAGTCTTTAAAATTACCTCCTCTAGTCCAGAGAACTTCCCAAATGTCGAACTCTCACAGATCCTTGTGTTTTCTCTCTTTTATATCTAAAAAACTGATGCTATACATTTTTGGTGTGAAATATGCTACAGCGGGCATTGTAGCAAGATCTGTTTCTGGTTCAGGATTTGCCTTATAATACTGATCTGCTGTAGTGGCTAATTTACAATGGGTGATTATAACAATTCAATTTATTCATTAAATTTATTATATTTTTCTTCTTTACCTCTTTTAAGCTTTCGTAGAGTTTTCTAAAATTCAAAATGACTCAAATTTACAAAATAAATACTCTAAAACAAAATCAAAACATAATATTTTGCAAGACAAGCTATCTATTATCAAAATAAACACTAAACACGAGGGGTACCAATGTTGCCCACTTCTTCGCTTTGTAGGAGATGTTGTAGGATCGAACTTAGCTGGGTCCGCGATATGCCATGCCCCTTGGTAATTCGATTATTGAGAAGGCTTGAGGATGGTTGTACTACCAGCATACCTTGTTCTGAGTAAATTGGGTTTGAAAGAGTTTCACTCTTCACCCCACCAGGGATACTTAGGGGTAAACTCTAAGAAAAGAGAGGGCAAACAACAAGACAAATAAACAAAAATAATTAGATGATTCTTTAAAAGATCAACAAAACTCCTTAAAATATATAAAAATATAAAGAGTCATCAGTGATTTAGTTTATTTTTGTATTGATTTTTTAATTTATTCTATTCTTTTATTCTATTCTTTTTTAATAAGCAAATGAGACTTGTAAAATAACAATGTAAAACACCTTTTATTCAATAATTATAAAAAAATTGTTGAATAAAAAGAGGCAGGATTTTGAAAAATCAATATTCAATGGTTAAATAGAATTGTAATTTTATAACCGCTGAGTAAGTTAAATAGAGAATATTTAATGGTTACTTTCAAGGAACTGTTTAATAATTTCTCAGTTTATTAAATGGTGTTGTTTAGGAAACAATTTAATAAACTAGTACTCAACAGTTATATTGAATAACTGTTAAGTAGTTTCATTTAATTTTTTAAAATCGAGCCCTTCGCCTCATCGTCTCTTTCTTTCTTTTCTCATTCTCAATATACCCATCACTCAAAATCCATTTCTAACCAAACCCACCCATTTCCTATACTCCAAATGTTGTGGCCGTTATTGCCCCATCGCGTAACCTTCCTTTTGTTGTCGTCTGCGTCATAGAGTGGTTGTTTGTCGGTTTTGGTGGCCGTTTGCTCACCATCTATCATTGTCAATAGGTGTCTTCTTCTATTCCTTTCCACCGCCATTGCCCATAGCTTCTCTCCTCTCCATTTCTTCCTCCACTGTTATGGGTTGCTCTCTGGCAAGGGCGAGGTTTTTTTTTTTTAAGAAAAAATTATAAATATGAGACTTTTATTTCAATTTAGATCTAGAGTTTGGTTGACCCAATTTAGATTATGGGTTCAATAGCATTTTCTATTGTTTCATTAGTTGAATGAGTGACTGAATAGAAATAGGTTATAGCTCTGAAATTGTCGTGGCATTTTTTATCTGATATATTTGTTCTTAATTAAATCGTTAAATGTATTTAAATCAATTTTAATGGAATGATTTGCTAAATGGGAATGTTATTCCGAAATTGTTAATAGTTGAATATAATTTTTAATTTGTTAAAAGAGGGCCGTAAAGCGCGGAAAATACTCAATTTTATGCAATTATGTTGCCCTTTTTTTCAAATTTTAGTTTTTCCTTTAATAAAATAAATATAAGCATTGATAAAGTTGTTTGAAGCAGTTTAATATTTTGTTATATTAAAATAGTGTAAAGAGAGGGTATAAGGCATGGGAAATGTACATATAATTCGTTATGCTGCTAATTTTTTTTTTAAATTTTATTTTTGCCTTTAAATAAAATAAATATGAGCATTGTTTAAGTTGTTTGAAGTAATTTAATATTTTGTTAGATTAAAATAGTGTAAAGAAAGGGCATAAGGTATGGGAAATACTTATTTGAAATCGTTATGTTGCCAAATTTTAGTTTTGCCCTTGAAAAGAACAAATATGATTATAGTTGAAATTGTTTGAAGTAATTAAAGTTGTGACTCATCAAATACTTTTCTATCTTTACCATATTTCTTAAATAAAGGCATTATAGATAAGAAATGAACGTCTATCAACCATCTATCTAAGAAATATTGAGATGGGGTGACAGATTTTATTAAATTTATAGTAAACAATGCATATTATGACACATACATTTATGCTTAAATGGAAAAAATCATTGAAGAGTTGGCACATAGCTAGTGGCGGTGCTAGGACCCTATGTTATAGGGTGTAACATTTTTAAAATTAATAATTTAAAAATAATTAAAAAAATTTGAATCCAATATCTTTAAACTTGAATTAAGAAGTGCAAAATATTTGGATCAAGAGGTCCAAAATATTAAAATACATGAAGCTTTTTTATAATTTTCTCCAAACTCAACGAATGCATTTGCTCCCCTTAGCTTTAATGTAGCACCACCCATGCGCACAATATGTTTTCAAGCATGATTTACATGCGCACAATATGTTTTCAAGCATGATTTACTTTTAAATGTGATACATGTGTATATTTAAAGTTCAAATAAATGATATACATAGGCACATGGTTAGCCAATTTTTGGGATTTGGAGATTTATATTTCAATCACTAATTTATTTAACTTAAGCAATTTCAAATTGCATATAACTTTTGTTCAGGAATTCATGATATATTCATGTATATATATGATTATTGTTGGCTGAAATTTGTTTCTAGATTTGATAGAATATTCTGTAATTTATAATGGAGGGAGTTGCTAGAAAATGTAGACCCTCTATTTTAAAAATTTTGGTCATAATATTCAATATTCAATGATTATAATGAAAAACTTTTGAATATTATGACTAAACACGCAATAGACAATTATTCAACAATTTAGAAATAAAATCATTGAATAATTACACTATTCAACAGTTCTGTATTCATAAATGTTGAATATAGGCACAATATTCAATGAGTCTAAGTAAAGAACCGTTGAATATTTTATCATCCAATTTTAAAATTGAATCAGACATTTATTTAGCTGTTTTGTATTAAAAACTGTTGAATAAAGTAATAATATTTAATGTTAAAAAATCATTGAATAAAAAGTTTAATAACATTTAGCGTCAGACGATTTAAAACGATTAAAGATTGATAAAAATAATCATTTTATATTCTTTTTTTTTTCAGTAATGTTTATTACACACGCAACTGCTTTTACACGCACATACACATCCGCTTCTTTTGATCTTTAATATAAGATAAAATTAATCAACTATTTGCTTATTAAGAAACTATAATTATGTCTTTAAAATTAATAAAAATTATGTAATTTTTTTAATTTTATTCTTCTTTACAATCAATAATCATATTAAACTGTTGTCTATGAATTCAAACCATAATAAATAAATATGGGATAAAATTGAAAAAAAATTAATTACTCTTATTTTGTCTAATACTCCCTTCGTTAAAAAATATAAAACATTTTTAACTAAATTTTACTCCTAATAAAATAATTACTTACTTTTAAACTAACCTTATATTTACCCTTATTAAACACCCTATAATGGATATAAAGTCATTCATTAATAAGAGCACTTTTAAAAAAAAGGCAATCACTATACGTTGAAAGACAAAAAATATCTTGTATTTTTTAACATCTAACTTCTCAAAAAATGCCTTATATTTTTGACCGAAGGGAGTATTAAAGACTTTTTTTTTCAAAATTTGTCTTATATTTAATTCAAAGGGAATATATTAGAGTTTGTAAATTGATTTATATATTAGTATATATACAAATACTATTATAGGTTTTCCCTCCTTATTGTTTATTGTCCTTTTTTAAGAAATTCCTCTTAAAATGATCAAATAACACACATACAAGTGTGTGTGTCATAAAAATCATATCTTTTTGAATTATTTTTTGTCTAATTAAATTAAATTATATTATTTAAATAAATTTCAATTCAATCTGTCATTTTTTTTTAAAATAGTATACAAATAAATTTCAATTTATAAAATTTAGCATATGAAAATGGAAATACAGCAACAGACCAAGTTAATCCTGCTTTCAAATTTCTATCACCACGCCAAATCATTGAGAATATACCTATACCCTTCAACATCGTACAACAATCAGCAAGTTTTTTGTCCATTTCCAACTTCTCCACCTTTTCAAATACATTTCTCTCCTTTCCTTACAAATAATTCCAAGTGTAGAATTCAAAGATCTGCTTAACTTTAAAGATTTGGTGACTTTTGGGTTCCTAAAAAATCATATGAATGATTCCTCATCAATAGAGTCGACTACTTAAACTTCAAGAAAAATGGCGTCAACTTTTTCCCCCTTTTATTGCACAAAAAGGTCAGTATTTTTTGATAATTTAACTGAGAACAAAACAGATTGTGTAGCACACTCTCCGTTCTAATTTATAATATATATTTTGAAGCGACTTAGTATTCCAAAAAATACAAGAAGTTTTGACAAAAATAATATTTCATTAATAATTATTATTCCAATATTACCCCTCATTTATTCAATCCTCAAATAAATTTATTCCCCTCTCTCTCATTAATGAAGCTTGAAAGGTATTTTTAAAAATTTATAAAAAAAATTAAAATTATAAACTGTATTTAATGAATTTCATTGGGTGTGTTTGGATTTCAATCAAAAAATAATAATTAACAGAATGTGATGATATTTCAATAATATTTTCTGAAACTAATGTTGATAAAATGGGAGAATTAATTAATTAATCCTCATAATTTTACCTAGTTATCAACTCAATTCTTACACTCTGAAATCACGCAATTCAACCCTTACAGTTTACAATGGCAGCGACTCAGTCTCTAACTTGTCCATCGTGTCACTAACAAACTAAAATATTGTTGACACGTAGACAATCAGCATCAAGCAAGATTAAAGTCCACTTGAACCAATGCTACATCACACACACTCCAACTCAAATATACCTGATGCAATTGCCCATTAATTGATTAAAAGTGGAAGACAGCAGGGCAAAAGAGCAAGCTTATCAATGGAGCCCTTGTTCATCATTCTTTCTGGATGCTCCAAGACAGGCTAATGCCACAAGCTGCGAACATCAAGGGTACTAGTTAGGAATATCCAATAGCAAGAAACACAAATTGTGAACTCAATTTTAAAAGCCCAAAACTATAGTTTTATGAAAATATATCCAAACATACATTAAGGTGTTCGGGTACTAGTTTTCAAAACATTGCTTTTGAACTCCATAATTAATTATTTTGGATATCCAAACAGGCTCTTTGATGCATACGTAATTTTGTTAAAAAATGCCGTGCTCTATCAATTGGGATGTAGGAAGTACTGTAACAAATACTGATGTTAATGGCGAGGTGAAGGATGTTTAACTTTTCGTACAGTTTCAGCAATGGATTACAGAGTTAGTCCCGTTTGCTTAATTGAACCAGTCAAATGTTTAACTGTTTTTTTTTTTAATTATAAATCAATTTAACTTTGATCCTTTTGAAATTAGATTATTATATCCATTCAGTATTCAGATTACACTAATACCATTTGAAAATCATATACACGTGATCTTAAGGTACAACTACCGTTGAAATATTGTTTAATGTGGTTCCTATAGAAGAGTTGAAAAGTGAAAACCCAACCCTCTAATCAGGGCAACCATCAATAATAATTTCACGGGATTTGGTAATAAGGATTGACTTACTTGTTTAAATCCTTTTTGAGATTTGAACTTTGAAAATTGAAATATTTTTATATAAAAAGACTTTGAGCACATATTTACTTTTACCTTTAAAAATAAGATATTTTAAATTTTAAAATTAAATTTAAACTTCAAAATATGCATTTGCACTTTAAAATTAGATTTTACACCACTTAATTTAATTTTTGAACAATATAATTTGTATTTTAACAAATGAATATGTATTATTATATATAATATAAAACTAATTTTTTTAGATAAAAATAAATAAAAAATAAATATAAAATTGAGCTTTTAAGGTTTAGGGTTTAGCTTTTAGGCCTGGCTTGAGCTTGATCAATAAAAATAAAAATTAAAGAATCGATAGATGATATTTCTTTTGATTCTATTTATAAGTTATTTATACTAACCTCATCAATACTAATAATCTAATACAATAAAAATATAAAAAATAAAAGTAAATAAAATTCTAAACATAATTTTTAAGTAAAAAATAAATAAATTATATAATATTATTATTTTATTTTATTTTTTAATTTGAAATAAAATAATCTCATTAATTAATAATTTATAAAATGAATTAGATTATATTTTTAAAAGTCGTCTAATATATAGAATTGGAGGGAGTAGATTTCAAGGTGGCCAATTGTTTGGGCCTAAACTCCCATACACCAAGCCCTTCGATTTACCATTTCTAAGTTTCTCACGGTCACTCTGGCCTCTGGGAGGATAAAAATAAATTTAAAACCTTCAGTATCTGAACAGTTTCAAAACCTATATATCTATATAGATAGGTTTTGAAGCTGATCAAAACAGGTTTTGGTCATCATGCTGAAACGAATCAAGATTGAAAATGTAGCAGATCGACTTAGAGCCGTGCGAGAGATTAGTTTCAGTAGAGGACAAAAGATGAGCTGAGTTTAAAAGATAAGGAACCAAATTGACAAAACGTGGATGCCTTGATGAACCCCACGTTTATCCCTTTTTTAAGTGAAACATCACTTCATTTCTCTCCATATATGATTTACATGTGTTCTCTCCTTTAGCCTTCAAGTCTTATGCGTCATGTACCATCCCATCATCTTTAGTTCTTTACACACTCTCTTTTATAAATGACTCGAATACTCACTCCATCACAATCATACATCATATATTTGGGACATTTTTGCCCGCACACCCATATATCCTTCAATTTTTGTGCCGAACGTGTGATAAGTATTTTTTATCTGCACATGAAACTAATAATATTTAGGGAGAATCGTATTTAAGGCTCATCAAGCAACAAAATTGCATATAAAGCCCAATACAAATGATTAACTCTGCAGGGTTGAAAGGAACTGAAAAAAATTTTGAACTTTAAATGACAAAAAGTACCTTTAATGAGTTGGAAGAAAATACAACGCTAAAATGGATATTGACAAATGACTGTTCACATGTTGACAAGTAAAAAGTTTATATATCAACAAATAATATGTATTTGTTCTTTAAAATTAGGCTTTAAAATCTGAAAACTAACCTTGCAGAGAATATTCAAACTATATTGAGCCTTGTCTGTGATATTGTTGCTTAAGTGGGCCGTGGATGCTATTCTTCCTAATATTCATGTATTTGTTTAATTCATGGATAATTTCACGGCATCAATCTTTTAGAAGCATGATTTGAATTTTCATGGACCACGTTTCCGATTTCTGGAGGGCACAGAATCTGTACAACTGATGCCTCCAAAGCAAGCTCTGATACATTATAATTCATGAAGGGATATAGACGCAATGCCTCCACACACACAGGTACTTGCTTTAAAGCAAGCCTGTGTTCGCAAGTATAGGTCATGCCACTAGCTTCTTGACCGTATCCTAGGAGAGAAAGTACTCAAAGATATGGTGGGAAACATCAAAATTGTGAATCCACCAACGAAAATCGAGTAAGAGAGAAAAGAAGGAGATTCCGATTGTCTATGTATAATTATCCTTCGATCTCAGCTGCCAATATATGGCATTATAGCTGCAGGTGGATTCCCGTACCTTGTACATTTATATAATTTACTTGCTTCGTGTTCTCGGCAGCTTCTTTCAAGTCTAAACCGAATCCGACCAAATCATGACATAGACATAGTTTGGTTGTTAGAAAGGATAAAAATTAAATATATATATTAAAGAAATAAAATAAAAAAATAAATTATCTACCTCAATATGATAAACTAATTGCACATTTATCTTGGTATTATTCTTTTCATAGAAAATATATAGAAAAACTCAACACTAAAAATGTGGGAAATCACCATACTCTTCATATACTTCATTAATCATCATGACTATTGAGGTTATGAATCAAATTACCCTTCACCTCTTAAATATGATAGACCTATCATTCATTTACATTTTTATCATTTTTTATTTTTATTTCTTTAATATATCATATTCTCACCACTTTCAATGACTAAACAGTGTCATAGTACCTAGCAATCACTGGGAGGGGATTGAAGACAAAGGTCAGGAGATATGACATGGTGAACTTGTGATGCAGGGGAAGTAATACAATATAAGAAAATACATGGCATTTAGAGCTGTCAATTAAGATCGAGCCCGTCGGGTCACCTTTTAAAACCTAAAAATAATTACGGTTGAGCCGCTATTTTTAAAAAAAATAATAATTTGGGCTTAAAAGGACCAGCTCTTTTTAGCCCTTTTATTATTATTTTTTTAAATTATAATATAAAAAAAATAAAAGATTAAATATATAACTCAAAGAAATGAACATATTAAATGCATTTATTCATTTCTCATTTATTTATTAAGATTTAGCTGATAATATTAGTTAAATCTAATTTTTATTAGTATTAACTTTGATGTTGCTATTTGATATTAGACCTAAATATTTAAATTTTCTTTATTGTTGTGGTGTAAATTGATTTAAAATTTATTTTCTTAAACTTAATTTTATGTATAATAACTTTTTTATGATTATAAATATATTTTTTTATAATTTTAAATTAAAAAAATTAAAAAAAATAGAGTCGAGGCCCTAGGAGCTAAGGTTGGACCTTATAAAAGAAAATCTTGACATATAATTGAGTTTATTAGGACCAGCCTATTCAGGCTCTAATCTTTTAAAGCTAAACTGGCTCTAATTGACAGTTCTTGATCCCTAATATTACAACAACAGCCTAATGAGCCTCATGGCTTATTGTCAAATGTGAAACATTTGAAAGCTCTTTGACTTTAACAAAAAAAAAAAAAAAAGAACAACAGCAACAACTCCAGAATGAGTGCGTAAATAATTTTGTTGTATATCCTAGCAAATCAAGGAGTAATTTGTACATATCAGATTTTTATAGCGATCCACGTTACGTATGCATGTTTTTTTTTGTGGCCAAAGTTACGTATACATGTTGAATAAAGCATTTTCTAACGTTTCATGCAATTTTTTTTAATCCTTTTACTAGTTATCTACATATTTTATTGAATAAATTAGCAAAAAAAATTAATTCCTTCAAGTTTTAACACATTTTAAAAGGATTTAAATATTAGAAACTAGCTAGGAACAATATTTCCAAAATTTTTGAAGCTATTATTTAATATTCTACAGTTGTTAAAAGTTAGGGTATGTGTAGACTGAGTGAGAAGTTAAATAAAATGGATAGCCCGGCTCACCAACATAATTAAATCCAATTAACTAGAGACGAGTAGAATGGTCATAATTTATGGCTACTTGTAAACTTTAAACGTTGCTATGTAGATATGGGAATTCATGAAGGGGAAACTTTGTGCAATAAAATTTAGAAGAGTAGCCCATGATTTGCATCGTTAGGGACCAATTATAATTTAGGCAATATGACATGTATTTTGAATTTTAGATTTATGGGTGAGATGATAATGATCCCAAAAATTGTATTCTTTTTCTTAAAAAGAAATTAACTGTATTCTTTATTGTCTCCATTTATTAAGATGACAAAATATAAAACAAGTCTATTTAAGAATTTAGCCCCAAAAAAAAGAAGGATTCTGATTGGGTTTTAGCTTTTAGGCCTTTTGCCTTTCAGATCTAGACCAACTCTAGTTTTGGATTGGGTTGGGCTTAGGTTCTATAAAGAATATACACTTTTTTTTTTCTTTTTCCTTTTTTGCAAAAATAAGACCTATTAATGAATTTTACAACTTATAAGTCTAATAACCAAGCTGATACATTCAGATTGTGACGTCTCAAAGGAGTAGGTCAATAAATTGGGTCAATTTTCTTTTAATTTCATAAAAAACATCTCTGAAGAATATGTTTGAGAATATTACTTTTTCATAATCAAAACAAAGTTTTTTCAGCATTAAAGTTCTATATATTAATATTATTACACATGTATTTAATATTTAATTTATTTTAAAATTTACTTATGATATTTCATATTTAATATTGTATCATTTTAATTAATAAATATCTATCATGAGAATAATTTTAAATTTAATCCTCAAAGATCAGTCTTCGCCCCTATTATTGTGTTGTATGTAAAGGCATAGTCTTCTCCATTTTTTTCACTTGTTTATGATTTGATTTTGCACTAAAATATAAATAATGCAAACATTTTTTAAAATAACACGATATGTAAAACGTGTTACTTCCTTCATTTTTAAAAATAGGAGAATTTTAACCAACTCATACTCCCTCTATTAAAAAATATAAGACATTTTTTTAAGAATTAAATGTTTAAAAATATTAAACATTTTTTATATGTTAAAGTGTAATTAATGTATTTTCTTTTTAAAAATGCTCATAATATTTATATTTACTTTTAAGTGAAACTCCCCATCTATATGAATATGAGAAAATGTTGTTAGTTGGAAAATAACTATCTACTTCAATGAAGATAATATTCAATTAAAAATACTTTATATTTTTTTACATAGGAATTATAATTTTAAGAAAATTAGTTAATCTTAATAACTATATTTGACAGTGAAATGTTTTGACTAAAATGCCCATGTAATTAATGTTTTTTTGTTTTTTCTTCCCTCTAATTTATATTTTTCCACTAATTTAATAAAAAACGTAATTAATGCTTTTTGAAATTTGTAGTTTTATTTATAATAAAAAATAAAGAAACATAAGATAGTTTTTTTTACATTTAAAAATGGAGGGAGTATCATTCATGTGTGCAAGAGGAACAGCCGCATTAGTTGATCGTAATATTTAAATATAATTAAATATTAATTAATTGGGGTTTACTAATATTCAAGAAGATTTTGTTTGTATTTAGGCCTTGAACCTTGTCGACAAAATGATAGGTTAAGCCACGCCAAAAAAAATTTGATAGGTTCAATGTCTGAAAGTAGCCCATTAAAATACAAGGCCCATAAGAAACCTAACAAATGAAGCCGTTTAAGATATCAAAAAAATCTCGCCGTCTAATTTATCTGGAC
Organism: Prosopis cineraria; assembly: GCF_029017545.1. Taxonomy (NCBI): domain Eukaryota; kingdom Viridiplantae; phylum Streptophyta; class Magnoliopsida; order Fabales; family Fabaceae; genus Prosopis; species Prosopis cineraria. The sequence goes on from NW_026555333.1 coordinate 13,758,080, forward strand.
AGTTTAATCTTAGCCGTCAAATTTAGGTTTCGAAAGAAACCCTAGTTTGCCGCTATAAGAGTCCTCGCTCACATTTCTACGGTTACTGCAAGCTGCTACTATTCTCCTCTTTCGCTTTCTCTTCAAACTCGAACTGGGGTTAAAGAGACGGCGCTGTTCCGCTGTCCGCCTTGACCAAGCCTTGCTTCGTCTTGGCCCTCGATTTTGCTTCAATCCCATTAACCTTTGCTTTTATCTTTCTTGTATCTAAAATCCGAAATCCAGGCATCATCAATGGCGGTGAAACCCACTAAAGCCGAGAAGAAGATCGCTTACGATGCCAAATTGTGCCAGCTTTTGGAGGAGTATACCCAGATTCTCGTGGTGGCGGCCGACAACGTCGGATCCAACCAACTTCAGAACATCAGGAGGGGTCTGCGTGGTGACTCGGTGGTGCTCATGGGCAAGAACACAATGATGAAAGCGCTCTGTCAGGATTCACGCTGAGAAGACCGGGAACAATGCCTTCCTCAACCTTATCCCTCTACTCCAGGTGAGTGATCTATTCGTGGTTCTTTTACGAGATTCACAATGGGATTAAATTCGTCGTTTCCTTTAGACTGAGTTGTGTTTATGGATTAAGTGAACTTTTCTTTGAATCGAAAGAGTATGAGCATATGATTCCCGTTTAACATATGATTCTCCTATATTAACGGGCACCTCGTGTTTCGTCCATTGACTTAGGGCAACGTGGGGCTCATTTTCACCAAAGGAGATCTGAAGGAGGTTAGCGAGGAGGTTGCCAAGTACAAGGTGAAGTAGCAATACATTTTTTCTGTGGTCATATTATTTATGTAATAGTGAGGCTAAATTATTCTGGTGGCCCTAGTTAGCTTCGATGTTTGGTATGCCCTTGATAATTATCTGCAATATTATGGCCATGTTATTTAACTAAAACCTTTTCAACTGTGATGCTTTAATTATCATTGATTTGCTGCGTACTAAAAAACAGCATTCAGGAATGTTCACATGATATTAACAAACAAGCTCTTGTTAATTGTGATACGGCTTATAATTGTACCTTTTTATTTGACAGATTCAATTACTGGTAGTTTTCTCCTTCAATCTTAGGAAAAATGTTTTCCAAGTGTTGTCCTTGTTTGATGCTTCATGTAGTCATGATTGTTAGCGATCTACTGCCCAATTTTAGATTGTACTTGATGAACTTATTTGTAGAATTAAGTTTGAATATGCTGATTTTATCCGCCTAAATGTTAAAGTCCTTAAAAATATGTTGTACTTAGGCCATTCTGTTTTTTTGTTTTCGTCCATTGACAAGTATGTCTTTATATGAACAGGTTGGAGCTCCTGCCCGTGTTGGTTTGGTTGCTCCAATTGATGTCGTCGTTCCTCCTGGCAACACAGGGCTTGACCCCTCTCAGACATCTTTCTTCCAGGTTAGCAATCTTGAGTTGGAACAGCTCAAGTTTCATTCTTGAGAACACTGAGTTTTATACTCTCCACTTTTTCAGGTGCTCAACATCCCCACCAAGATTAACAAGGGTACTGTGGAAATTATCACCCCAGTGGAACTTATTAAGAAGGGTGACAAGGTGGGCTCCTCAGAAGCTGCCCTACTTGCAAAACTCGGGATTAGGCCCTTCTCATATGGGCTTGTGGTCCTATCTGTGTATGACAATGGTTCGGTCTTCAGCCCTGAGGTTCTTGATCTTACTGAGGATGACCTTGTTGTGAAATTTGCCACCGGTGTCTCCATGGTGACATCACTTTCTTTGGCCATCTCATACCCAACAATTGCAGCTGCACCGCATATGTTCATCAATGCCTACAAAAACGTGTTGGCTGTTTCAGTGGAAACTAGCTACTCTTACCCTCAGGCGGAGAAGGTTAAGGAGTACCTAGAGGTATTGTCATCAATATTTTATTTGCCGTGGCCCTCAATTTTTTTTTTATTCTGTAGTCCTTTGAACTTCGAGTTTCTGATTCTTGTAATGTTTTAACTACAGGATCCCAGCAAGTTTGCTGTTGCTGCTATTGCAGCTGCTCCTGTTGCAGATTCGGGTGCTGCTCCGGCTGCTGCTGCAGAGGAGAAGAAGGAGGAGCCAGCTGAAGAATCCGATGATGACATGGGTTTCAGCCTGTTTGATTAATTGTGGGTCATTTAAAAGTTAGACATTATGGTTCTTTTGACATGTCTGAGTTGTTGGAGTAGGTTATTTTCTGTTTATTCAAGATATTTAGTACTTTTTATTCGTCCAGGCTTTATGTTATTGGCCATATGTGCAGTGAGACTTAGGTTGTGTAATATTTGGGGTTTCAAGTTGCTATTTATCCTTTTGTTTTACTTAGTTTATGCCTGGTGGATATTTTTAAGTTTGAGGACTTGCATGTGTTGGTTATTTGGTTACTGTTTGAACCAGTTGCTACTGAGATGGGCTAGTATCTTCCCCTCCCAACGTAAGTGGCAACTGGTAAGAGAGTCAAGTCTGTGTTCCTATGCCACACTTGTTCTTTCACCCCTAATCTTCCCCATCATCGAATAAATAAAGAGTATAACCTCTTGGAGCTTATATTCGAATGTTGCTTTTGTTTCTCATTCTGTCATTCATCATTTTACAGAGAAATTTTAGTTGGGTTAAAGTATATTTACTTTTTTAACTTTTACACATTTTATTTTAGTCACTCAATTGTAATAAAATATTGTTATTCTTTTAATCTTAATGCTATTAGTTTTATCATAACAAATTTTTATATTAAATTTTAAATGTTGATAAAACTTAATTAAATGTGAACATATTAAATTTAATTTTGTTAAAAAAATGATGATGATCGACGTAAAAATTAGTCATTTGATATTAGAGTTAAAGAGTTAAAAAATATTTTATAAAAGTAAAAATTAAATTAAAATTTCATGCAAAGTGGGGATTAAAATTATATTTTAACCTTGTAGATGTCTATAAAAATAATCTTTTAAAATGAAGTTTTCTTATTTGTATTTTTGTCATCCATTCTCCCAGCTTGCTTAAAACTGGGATAACTGGGATGTTTATCTGAAGATTGCCATCTTTTTTATTTCGATGTTGTCTTTCGATGGATGTTGGATATGTAATTCTGGGTTTTCAGAAATGCAATGATCAATAGTAGTACTGAATCATGTTTATTAGGAAGCCGAGTCAGTGGAATTAGCCGGCTAGGCACCATAATATTAAAGGATGCTTTTGTACTTCTTGTGGTCGTGCATTTTCATCTTCGGACGCTGCAAAAAAGCCAGATCGATACTAATTTTCAGCATGCTTTGAGAGTAGTGCAGGAATGAATTAATTCTGTTTACTTGTATAACAAAAAATAACGGCTATCTGGTTTGATTATGTATTTATATCGTCATTTAAGGGAAATGACGTCAGTTTGGATTTTCAATCCAATGAATAATGTGTTGCAATGTTTAAGTGATAAATCAATATGAAAGTTAAAATCGCATGCTGCGTTGAACTAGCTTTCTGGACATGATTGAGTTGCTGACACCATTGATTTTAGAAACCCTGAATTACATTGAAAGACAACTTGGAAATAATACCGTGGGCAATCTTAAGCTGAATCAAAAATCATTTTGTTGTACTTGGTTTAGGCCTCATATTTTCATTTTTCATGGGAAAATTGGTCCGGAGGACCAAGAGGTAAATTTATTTTTAAAAAAAAGCTTAAGATCCTTCAAATGAATTAAGATTATAAATCTACAATCTTAATTTATTTTAACGCCTGTTTGGTTGGGGGTAGGGGAGGACTCCAAAACCTCCCCCCAAAATTGGGGGGCATCCCCTCTCCCCTCCCTTCGAATAAGACATTTGAAGATTTCTGACCTTTTTTCCCAAATTTCTATGCCTCATGGTCTTTCTTATGAATTTTCCCCATGTCTATACTTGGAGACCATTCATGCGTTGACTATTTGTATTAGTGCCTAATACCCATTATCCTTTATCACTGGTGACGAGGCTACCATTTTCGTAGAGAGGGTGAGTTTGTAATCTTGAGTCCTGACAATCTTTGTCGCACGTGGCAGCATACGTGTTGGGTCTGAAAGTTTCTGAGAGACCCAAGAGTATGATGGATGCAACTCTAATTCGTAGCTTACACTGAATATACATATACATACTGAAGAAACAGAATGCAGGCTGGATATTACAAAGACTTTAAAGATCAAAAGGAAAGCAAGCCTTGATAATCACCTAAGTTTATCTAAAAACTCCACTGATTCCAAATGATGTGTGCCCCGATTAACTGTGCATGCGGCGGAGATAAGTATTAAATAAAACAAAACAGAGAATAAAAAAAATTCGGAATAAATGGATCCTTGTTGGATTAGTCAAGGTGATTAATATTAATCACCTAATTAGTTGGTAACTCTAAAATTGATACAAAGAATATTAAGATGCATTAGAGGTAGAGAGTAGAGAGTAATGTTTTAAGACTCAGACTAACCCGAACGTCAGACTAGTTGAACCGTCACCCGAAAAAAGAAATGGTTTGGTTCAATCATTTGGCCCATTCTGACAGTTGACTCAAGTTGGCTTGCTTTGACCTGAGTAGTTCTTGAAGACCCAGAGCAAAAACCCGGAATCCGAAGTGGTCAAATCATTTTGACCCATTTTTTTCAATATATATGTATATAAATATTATTTTTTATTTAATTATTATATCACCAGTTTAACCACCAGTTGAATTAAGAAACTCGTGACCCACTGATATTTTCGGTTCATTATCCTGTTCGTTTTTAAAACATTGCTAAAGAGATTGAGTGTTACCTATAAAAAGAGATTAACATAAGTCCTCATCTCATGATTCTCCAAACCAACAATTTTGGATTGTTACTTTCGGCCTTGAAGGGTTGATGTTTTGTTATAATATCATTGATGGCTTGATAGCATTCATATTTTGCTTCATTTTAAATCACTTAACTCATCAACTATCAAATATGTTCCGAGACGGCTAGTTTTGATGAAAGCTATGCTTGGTATCCCCCCCTCCCCCAGTTGCACAGCTACAACAACATGGTATCTGCCCCTTTTTCCTTCCACTATTGTGGGATTGACGGGTCGTTTTTTCTTTATTGAGTAATTAATGGCATTAATTTTATATTTTTAACTATTATTTCTTTTATACACGGATCATTAATATTCTTACTATTTTATTAGTGAAATCCCATGCATGTGTGCAGGAATGACAAAGATACTGATATGTTCATGATTTTTGTTGAATGTTGAGGAGTTAATGAATTATTCTGCGGTCAATGTAATATTTGATTTAGTGATAGCTGATAGCGAGTTGGAGCAAGGGACGGCTAACAAAATGAGTGGCGCGTTTAAAAAGAAATGACAAAAGTGGGATGTGTTTGAATAAAACAAGAGATGGGCCTCTAAGTGCTAATCCCTTTCATTCCTTTTTCGATGCTCTTTTTATCTCAGCAGCCACCCCCAACCCACTTTCAAAGCCGAGTCGACTTGTAGATAATATACCACGCCCAACCCAGTTCAATGCAACTAACAAAATGATGACCTAGGTTTCGATTTAATCTTGGCGTGATCAAAATGAAATCTCTCTAAATTCATATCAACACAGAATATGAAATTTATACAAGAGTTAGGCTATTCACAAGTCGTAAATATTATGTTCTCGGTGAACTGGCTTGAGGAACTATTTTTTGCTGAGAATTTCAACATTAGAAAAATACTCTTCCCGTGCTTCTCATGTGACACTTTTAATCGCTTCATGTATATTATAAAAATTAATTTTTTTTTGATAAAAAAAATTGAGACATACTTTTATTTTTACCTTTAATTTTAAATAATGATATAACTATATTAAATACTTTCACATTAATTAAAAAATGATAAAATTGAAAAAATGACTTAATTATTGGAATGTGCTCTATATTTTAAATCAAAAATTACTTTTAAAAGATATCTTATAAATAGAATCAGAGAGACTAAGTAATATGATCTTAAGAGCTTTCTTGTACATGCAAAACCTAAAAAACTACTCCAATGTGGTTACTTTAAAACAACTTATAGTCTTTTCTATAAGTCATTTTGTATTGAAAAATGAACCATTAATTACTCTTTCTAATTTTTCTCTTTAAAGTTCTATATAAGGGGAGTAAAACATTACATGTGAGAGAAAAAATATTTTTAAATACAATGCATTTAAAAAGGATAAATAGGGGAATTCTTTTTTAGACCATATCAATAATTTAACTATCTTTTTATATTTTTGGTGAGACACTCTCCTTGGTTCAAAATATAAGCATTTTTTTCAATTAATCTTAATCCAAAATATAAGCAATTTAGTATTTGATTTTTTTTTTCATTTTACTTCTTATATTTATTAACCTAGATTCTTGTGGTTGTGAATTTATAATCTTTTTTTTTCACTCATCATAGATTTAAACTAAGGATAAAGAGGAAAAACAATGATCCCTCTATATCAAATTAAAAGACAATTTGAGACAAGAATATGTACACAATTAAAGTACAATAATGACACTTTATAAATTACTTTTTTTCAAAATAAAACTATAAACTCTAAAAATGTTCTTATACACTTTATCATTACATTATAATATTATTTAAATTTTCTTTTCACTTGAAGGGTAATATGAAAATAATTATTAATTAAACCTTATTTTTTAAATTGTTTCATATACTAGGATAAAAAATTTTCACAATTATCTTATAATTTGAGATTGAAGGGAGTATATATTTTTATAAAAATAAATTTTTTATCAATATATACAATATTGTTAAAACTGCATATATATTTTGAATTGAAGGAGCAGCTGGTGCAGACTGGCGGATATAAGAATTTATGGCGTGAAAGGAAGAGGAAGAGCATCATAAATGGGTGATGATGACGACAACGACTTGAAGGGATTGTATCATTGGCTCCGCCTAGTCCGGCACTTCCCTACCAACCTTTCTTCTTTGCTGCATTTGCCTTCCCCACAATTTTCCCAAACCATCATTTCCTTTTTTCACCTACTATTTCTTCTTAACTTCGATGCAATTTTTTAAAAATCAAATTGAATAATGAACTAAAAACAATTAATAAATTAAAAATTTTATAGTTAAACTAATAATATAATAATTAAATTAAAAATAATATATATATATATATATATTAAAAATACGAGTCAAAATGATTTAATTATTTTAATTCTTGAGTCTTCAAAAATTATTTGGGTCAAAGTAAAATAACTTGTATTAACTTTCAAAGCGGGTCAAATAGTTGAATAAATTATTATTTTTTTGGGTGATGGTTTCACTGGTTTGACAATCTGTGCCAATTTGCGTCTTAAAACAGTGTTTAAATGTTGGTTTTCAATATATATCTCAACATATCTGCTAATATAAAACATTTCATATTGAAATTCAATGTTAATTTATTTTTTATATTTTTTTAATGTTACAAAATTCGATATTCACCATGAACTAACTCTTTATCGTTATAACAACATCTACATTACCGGTATCATATTTGCATGTGATTTGGATAAATCACTCTGGCCTTGGTTTTTGCATTTTTTTTTAATTAGAGCGGCAGACTCTAACAATTTTAATTAATTATATTATTGTTTTATATGTGCTACTTTCATTTCAAAATATATGTTGTCTTAAAAATATCTACATGCATAAGAATATTGATTATATTATCAATTTTTCCCTAAAGCTTAATAAATACTACATTAGTCTTTTACATAAGGTGAAGTTTAAAAACTTCACCCTTATTAATAAGGTGCTCACAGGTTTAGTTTCGTTTGGTTTTGAAAAGAAAAAAAATAAATTAAATCAAACCAATTGATTTATTATAGTTATAACTATTTGGTTTTTGTCCTCTAATTGATCCAGTTTGGTTTTTTAGGTTTGGTTTGGTTTAGATTGGGATAAAGTTTTAACTTTTTTAATGAAATATTCTTCATAACCACAAAATATATATTCATATCCATTAATAATTTTAACTATTAATTATTATTTGCAATAAAAAAATTTCTTGAGCACAAAGAAATATTTTTAAAAAATTAATTATCATGTATAACTATTAAAAATCAATGTATCATATTTAAAACACTTGATTATAAAATTAAAAAATTATAAATAATATTTAATTAATTGTAACTTCTTTTTTTTACTATTGATTTACAAATAACTAAACTTGAGAGGGGGAAAAACTTTGACTAATAGATAAAAATATACTATATAATAAGATTTGATTTGGTTTGATTTAAATTTTTAAAAGCAAAGATCCTAAATTAAACTGAAACAATTAATTTTGTTAAAAGAAAAATCAAACTAAACCTCATTTATAATTAATTTTGATCTATTCATACTAATTCGGTTCGGTATAATTGATTTGAAGTGATTTTGAACACCCTTACTTATTATTAGTAAAAAAAAAATTAACCTTCAAATTTTACCCTTCTTTATAATTAATGATCATAATAAATTATTATTTAATAATTTAAATGATACAATAAATAAGAGATAAATTTTTTTAAAAAATAATTAGCCTCTCTTCATGTAAGAATTAAAAAATTTTTCAAAAAATGTTAAAAGAATAAAATGAAACAAAAATCATGCAAAAGTAATTATGAAAGGGAAGGAGAAACGTGCAAGGCAAAAAAAAAAAAAAAGGAAAACGCTATCCACGTGGCAACATCTAGCATGGGATAGAGTTGGTCAACCATATCGGAAGTATCTGGTGTCCTACTTTTGCCGACAGGACAGCCCCTCATCACTCGTCGACCCCTTGACACGTGTCATCAAGGCTTCACCGGCCCGCTCTGCGGATAGGTTTAGAATAACGGCTTCATCATGCTTATCCTCAGATGCCCCACTACTTGTTTCCACCTTAAATTTTTTTTAAAAAAATTATTTTTAAAATATTATATATAATATTAATAAATTTCATTAAATATATTTAATAAATTTATAATAAAAAATTAAACTTTTAAAAATATTTTTTATTTAATAATCTTAAATTTATATTAAATTGATATTTCTTTTAGTCTTACTTATAAATTATTTTTAATATATTTAATTAAAATCAAGAAAAATTTTAAACTTGGTTAATTTTGTCTTAAATTTTAACAAGTTCTTATGTTTATCTCTAATAAATATTTTTAAATCTTATTATTTATATTTTTATTTGAAACATTTAATGGGGGCAAAAATATAAAGAAAAATATTAAAAATTGATATGTGCCTTATAAATAGAATGAAAAATTTTCTTCTCTTTACCCTATAAATAAAACTAGAGGAGTATATATAAATAAAGAAAGAGTAATATCAAAAAAATTATTTAATGAAACCTCAATCTTCTTAAAATATATTATGTTTTAAGATGATAAATTTCTTTTAAAAGTATCTTATAATTTAAAATAGAGGCCTTCATTTAAAAATAAAAGCATTTTTTAACCCAATTTCATTCCTAATAAAGTACTTATTTGTGTTCAAACTAATATTATGTTTTTATATTTACCCCTATCTAATATGTTGTTTCACTCTAAAGTAAAATATAAAGTATTTATTAAATAGGGACACTTTTATAAAAAAAACAAAAATTATACTTTAAAATAATAAAAATGTCTTATATTTTTTAACAACTAATCCAAAAAAATGCTTTATATTTTTTAATAAAGGGAGTAAAAAATTTTTCAAAAATTTTATTTAATTTGAAATATAAAATATTGAACAATTTTAATAATTATTTTTAAATATACTTCTACTTTATTTATTATTATTTTTTCAAAAAATTTGTATTAAAATTTTAATTACCATGATCAAAGTATTTATATAAAATATTTAATGAAAATAAAATTAGAAAGGTATAATTTTTAAGAAATTAAAGTTCTAACTAATATTATTTTAGAATCATAAATTAGTTACTGATGTTTATATTTTGATCCAAAAAAAGTATTAAACTAAAAATAGTACATAAAAAGTCTAAAAATTACTCAACAAATATAGTATTTCTTTTTTTTTTAACGTAAGAAATGTAGTATTTCTCTGACTAAGAGTGACCGAGACGGAAAAACTAGACAGCAAGAAGCGGGGAAAAAAAAACACTTTACTCTCCAGGTAATAATAGGCCGTTTTCTAAAAATATTGCTTGATATAAAATACAAAGCCATTATACAGTTGTTATAATTTTTTTAATTATACTTTTTACTTTATTTATTGTTTTTGTGAAAATGCAGTTTATTAAAATTATAATTTCCGTTATTAAATATTCATATAAGACATTAATGAAGGTATAATTAAAAATATATATATATATATATTTTAAAAAGATTAAGACTTCAATAAACTTTTTTCAGAATTCTGCAATAATTAGCGATGCTTTATATTGTGAACTAAATGGAGTATGTGTTTTTTTACATTGTGAACCCATTGATTTTAACTTGTACCATTTTCATTTCAAAATACTGTGTTTTTTCAGTCACTTCTAAAAGATTAAAACCTTGATCATTTTCTACACAGACTACACCTTGCCTTTTAATTTACTTTTTTTTTTTGGCCGACACCTTTCAATTTACCTACTTATTAGTTACATAGATAAATACTTTTATTGTATAAAAAACTTACATGAGCATAAAATAGTAGCATAATAGTATATGTTTTGGCATAACATTTATTTATTTTTCTTGACCATATTATGTACTAAATCAATTAGTAATTTCAGTTTTGTCATGGCATGAAGCATTCACTTACGGGAGCACAGCATTAATATTCGTGGACAGGGGTTTCAGAGAAAAGATGTAATCCACTTGAATTATCTGATGATTGATATTTGCCCGTTGGGCATCTTATCTAAACATCTAATGGCTAAAAAATAGGCTCAGGAATTGCCAAAAATATTAAATCAAAAGACAGAAGTTTTTTTTATTTGGCAAGGTCCAAGCCCAAAATCTGAAAAGGTATAAGTTCAAATCTCACTTTTAACACAAGAATATTGTTGACGAATGATTTATAAATTTAATTTTTCTGTAAATATACTTTGAGTTTAAAAGCATGTTATAATTATAGTGAGTTCTTGAGACTTAATTTATCTAAACTTTTGTCTATTAAAAAGTTAAAATGTGGTATAATTAAATTATTTCTTGCAAATTTTGAATTAATTCGTAAAAGAAATGCTAAATCAGAAATGAGTGGAGACTGGAGTTAGATGTACACAAAGGCCTACAGTGTTAAGCCAGGAATTCAATTTTTTTTTTTTTGACCAGTAGGAATTCATTCCTTTTGAGATCATTAATTCATTTTGTGGGTTCTCAATTATATGCCCTTCACGTGGTTAATTTAATTGTGTTTCAATTGGTCCCCGAATTTCAGATTAACTCAAATTAAATTCAAGTACCATCATCCTTTTCCGTAGTTTACAAATTATTATTATGACTAGAATATCCTTAAAAATGAGTGATTAAATGAGCATTCCACGCTGGGATGTTTTAATCAAAACATTATTTTTTAAAAAAAACCACTGTCCTGAAATTTAATTACATTTATTTTTTGTGATCCTGAATACTCTCTCCATCCCAAATTATATATGATACTTTTGAATGAGTTTCTCCATCTCAAAATATAAAATATTTTAAATAGATTAAAATTTGATTAAATGCACCAATTTTAATATTACCCTTTCTCTTTCTATAATTAATTTTCATCCCTTTCTTTTAAATATATTAAATGATTGGTATTTTTAAAAATTTATATTTTTGTTTTGAAAAGATAAAATTATTAGGTGTAATTAATTAGATTTATTAACATGTAAAATTTTATTTAAAAATATTTTACAATTTAAAACAGATGAAGTAATTATTACTGATTTTGCTTGACAGCTCTTTGATTATAATTGCCCTTAGAATTTATTCTAGTATATCTAAGGGTGTTCAACCAATCTGGTAATCTGGCAGGCCTAGTCTTAGCCAGTCTCTCAAGTTGATCACGGTGATCGGGTCAGGCGAGATTTTGAGTTTAGTCCAAACCTAATCTTACCCTACCTCGGTGTGTGTGCATACATGTTATTATAAATTTTTATTAATATTAGTTGATTCTATGAGATTTTTTTCCTTTTATAGATGATAATTAATAAATTCTTTTGTTGTTAATTATTATAAAAAAATTAAAAAATTCAATATATTATTTTTATTTAAAATTTTAATTTGATTTCCTAGCTTCATATTATGTAAAAACAATGTAGGCTACTAAGTTTTTTAAAATTTAAAAATATTACTTTTGATCAATATTATTTTTCAAAGTAATATTTTAGATGGATATAATTTAGTATATAAAAATTTATCTTTTTTTTTTTAACACAAGATCAAAATTCGATCCTTTTATACAGGGTCTAAGTTTCAAATTACCAATGCATGAGAACCAGGCACCGGGTTGATAATTAATCCAATCTTGCCGAGTATTTTATGCACCCTCACCCTGTTGAGACCATAAATTTGGTTAACCTTTGTAATTCGGTCGTGTCTGATTCGGGTGACTAAAATTATCCAATCACAATCGAATAAGCCAATAAGGAGCTCCCTCTCAAATACTCAACGATGTTTTCAAGATATTTAATTTAGAAAATATTAAATTTTAATGTATATCTTTTTTTTTCCTTTTTTACTTGTTTTGAAACATCTGAATGACTTAAATATATCATGGTAATATTTTTCTTTCTTAAAATAATATCCACACAAGAATTTATCTTGATCGTTGAATAATCAATCGAGCCGATTGCCTAAAAATCCGAGGCGGTTTAATTCTTCATCATCCATAATTCATTACTCAGAATATTCTCCGTGGAGAGTTGAATATAACAATTCATGCTACAAATGAATTTGTTGACGCCAATTAAACACATTCTAGATGCATCGCAGAAGAGGAAACTGTGCAACCAATTTGCCTATATATTAATATAATTATGGCCTTGGACCATGTAATAATTAAGACCAAGTGACAAACATCTGAATTCCACATTTGAAATTACGGCTCAATTCATTCGTTGAATTAATCAACATTTGATTAAACAAGTTTAAGAGACACTGAGACATAGAGTACGAGGGAGCCATAAACTAATCCGGCACAATTTTGCTTATCCACAATGAATGCACAAAGTGATACATCCTATTTCTTTACTTTATCAAGTTCAAGTGACGTGTCCCACAAGCTCAAGACACTTTCTATGCACGTTAAATTTAAGTTAATTATGGTTTCTATGTATTTAATCACAAAATTCTCGACTAATATAAACAGAGCTGGCTTGCTCAAAGTAGACTACAAGTTTGAATTCTTGCTTCATTAATGAATCGTGAATATGTTGACTTATTATTTATAAATTGATCTGGTGACTAAATAATATTGCTAATTAATTTACATATGCTTTCTTCATTAATGAAAATATTTCAACAATCACCACTAGTGTAAGATCAGACGCGATTGCAACAAATTAATTCACACATGCCAAGAGAATATCGACCAACTAATTATACATAATTAATCTAGTCATTGAATAATGTCTGGCTGTAATCCACTAATACTGTGGAGTCCAGGATAAATTAGATAAACACTTGATTTTCCCAGATATATATTTGTCCCTAAAAGACGCTTGTGAGAAACTAACTTTTGGGTTGTGTGCCTCTTGCCAAAAGGAAAAAAGGAAAAATCACAACCAAGAACCCTTGACACTATTAATTACCCTATCAAATAATTCTGATATTACTTTACAAGATCTAAGGACCTAAATATAATTAAAATTTATTTTAAAAAGACAAAACTATTCCTAATATATTTTTGTAGTGAGGGGGAATTGATTATTATTAAAATAGGATTGAGACTTGTTTTTTTTTAATGAAAACCTGTTCATCAAATTATAACAATTCCTCTATACTAAATTAATATTTTGTAATTGTTATGAAGGAATTGATTATTGTTAGAATAAAAATGAGACTTATTTTTTTAAAATAAAGACTTATTAATCAAATCACAATACTTGTTCCTCTCCACTATAAATTAATTTTTTAGAGTTATTAATAAAGGCATTGATTGTTGTTAAAATGTGAATGAAATTTTTTTTTATTGGGGAGTTGTTAAATGAATATATAATTTACACATGAAAGGTCTTTCTGTCTTTTTACAACAAAAGTAAGTATTTTGATCCTATAGAATAATATCAGAATGATTTGATCCTGTAGCATAATTAATCATCTACAAGGGTTCTTGATTGTGATTTTACCAAAGAAAAATGGCCTAATGGGAAACGACAAATGAGTACAAAAGAAACATCGCATCCAGCTTTTTGACGCAGCATCTTTAATTTATTTATTGTGTGTCTAGATGAAATGGTTCTGCAATGGGAATGCATGTAGAGGTAATTAATTTAAAGAATTATCTACATAGTTGACACAATATAATATCAATATAAATAATAACCAATGAAAGAACCTGGGAGGATTACATTGTTTACATATGAATATATGTGTGTGTATATATATATATATATTGGAGAAGCTTGCAGTATGCAGTAGTGAAGGTGTGCTAGCAGAGGAGGCAAAGGGAGCAGAGTAAGTGGTTGAGGTCTCAAGGAGCTCGGGAGGCCTAATTGAGAGACAGTGCGTATCTATGTGTCCAACATACAATCAAACACACACTCAAAAGTTCTAAATTCTCAGTTGCCCAAAGAGTGGTTAACCGAACACTATATTTTTCATGCTGCGAGCATACAAAGGAGGCAGATAAATCAAATGTGAAGGCTGATTATAATTTTATGAATTGTGGATCCAATCCGTATCAAACTAAATCAACATTTATTAATAGGTAAGTGTTGTTGGTTGGTAAATGAAATGTTCGGATAAATGTGAAGTAAAGGAGGAGCAGCGTGTTACGGGAGAAGGGAACGCCGCAATGGGCGGGGCAGTCGGAGGGAGAAATCCGGTGCAGTCTATTTCAGAAAGAAGCTTGACTCACTCCGTCTAACTATTTATTTATTTATTTATTTATTAAAGATAAGTGTACTGTGCTCTTTATGGGGAACCTCCACCGTGTGTGGAATACACGTCTCCTTCATTTTAAAAAGCTGTTGCATACTCCAACAATTCGCTTTTAAAAAATTCAATTAATGACAATTCCTTTTTTTTAATGACTTTTTCTCAAAATAAGTGTACGGTTGTAAAAAAAATTGAAATTATAATCTGACGGTTGCATTAAAATTAAAACATCATATTTCTAATAAAAATTCATGAAATTATAATTATTTAAATTGATATTGATAATTTCTTCATGTTTAATGAGAATGAAATTATCATTTATTTTTTTTTTTTAAAAAAAGCCTAAACGTGGGTTCATGGCGTCCACCTTGTCAATTAGGCGGCCGCTTTCCCACGCTCACGCGGTCACGCAGCTGGCTTCTCACTTTTAAAATCAATCATTCTCCTCTTCATTCTTTTGCCTTCTCCAATATTTCATCTCACCGTTTTTTTAAGCTGCAAGTATTACAAAAATTAATTATTTCATACATCAAGTCACCATTATTCAACTTAAAAAAATACTCATATCATCCAACTAAATTTCATATTATGTTAAAGAACAAATATAATTCGTTTTATATATTCATAGTATTTGTTTTTAATCAAATCACCACATGTCAATTTTTTTATATATTCCTTACGCTATAACAAATTTTCGTTATTCATATTATTAGTGCATTAAATTATATAAAGCATATACAAGTGAGTACTCAGTCTTTTTATTACATTAAGGATTAAATGCCAAATTTGATCTTATACCATAAATTTAAGACCATCTATTATTCTAAACTTGTTTATGATATAATATTGCTATCCAATATTTCAAAACAGCACAATATTTCTATCACCATTAAATAATATTAAATTTGACAGTTGATTGATAAAAAATTATAAAAATTTTTTAAATTTTTTGGATCATTTTTCTGTAATTTTTGAGATCATTTTTTTATAATTTTTTAGTTAATTAATAATCTAATTTAACTTTTGTTAAAGTTAGGGAGACATTAGATTGTTTTCAAAAATTAAAGAGAAATATTATATCAAAAATGAGTTTAAAGTTTTAAATGGTTCTGGACATATAATTTAAGGATAAAATTTTAATTTAACCTTATATTAATCACTTTGATATAAAGTATATAATTTTCATTAATCATTGCACTTTTGATCAAAAGTCCCGCGTTCATTTCGTATATATTCAGCCAAACTTTGACCTAAAATATCGATTCTAAGCCTGCATTTTAATTTAAATGTTCTAAGGTATAAATCTTTTGATAAATTTCCCCCCTTTACAATTTTCTCCTACGGGCTGTTTCTATAAGATCATTCCACACAATTATCTTCATAAATTTTGTCTTTGAGCAATTTAATTTGTCCAGATCCAAACCTTGACTAACTCGTAAAAACCCAGTCTATACGGGACAAGATTTGAACCTTCGTTGAATAGCTGGTCCACAAAAATGGTTGAACAGATTGATTGAATACAGCTAATTTATCGGCCAAACTAAGAAGCCTGATTTTATTTCATTGAATATGAATATATAACATAATACTCTTCCGGCCTTATATATTAATCACCTTTTAAAAATATAATATGATCCATTTTACAAGTGACTAACTGATAAGATTGTTTTGTTTTAAATTAAAATTCTCAAACCACCCCTAAAAAATAAAAAAATAAAGATAAAAAATAATATTATATTATTTATTTATTTTTGCTTGAGAGTTATATTTTAAAATTTTATTTTATTTTTATTCTTTATACTTTTAATGTATTAATATTGATGAGATTAGTAAAAAAATTTATAAATAGGATCAGGGAGTATCAATTAAGTTTCAAATTTATACTCTTGAAGTATGTGGTTCAACACTGACAATGATTTATATATGTATGTGTCTAAAAAATTACCTCCAAAGAATTATAATTGATTAACAAATCACAAGTCATATAGTGTAGTTCGGTATATAACTATACAAGGTTCCATTCAATGAATAAATCCCACCATCCAGTATAAATCCCGAACAGTGCAATAATTATCATTTTCATTACACATAAAAAGACAAAAACAAAATGGGGCCGCAAGGTACACGATTTATAAGTTGCCAATCTTTTACTTACAACCTTGAAATTGTTTTGATGACATATATATACACCACACACGTTCGGAGCGTCGGTGCCACTTGGGGCACACCACACAACTGTCAGTGGACTGGTCCGAATTTGCAAGTGTCTCATTTATCTCTATCCTTTTATAACACCTTTGTTGATATGGATGAATGAAAACCTTAAAAAAAAAAAATAAAGAGAGATTAGGAAAAGAAGCCACCGATGATGAAAAGTTAGCCGTAAAATAAAACAGAAAGGAAGAAGAAATCAGCTGCGTTATAACGAGGAAACGAGGATACTAATTTTTTATGCCGAATTATCGATTTCACACAAAAGATATATCCAAAATGCAAATCCATCGTCTCCTCGAATCTTCTCGATCGAGTCACAGGAAACCATATTTTTATACATAACCCGGCAAGTCAATATATGCATTAATTTTATTTTACTTTTTTATCTTCAGACATGATTAACATAGGATACGATTTACATAAAAAAAAATAGATTATAATAAGAGAAAACTTTTAGCATCTTGGAGTACATAGACGTAAATATGAACAAGTGAGATAATAATATTTTTAACTTGTCGGCAATAATATATTATTAAAATAAAAAATTTACTTTTATCTGGTTACTGTTGAATACAACGGGGAAAAATGGCCAACTGGTGCAGTTGGAATGCAGGAGAGACACGAGAGTGGGTTCCAATGGAACGAATCCACTATTCACACACATTCAAAATCCAACAGAGCCATCACCGGTCCATGTTTGGTGTTTTTGGATAAGCTTCTAGTACGGTTCCATTCCCCCATTATTATTTTAAAATTATTCCTGACATTTTTATGCTCAAAATATAATTAATTAAATACATATTTGCCCACTCCACACCGGCCTCCATATTCAAATCCCTTGGTTCCTCGTTGACCTGCGTATGCCCCCGTCCACACGTCTTTCTTCGTTATTTTCTTCAAAATTACAACAACACCTATCTGCATCTAAACTCCCACTATAAATATCCCTCCTTCTCTTCCCTCCTCTATCCAAATTCAAACATATTCAGCTTACCTTCAAAAAAAAAATGGTCGATTTACACTGGAAATCCAACATCGTCAACTCCGATATGCCCACCAAGCTCTCCCCCACCTCCGATATACCCCGTGTCATGTCGCTTCCACCCTTGACGGCGCCGTTTCACCCGATTGATATCTCTGCTTCTTCTTCCCCGGCTTGCTCTGCTTACGACAACTATCTTCGCCTCCCGCAGCTTAGGAAGCTATGGAGCTCCAACGACTTCCCCGATTGGAAGAGCGAGCCCGTCTTCAAGCCTGCCTTACACGCGCTCGAGATTACGTTTCGCTTACTCTTCACCGTCTTGTTAGACCCCAGACCCTACGCCAACCGCCGCCAATGGCTCCGCCGGATTGAGTCTCTCGCCGTGGCCGAGATCGAGACCATCTCCATCCTCTGCGAGGACGACGAAGAAGATCCCGATACACGTGGCACTGTTCCTACGGCTGACCTCAGCAAGAGCGAGGGCGTGAGTTACAGCGAGGCTAGCTTGCTTCCTCGATTGGCCACATGGTACAAATCCAAGGACGTGGCGCAGAGGATCCTCTACACCGTTGAATCTCAGATGAGGAGGTGCCCTTACACTTTGGGTCTTGGTGAGATGAATATCGCCGGAAAACCAAGCCTCCGGTACGACGCCGTATGCAAGCCGAGCGAGATTCATTCCCTGAACAAGGCGCCGAACGACGATCTCATCGAGAGCTACGAGAACCAGACGGTGTACACTACGCACCAGATCATAGAGTCATGGATCCACGTCACCCGCCAGCTGCTTGGCAGAATCACCGAGAGAATCCGAAGCAAGAGATTTGATAAGGCCGCTGACGATTGCTACATGGTGGAGCGGATCTGGAAGCTTCTCGCCGATATCGAAGAACTCCACCTTCTGATGGACCCCGACGATTTCCTGCGTCTGAAGAGCCAGCTGTCGCTCAGATCGACAGGGGAGACGACTGCGATATGCTTCCGGTCGAAGGAGCTGGTGGAGGTGACGACTCAGTGCAGGGATCTGAAGCACAAAGTGCCGGAGATACTGGAAGTGGAGGCGGACCCGAAGGGAGGGCCGAGGATTCAGGAGGCGGCGATGAAGCTGTACGTGGATAAGAATGAGAAGGGAAGGTTCGAGAAGGTTCAGTTGCTTCAGGCGATGCAGGGGATAGAATCGGCGATGAAGAGGTTCTTCTTCACGTACAAGCAGGTGCTGGTGGTGGTGATGGGGAGCTCGGAGGCCAGTTGTAACCGGGTCGGTGTGAGGTCGGACTCGGGCGACTCGCTGAGTCAGATATATCTGGAACCTACCTATTTTCCCAGTTTGGATGCTGCCAAGACATTCCTGGGGTACTTTTGGGATAACGAACACCGATGTTAATTCTAGTGCTGGTGTTGTTGGGATAATTTAGTAATTTAACATATTGAGACACGCGTGAAGAAAATTAGGCATATTAAAAAACGAATTCTTTTCTATAATATGGATTAAATTATTCTTGTAAGAGCTTGTATCATTATCCGTTTTTGTTTATAAGATATTCAATACGATTTTTTCTCCATTGCTCTCGTTTTGGATTCGGACTTAGAAGTATATTCTGTGATAGAAACTATAGATGAAAAATAAATTAACTAAATCCTTAAAAGTATTTTTGTTTAGAATTTTCTTTGAAAATTAAACATAAAACAGAGCTTTCTCCGTCCATAGTGAGGAAAAAAAAGTATTGCTTTTTAATAAAAATATTTCTGAATTCGTCCCATGAATGAACCTCAAGTGCATTCATTTTTAATCTTATCTGTTATATTTGTGCGTAGCAACATTATTTTGTTGAGAAATTTAAACTTCAAATTATAAGAATTTCAAATATATAAGTTTAACAAACTCATAAATTTCTAATTTTTTTCAATGTAATTTTTTAGATTTAGATTTGATAAAAATTAGTATCATGTCACGTGAAATATATATTGAATGCATGGATTTGTATTTCTCATTGGACTCAAATTCATAAGTTTTAACACAAGAGCCTCTGACATCAAGAAAAAGTGATGAAGAACTCAATTTTATGAATATTGAGCTGACCATAAACATTGTATAGCAAGAGATTCAAATAATTTAAGAAAGAAAAATTCCTAATCTTGTAATTTCACTTAAAAAGCATGCTCATGTTGAGCTAGCTAATTAGCTTAGGCATGAGCTTAACCAAAAACATGTTGATAGTCAATACTTCCCTTGTCCCATTAAAGATATAAATCAAAGGATGGTTTCCCTAGTATTGAGCCCTAAGAAAGTTGGACTTGATTTGAATGAGATGGAAAGTGGAAGAAAAATAGGAATGAAATGTATTATTTTTGAAGCTTTTCTCTCCTAACATTCCTTTTTCCTAAATTTTCTTTTCATCCAAATCAAGGTTAGAGCTTTTACCAAGTTGTTGTACATACTAATCTTCTTATATCCTTGATGTCAATAAAACTCAAGACCCTCTAGAATTTCAATCAATTCAATCAAATTAAAGTTGACAGGCAGGTATCCAAATGACCAAACGGAGGCCTAGTATGGTTTTGGCACCATTTTCAAATAAAGTGGTTAGAATGAAAACATGGGAGAGTTGCAAGAAATGAGCAGCTTGTGGTGTTTAAATAGAATCGGGTCAAAGTAAGTGATAAAATTGGCAAGTGAGGATGAGGCCTAACAAGTGATGTGACGCAACAAAAACCATAAAACATGAATTAAAAACAAGAAACCAAGCAGGAAGGAAGGAAGGAGGCAGGAAATTAAGGAAACATGCAACGGTGCAGTCAATTTTGGTGGCACCACAATATGTGTCTCTCGCCCTCTTGATTTTTCTACGTTTACTCCCTCAGCAAACAATACATCAATTCCTTTTTATCATTATTATATATTATTTCCTCTTCAAAACCAATGGAAGTTCAGTTGATGTCGTCAACAATTTATTTTTAAATTCTGAGAAGTTGCTTTTCTTTTTGTAGACATTCAAAGAAACAGTTTTGTTTACAATAATCAAAGCTCGCTTTTAATTTATTAAGGTAGTTTTAATTGAATTAGGATCAAGCTATCATTCATAAAAACAAGTTAATTTATAATATTTGAAAATTAAAGTAATATACAGTAGGATGAAATTCAAAAATACAAAAAAATTCGTAATAATTTAATATATTTCGACATATAATATATAAAATACATTGAAAAGTCTAATATAGGTTAAGAATCTTCATCACAAAGAAAGTCAAAGTTAACAGTTAATCATGGACTATTTGAGAGCGTTTCTAGATAAGTTTTACACTGAGTCCATTTTCAACATCCGCTCGACCAGCTTTAAAAGTTCCGTCGACTTTATACAATTTCTATTAATTATATTAATAATAACGCACTCCATAGAAAGGGCCTTTTTATGTAATGGGCCCATTAGTCTTAAGCCGAAGGATGTAACAAATCATTGGGCTTAGAATGATTCTTCTATTCCATTGCAACCACGAACTCAATACTAATGAGAATTGAGATTAATGAAAGTGATTAATTTCTTATAACATAATAAATTAATATTTAAATTCTTATTAAGACAGTATCCATTACTTTTGAACATAATTTCATCCAATGAGAGGATACACGTGGGAAACAAAAAAAAAATCATCAAATTTAAAAAAATATATATAAGGAAAAAAAAATACATTGACCATTCCTGTATTTCTTCTTAATTACAGTCACCACCCTTGTATTTTAAAAACCCATTTAAACCTCTCATAGAATCAATAATCACAAAACACAAACCTCTTCTTTACTTTAAACATTTCATTCCTATCCATACAACCGTTGATTAACTATTATGTCACATTTGTTAAATCAAAATACTCCTCTTTAAACATAAATGTTATCTAAAAAGTATTAAAATGCCAAAAAAAAATTAATGTACTCCCTTCATTTAAAAAATATAAAGTATTTAAACCCACAATAAACTAGTTACTTGTCTTTAATCTAATAATATTTTTTTATGTTTTAAAAAAAGTTAATGATTATACTTTGAAAGACTCTAAATACCTTATATTTTTTAACATCCAACTCATCAAAAAATGCCTTACATTTTTGAATGACGGAGTATATTTTTTTACTTTTTTATTCATATTTTATTATCAATTATGCAAAATTATTTATTTAAAATTTTTAAAAATAAAAACACATTTTGAGTAAAATAATATTTCAAACACAAATATAAACAAACTTAATGAAACAAGTATTTAATATAATAAGAGATAAATTAGTTATTATAATTTAGGTTTATATTTATTTAAATTTTATTACTTTCACACAATATTTTTAAATTATTTATCTAAATTTTATCATAATTATTTATTTATAGTTCATTAAATTTGTTGAGAGTCTATACAATTCTAAGGGTAAATTAGTAATTGTAAAATTTTCAACATAATTAAAAGTGAAAAGTAAATATTTTAGAGCCCTTAATAGAATATTCCTAATGGTATTAAAAATCAAATTAAAGTGTATGTTTTGAAAAAAAGAAGGTGTAATGCCCTGCATGGTAGAATGAACTAAAGACAATTATCAAAATCCCATTGTTTCCGGCGTTTTTTGTATGGGCATGCTAAAGGAGCATATCCTCAAAATGTACAATGTTTTTTACTTTTAGAATCGAACGGTAAGTTTTCAAAGTCCTTTATCACAATTTTTCTAAATACATGCTTAATAATAAAGAGAGTGGAGCAATAAAGATGGAGAAACATGTAAAACATACATAGTGAGAGCAAACATGATTGTGATGATGAAAAAAAGAAAGAAAATTACAGCAAATATAAGATGAAAAAAACTAAGAAAAGAGTTGGCATGCTATTAATATTGTTCTGCTAAAAACTAACACTCTAGTGGTTTTGGAGGACTCACTTTTCTCTATTGAATGGGTGGTGTAGTAAGAGTGCTGTGTCAAATTTGTTTAAAGATATAAGGAGTCATACTAGACGAAGTAAGGAATGACATAAGATTAAGACTTTTGTACTGAGCAAGTAAATTGAGTTGTCAAAGTGTTTGTAGTTGTTGACAACATATGTGTGTGTGTGAACCATATGTGTGTGGTGGCTAGTCCTTTTACTGGTATGAAGAGTCAATTTTCTCATGGCTTTATACTTTTCTAGGGCTACTGGGTGCAGTTGTCTCCAAAACTTCCTTCACTTTCATTTTTCTCGTGACTAACTTTTTCTATAACTTCCTTTCTTTTAGAAGACTTTAACGGACTTAGGCTAAATTTAATATTTTTAATCCAAATAATTGGACTTAGGATAAAATCACGACCTTGGCCAAATGCCTACCGTGGTAGTAAATGGTATACCATGATAAAAAAAAAGTTAATATTTTAAAATCTTATCATGGTAGGAAAGAGTATGCCATGATAATTATGAGTCAAAATAGTTTTATAAGGGTTTACTATGATAGAAAAAGATTTTCTATAAATATAAATATATTTGTTTAAAGTCAACAACCATTTTAGAAAAAGAGATACCATAGTAAAAAAAAAATCAATGTGTTATAATGTAAACTTGCCAGCTAGACACTAGAATCTTAATAAAACAATTGAGGCTTTTAAGCCTATCCATAAATTTAAAAAAAACACAAAAAGAGACTTCAGTTAAGACAAAAAAAGGATAGGCCTCAGCTCAAAGTCAAATAAAATAACTCTTTAAAATAATTACGTGAGACCTAAAATACCACAATTAATGAAATGTTTCAAAACTGATAAAATAATAGCTTAAATACACTCTCTTAGGTTATGGAAATGAGCAAAGTGTAAACTAAGCATATGTGACAGCTATAGAACAACTGAGTTATCGCTTAATTCTCTAACCCCTTCTCTTATGACCTATCGAAGGCCTTACATGAAAGTTAGTAAGAAGTAATAAATGAGATTTAATGTCTCAATAACAAATAAGAATTCTAAATATACTAACAAACCAATTTAAAATTTCATTTTGCAAAATATATTTACATAAATAATACCTTTCTCAAAGCTAGTTCACAAATGAGTTTACAGAAAGAATATTATTTTTACAAGTCAAAAGTATGTCAAAAATAATTATACAATAGATGACACCATTCCTGATCCTCCCTTATACCTTCCATTCACCTTATTCATTAGCAAAAGTCTAGCTTGAGGATATACTTGATCAACAATGAATTGGCTACAAAACTAAACCTCCTCCTTAAAAAAAAGGTGCCCAATGTTCCATAGTCCTAAATTAAGGAAAATGGGTCCTAATAAGAAATGTCAACTAGGAGGTCGTTGGTGGTGACTTACTAATATCTCCGACACATCTAATATGAACATATCCTCTCTTATACACTATACAAATGCATCACATCAAAAAAATAATTTCAAATGTGCAAGCATACTTGAAAAATTTAAATCATATTATTTTTAATTTCTAAAGCAAACAAGCATCCTGACAGAATTAAACCTTTATAAAAAATTATTTCCACAATCTTGTCATCAAATAACAAAAACTGGCATGTTTGAAAGGAATAAAGTAGTTCTATAATTTCATATATCATGCAAACATGCTAGATAGTTCAAAACATAAATTTCTAATACATAATCAATCTAACAAGCCCTCAGTTGGTACAAAATTACCAAAACAATTTACAAATATAATAATATAAAATAATATTTTTACAATATACAAAGAATAACCATTGTTATCTCTTTTTTAAAGTAAAACTATATGTGCCAAAATGTTCTTAAACACTACCAACTCAAATACTGCTTTGCAAAAATTAGTAATATTAAATATATCATTTAATAAGTCTAAATAATTTATTTAATCCAAAAATTAAATTTAATAGTTTCCAATGTTCCCCATTTAACCTCCAAACTATTTTTTCCTTTAACTTAAATCATTTTCTACAATTTTTTTCCATTTTCCATCTCAATAAAATTAATAAAAATTTCTTATATTTAAATTTCCCCCATAAGATTCAAATTCTGTCTCTAGAGTTTATCCTCCAATTTTTAAATTTCATATATTCAACTCTAATCTTTATATTCAACTTATCTATAAATAGTAACTTTTGGAGAAATTTTCTAGCCCATTAGTTCATAAATAAATCATTATTGGTTTATCACGAGTTTCTCATAATATTAAAAACTATTCTATAGTTCTCAAAATCAATGATTTGGACAAAACATGTGCATATAGACCCTAAATATAATTTTTTTTAGCTTTTTGAATAGCTCAATAATCAGTTGCAATCACCTAACAAATTTAAAATTTTTCTAGTTTTAAATTTCTCTATCTTATTAGATTCCAAAAATATCAAAAGGAAAAATAAGAAGGGCGGCTAGATTGCTTATCTAATTTTTAGAGATCTGAAAATAGATGATAGCCATCGAAGGATCTTGTGGTGCATGTTTTCCTGCTTCCTGCCTACAAAAGCATCCAATTGGATCAGGTTTAGTCTCATTTCGTGTCACTCAGATCTGGGTTGGACTTGATTTTTTTAATATTGAACATATTAGTTTTAATAATTGCTACAATCATTCTTTTGGGTCTGAATTGGAACTCAAGCTTGGGTTTAAAATACTTTGTTTTTAGATCCTCGGACATTGCAGGATGAAAAGTGAATGAACTTTCCCAGCAACGAAACACTATAATTAGTAAAATTTCCCACAGATCTTGCCTTGTAAACTTGTTCGATCCGACCCCACCTAGCTTGTGAAGAGCAAGGGCAGGTGGTGTCAACGACAGCGAAGATCTGATAAAGTGCTCTGGAAAGTATTGCCGGTCATGCACCAACGGGATGATAGCCGCCTACGTGGCCCTTTGTTGTTACCCCTGCACAATGCTCCACCTCTTCGCTCTGGCCTTTGTCAAAGCTCTGTGGATGGCGAGGAGGAGATGTCTAGGTCTTAAGAAGAAGACTGAGAGAGAGAGAGAAGAGGACCTGCTCTTGTGATTTGGATGAGGACTAAATGGAGAAGGCTTAATGGACCTCCACGTCGCTGTCCTTTTGCTCAAATTAACGGGCGTTAGATTAAATTTAACGGTGGACGAAATTGTTTCATATTTAATTATTTAAAGTTTAATATTTGTTATTTATAAGTATAAGATTTAAATCACTCGAATTTATAATTTAATATTCAAATTGTATATTGATCTTAAATTTTATCTCTCTCTCTCAAATTATATTTTTAATTCTGTCTTTTTCTATAATTTATCTTTTCTCAAGTGATTATATGGTGAGTTTTAATTACCATGAAATCATAACTCAATATGACTAAAATCCCAAAAATAAAAATTTGAACGTTACAATACATGTCATGTGATGCGGTATATAACACAATGAAATAAAATCTCACTTAAACCTAATAATTTGTATCCAATCCGGTCTAATCCTTATTTTGGATTCAAATCAACTTTAATATATGATCTTAGGCCCAACTTAAATCATAATTAAGTGCCTAAATATTTGATTAACTTCAAATAATCTCAATTATAAATTAATTCCTAAATTAAACCTCAAAATAACAATAATGCTACTTTAAATCCTCAATTTTCACAATTAAATCTTTAAATAAAAATTAGGATGTTACAGAAAAAATATCTCTATAATTTTAGTAAAGCAAAAGGGAGGTGAGTCACAGTATTTTACTCTAACATAAGCATTTAACTTTTAATTTTGAAATAAATGCCTTTTAAACTTTAAAATCAAAAGAAGCCAAATTCTCTTACAGAAGCTAAGGTGTTTACGTCCTTTTGAATGTAAGGTGGTGTGTGACAGGGTGAATGTTACTAGGTTCAGAATATGTAATTGCTTAATATCAGAAGCCTTTTTTTTATTCTTACCATAAGGGGGAGAAAAAGATTTTGATTCTGAATTTGAATCTCAATCGCGGCCATTCAATGATTATAGCTCCTCACATGCATATATCAGATGAGTTCTTCATATTTGATTATTAATAACGTAGGTTCTTTTTGCGATATATTAGGTTTGGGATCTGTTTAGTTTTTTTTTTTTTTTACCTTTTTGGCAAGAGAATCATACCGTTAAGGGGTCTGTTTAGTTAGATTGCAAGTGTGTGTGTGTGACTCTTTTAAATACACAAGGACTACTCATCTATTGAATATGAGCTTCTTCTGAATCTGCTTTTACAACATGCTATGAATAAAATAAATCATATAAAAGGTGATAATAATAAAATACTTACATTTAGTGCCTATTTAATGAAAAGACACCTGTTAGTTTGTATAAAGAAGAAACACTTGTTAGTAATAAAAAAATTATTTATCCAAATTCACTAATATCTCATAATCTAAGGGACAATGAAATACAAAATATTAAGGTCAAACTGGACATAGTTAGCTAGCTTGAGCTACCCAACATATTAGAGCTTGTTTGGTTTATGTTCTCATTTTTTATTTTTAAAAATTATTTTGTAATGCAGTTTTTAAAATTGTTTTAAAAAAATAAAATGAAAATTCGTTATGTCAATTAAAAAGTAGTTTTAGAATTGAAAAATGGATTGATATTGATAGCTATAGATAGTTAATGATGGTAATTAATAATAAAAATTGATCAAGGTAATTATAATTTTTAATAATCAAATATAGTATATTTTACAAATAAAACAAAAATAATTTAAAGTTGTTTCTATTTTTTTATTTTAAAAAAAAATAAAAATAATTTTGGAAACAATTAAATGGAAAACACTTATCGAAACAAATTTTTTAATTTTTTTGTTTTTAAAAATAAAAAATAGCTTTCAAAACAAAAAAACAAACAAGCTCCATGTTTATCTTTCAACGGCTACACAACTGGCTGACCTTTTTGTTTGTTTACTTTTTCGGTTCAATATACTTCAACGACTTCTTGTCCATGCTTTTTCTATCCTAAATGCACAATCTTAACTATAATTTTATCATGTTGTTTTTCAGAAAAAGAAATTGTTAACCTCACCATTATTTCCTCCTCCTCCTCACACACGCAAGCTCATTTCCTTCTTGCCTCCAGGTATGTTGGGCTTGGGGAATATCTTAAAAAAAAAAAATATAGCTAGGTTATCCAATCACTTCAAGAGAACACATATAAATGATTATGATGCTGCATTTTAATTCAAAATTTAAAAGCATTGAGTTTATTAATCTTTTTCACTTTTATATCTTTTATCTAGCCCACTTTTTTTCCACATCAAGTAGAGTTCACTCACACTTGCTAACCTAACAGTCTTTTCTTGAAGTGTGAGTCTATCATTGACCACACAACCATGCTTCCCATATTCATCCACAATTTAAAGACGTCAAACTGCTACCAATATAAGCTTCAAAGGCCTTTTTCACTGTTTTTACATCGAGTCTCCTTTTAGAATTTGACTTTGATACCACTTGTTAGATCCAAAGAACATATCGAAAGAGGAGAAAATATAGCTGGGTTACCTAATAATTTCAAAAGAGCGCATATAAATGAATATGACATAATATCTTAACCCAAAATTTTAAGATATTGAGTTTATGGGACATTTTTACTTATATATTTCTTATTTAACCCAACTCTATTTATGTAAGAATTTCTCTTCACACCAAATGAGGACCACTCATACTTGACAATCCAACAAAGTGTACTTGCCAACCATATTGTTGTATTTCCAAAACTCACTTATGGTATATGGATATAATATACTTCCTCCATCCTTATATATAAAAAATTTTTTAAAATCTTTTCTGTCCCTAACTATAAAGGGTTGTTAGCATGATTGTAATGAATGAATCATTATACTCTTATTAAATTGAAAAGAAAAAAAGATAAATATTTTTATTAATTTACTTTAAAAAAAGAGATTTATTTTTCATTTATAATAATTAAGAAAAAAATTAAAATATTATTGTGTTTTTAATTAGGTAACAAATTTTTATTGATTCGTATAATTTAATTAAAAATATTTTATATATAAAAACAGAGGTAGTAACGTACATAAACATAAAAGTCATAGCAAGCTTTATTGGATTCCATACACCACATGCAAGCCACATTTGGCGATATGTAATAATTTCTCAAGAAATAGGAGAGACAGGTTCCGGGATGAAAGAGGAATTGGCCATGATCTCCCGTGAATATGACTTCCTCTTCCTCTTCCTCTTCCTCTTCTTCTTCTTATTATTATTATTATAGCCAACCAGTGAATATGACTCGGATCACGTAATAAAGTGAATCAGTGAAGTGAATGTCAAACTCTGGCCAAAAAAAAAAAAACAAGAGTGAATGTCAAACAAGGTCTCACTTCTTTTTATTCATTTTATATTTGTATTTATCTGTTAAATTATTAAATCCATTTTTTCAATAAACATTTATTAATGAAATCGAATATATGTTGTCAAACTCTGTCTCCCTCCCTCACCGCCACGTTAATCTCCATCACCTCTAACCTGGCCCCACGTGTCATCCACTCAAACAGTTGCTCAGCTAAACCAATGTCCTGCCCCGAAATTGTCATCCTTTTTTTTCTGCTTTTCTTGAAACACTCTTGAATTCTCACGATCCAACAGGCAAAAGCTATCCACTTCTCTGTTTTATTATAACCTTCTCCATGGAGTTTCTTTGCTGTTTCAGTCTCCGGACAATTTAACACAAATCACAATCCACAGTTACGCCTTGCATGTACATACCTTCAATTAACGCCCCGTTCGATATCCCAGAGGCTATAGCTATCTATTTTTTATTTGTTCACGTTTTGATTGCTTCTCCATTTCTGGGTACATTAAATTCGCCGAAGGTTCTATTCCTTGTTCCTTTCTTTGGTTCCCCTTGAAATCTGATTCGAGTCTGCACATGAGAAGAGAACTTTTTATGACACCCTCTAAGATCGGCTTCTCGGGTTTGTAACTATATTCCACGGCGTGCTTTTCCTCTTTATTTAATTTTTTACGGTGAATCATAGCTTCTGGGATATGGGTTTGAGAGTGTATCAGAGTCCCAAGCGTATGCAAAGTTCCTTTTTCGGAGCCCCTCGTTCTGTGTGTCGTCCATCTAAGCTACCTTCTGTGTTTCCTTCTTGGTCACCGAGACATTTCAGTGATAGTAACGTTGCTCTGTCTTTGCGCTTGGTTCATCGATTACCTTTTTGTGGCTCACAGGTTTTGAGACATGAAAGAGTAAAACGAACTTGCACTGCCCATTCTGGGGAATGTTTCGATGAGATGAATCTGGTTGAGCAAGTTGCGAAGGAATTGGATATCCCATTCGAAGCAGATGAAAATGACGAGAGAGTCATGGAAATGGTTCAGACAGTCTGTGAGGAAACCCAAAACATACAGCGGCTAAATAGCTCGGGAAAGATTTCCAAGGAGCAATTTTGGACAGTGAAGCTTGATGTTATGGAGCCTTCTGTGTTCGGCATTGAGCCAGAGCCACCACGCAGGCTAGAAAGAGAGAAAATGCTAAGCGCGGACTTTGAAAGGAGAGCGAACTATTTGGGAATTCCTTTCTCGATTCGGATGATTCAGAAGAAGCTGCAGTGGCAAAAGAATCTGAAAGAAGCGAGTAAATGTACTCCCTGTTCTGTGAAGAAGACCTTCTCGTCCTTGGTCTTCATCCTCCACGAGCTTCAAAATTACGCCCTGCAAATAAGAGAAAGCATGTACAGCGAGGATTTGCAGGGGATGGTGGGAAAATTCCAAAGTGATATTGATGATTCCTTCGTATGCCTCTTCCAGAAGATTCTGTGCAAGACACCAAGTCTTATGGTCTATACCATGGTCCTCCTAGCGAACTTCTCTATGTTCTCGATGAATAAAAACAATGCCCTTGCAGCCACTCCTTTGATTACAGAGGTACAGACGTTGACCGACAACAAGAGTGAAGAAGGTTCAGAAATTTATGTCGACGCTGTTTCTGAGGAGATTTTATGGAATTCGATGCTGGAGGAAGCTCATAAATTGCAAGAAGAAATAAGGAATGAGGCTTTGGACAGCGAGAAAATGAAAATGTTGGTAGCTCCTGTGTCTGTGGAGCTTGAAGGAGATGCATACGAGGAATATAAAAGAACAGAGCTCTACTACAAAGAGCACATAAGTTGGGCACCTCATAGCTCTCTTCTGCTTTCTAACTATGCACAGTTCCTCTACCTTGTTTATCATGACGTTGACAAGTGAGTATTTCAGAACCCTTCCTCTACCTTGTTTATCATGACGTTGACAAGTGAGTATTTCAGAACCCTTCTGCTATATTCTATCTAGCTCTCTTCCATCTTAAGAGGACAACAGCTCTGCTGGTCATTGCCTATTAGAAATGGAGGAAGTGGCATCTTGCAGTAGTTCTGTAAATTGAATTTACTTTACTCCACGACCACGAGTTTCTTCATCCATTTGATTCTAGGAGGTACATTGCTGGTTACTGATTATCTGTCTTCCTACTTGCCCTGGAAAAAAAAAAATTGAATATGAAATCGCAGGGCAGAAGAGTACTTCAGGCGTGCAGTGATGGTGAAGCCACAAGATGCAGAGGCATTGAGTAGATATGCCGACTTCTTGTGTCTGGTAAGAAAGGATCTAAAAGAAGCAGAAGTGAGATACCTAGAAGCAATGGAGGTTGATCCTGAAAGCGCTCATTACAAGTCCAAGTATGCTAGTTTTATTTGGAGCACCAGCGAACAAGGAACTTGTTCTCCTTCCTCGGAAAACTCCAACGGCTTCGACCCAGTCCTATGATCCGCATCCCGGATGCGAGATGTTATGTTGAGTTTTGACTTTGATATGACATTATCCAACGTTTCACCAACACGCCTCATCGCTTTCATTGATGTCAGTGAAATGTCTGTATACATGGCATTACTTACATATACTAAATTACTTTAACCAGTTTTCCACCTCTGTCCCTAGAACAAAAATCACACGCGCAATAATTTTTTTCAAGTCTTTTTGTTAAATAAGTTTAGATGCTAATAAACGGAGCATGTCAAAACAATGGTAAGTGAACCACCCCTCCCTACAGAAACTAAAGCCATCGAACCTTTTTCTCACAAAAAAAAGGGGTAAATACATGAGAAGGAAGATCAGAGTGCAAGAGTTCATGAACAAGTTACTTCACTAAAGGATATAATAGCCCGTAATTCTACAATCACCTTTTAACATATGGAGACAAAAAGCACCCCAGGATGGCAGCAGCAGCAGCAGGGCCCTAGTATTAGGTGTCAATTATATAATGAATCAATCAAAGGAATTTGACATACTAGCTTTCCCCACAGAAATTCGTGAGTTGCGTATGGGATTTCATATCATAAAACTACAGAACTAAAAATAAGAAACAGATAGCTAGCTAACTCAGGATCGTGGAATTTTTTTAAAGCTACCAAGAAAAAACCTAAATAGGCATCACCAAAACCAGACGTTGCGGCTATCAACAGCCTTCACTGAAGTATACACCAAGGGCATCTTTCCATACTCAGCAGCAAATCTGTTCACGCATTCTGTTCTTCTTTCACTGTGACCACCCAGGCTGCTGATTCCAGTTGATCCTATCTCAAATATTCTACCTGGAAGATTGTAAAAAAGGTTTCGTTCAGTAAATATGATATGTTCATGCATCTATGCACAGACGGGTATATCAGCACTCTGAATAACATAGCAGTATGGATGGACAATCTAAAATCAACCACTGACTTGTTTAGTCTATAAGCTTCAGTTGGTAATAACGGGATGACTGACTACATACTTTGATGAACTGCGTCACTAGGTAGCCAAAAGAGGGGCATGGAAAAATGTGAAAATCCCACCCAAGATTTAGATTCAGCAAGAGGCAGTTTAAATCCATCCCTACCGTTCATTCACAACTCACAAAAATAAATGAAATGATTTTTTTTTTTTGAGCAATTTGCAGCATTTGATTGCCAATGAATCAAAAACTGGTTTTTAATCATGAGAGACTTCAGATTGACATGCGTGGAACAACTATGATGATAGAGGAGAAGTGAGCAGCAGAAATGCCTTCTTTAACTTCTCCATTTGTGAGACGTAAGATACGTTCTAACAATTTAGAAATAGTTTCTCCCTATACTTA
Source organism: Prosopis cineraria (assembly GCF_029017545.1). Lineage (NCBI taxonomy): Eukaryota > Viridiplantae > Streptophyta > Magnoliopsida > Fabales > Fabaceae > Prosopis > Prosopis cineraria. The sequence goes on from NW_026555333.1 coordinate 13,791,365, forward strand.
AGCTAGAACATTTGGTAGTTCATCAGAATTTGGCATTTCCATTTTCTTGCCTCTGTAAAAAAGGGTATAATTATGCCTTTGTACCCAAAAAACAGCAAACGAGGCTATCATCCTTAAAATATGTATGAGGAGAACATGGTGCCAAATCTTCACAATATCTCTTGGACAAGTAGATTATCTGTTTCGGAGATAGCAATTACCTTTCACCCATATTGGTGGTGCCCCAGTTGCATTTGCAACAAGGAAAGACATTGCAATATCTTCACAATTCCTGGTAAAATCATTTAAGAACAACACGGATAATATAGATAAATATTCAAGTCTTTTTAAATCAAGAAGGCAGCAATTAATTTGTTAAGAGAAACAACCTTTTCTTGGTCACATATTCTCTAATTGAGGCTGGCATCTCATTCGTGTAGAGACTAAAATACTTTTTGTGGAAGAACGCTGCCTTGGATAGCACCATGCTGTACGTACCAGTCCACCACACGGACCACCACCCACCATATTGAAATTTATCACCATCACCTACCTGCAAGCAAGTTGAATAACTTGAAAGGTCAACATAAGAATTCTAAATGGGCCCCATCCCCAGAACGAATCTCACCAAAACCAATAAGAGAAAAACAGGCATGAAGACAGACAAACTTCTAATGGTTGAAGGATTAAATAAATTGAAACGACAGTTCACATCAAGAAAGTACAGATGAAAGGCACAAAACTACAGCTTCTTGTAGTTTTTCTTTCCATTTAAAATCCAATCCTCACTAACAATGAATTAACAGCTCCCCTGTTTATGATGGCGATCTATATTCTATGTGAGAATCAACTACTTATCTTGATATAGCCCAAGTAAGTTACATTCAATATTGGTTTTACTTTTTCTTTAAATTAGACGTCCAGATAAGGCGTAGTTTTGAAATGGAACTCCAACCTATTTGTCCTACAAAAACTAATTTGCTTTCTTTCTTTCTTTTTTCTTTTCTTTTTTTTTTGTTGAAACAGAATGTTGAAAGGCAACACCATCAAATATGATGCTTGTTGGAGATCCTAACTTCAAAACTAAACCAACATTGTTCTGTACAAAGCATAACCACAAAGGAAATATCATGTGACCTAGATCATAAGGGATGACAGATAGCACAGTAGACAGGCTAAAACATAAACATAATCATACCGATGAATGTTCCCAATGGGCACGGGGAACAAATCCCACCATTGTATCTGGTGCACTCTGCCAAACATCAAATGCAAATTCCACAGAAGGGCAAGGGAATATGACATCGTCATCAATGGAAAAGACTGCATCGGTCTCTAAATCTTTGATTTCCTTAAACCTATTGTTTAAACTGTCTTCTTTGTTGACATCAAACTTCAATTTGACGTGTCGCCCATCTTTAGAGTTGGACTGAACTACATGGTGTAAAAACTTTAAAAGAAAATCTGAAGGAGGATTGGGTTCACTCCACACAATATGTATTGATTCTAGCCGAGGACATGATGCATAGTGCTTGACGGATTGCTTTAGGAGATCATATCTCTTCCATGTGTTCATTACAATAGAATATCCTTTCCTGTGAAGAAATATAGAAAAAAAGTAAGTTCCCTACTATTGCAAGCTATATAAGCTCAACACCTCGTCCCTTTGGGGACATCCGATTATAATAAGCTCAGCACCTGAAGGAAAATGAAAATTAAGAGAAGCCTATATTTATTTATCTCACTGTACTCTTCAAAAGGCATGAAAACGGTACGGAGCGTGTCATCCAGACTCCATAATAACAAAATGGATAGTCATTCACGATAAAATTTAAGAGCAAGAGCAAGAGCAAGTTCAAAAGCAATTATACCGTAGAGCAACCAAAGAGCATGGTGATTTGAAAAGAATCTATAATTCAGGCAGGAAAAAAAAAATGAATCTATAAGAGCTAGAAGTTGTAATTTAAACTCTAGACCCTGAAGGTCATGAACTCGTTTTAAGGTCCGGCCTCCAGCACCCCATGTCATGAATTACTAGTTTGGTAACATAAAATCAACTAAACGGCTGTATCCCCAAGCGATGATTTTAAAACTCAGATGGCTTGTGACTTGAAAAGCCAACCTTTGTCGGAGAGAGGACATAGATATTACCTAAGCAGACAATCACCGTGCCACAATAGCACTAAAAAGAAACAGCCTTATCGGATTATATATGCCCGCTCTAGAACCTTTATACATCCAGGGTAAGCACGCCAATATCCACTTCATAGTATGAATTTACAACTCCAACCTTCTTTCTTTCTTTATTTTTCATTTTTTTATTGAAAAGGGCAACTTCCGTTTACCTTTCTCAATTCATTGTCCTCCTTTTTTTTTCTCGAGTCTATAGACATGAAAAGGTTTTTTTTTTAAAAAAAAAACATTTATAGAAGCCGCTATAAACAAACTACTAACTGCTGGAGATCCGTTTCATGGTATTATCGGCAATATTTCAACCTAAAACTGCACTGATCTAAGTAATTTAAGAGATGCTCTTGTAGCTGGAGTGAAGGCAATCTTTTTTTTTTTTTTGGGTTCGTTTCATACGCTTGCCCCAAATAGAAACTACAAGAACTTGCAAGTGGAAAATAACATATACAAAGCAATAACCGATTGATCCAAAAACTGAAGTCCGTCAGTATCAAAATCCACGAACCTTGAAGGAGAGTAGGGAGTGAAAACAGGATTCTGATTGGACCACACCACGAAGGCGGACGCCTTGCCGGTGAGAACGAACAGCGTGAACGCAATGCAACAACAGAGCAAAAGCTTGATCTTCACCGATTTAACTGAGGAAATCAGGAGTTGCCGGAATTTATGCTCTGCCCGGCGATTCAACTTCAACCACCAGCAGCTCCCTCTCATCACCGCCAACTTCCTGTGTATGAAAAAATGTATAAATCCTCGCAAGGGACGCGCCGGAGCAACCGTATGCCTCCGAGACCAATCCTAAAGTTTCAGCAACGAGTCGGATCTCCTTCCATCCCAGCTTCTTCGCAGCCGGTGAGATAAGGCAGAAGAGCTAGAGATCCGGTGAGGCGATGGTCTCCACGGAATTGGAGAGTTGGGAAGATGAAAATGAAGTAGTTTCCCAGTATTTAGGCTCCCGTCTGAATGCTATGTCCTATGCTCACTGCTCAAACTATTCATCTCAGATCAGAGAGGAAGCAAAATGGTCCTTGGCGCTCCTCAAAGACCGTTTCTTCTCATCACAGGAGCAAAATTTGACCGTTCGATGCTGCGTCCTGTGAGGAAATTAGATCAGACCCAAGTTTACATCACGCGTCGTAAACTAAATTATGTGGGAAGTTAATTAATTCATTATTAGTATTAGTAATAGTAATTTATTCATGTGTTGACTAATCCCTTTCATTTTTTTCCCCCATTTAGCTAATCATCCATATATCTATCTACCACGGTCAAAAAAATATATCAATATACTATAAAACATAAATTTCATATAGCCCAGAACAAATCCTAGCGTGGATTTCATTTGTGGGGAGGGTTGATCGATTGAAAGTAGATTTACATTACATTTGAAGAAAATACTGTAACAGTTTGGTTCCGCAACGGTGCAACCTGCCCTAGACGGAACACTGGCGGGCGGCAAGTTGCACTATACTGTGGGGAGTATCTGATTCGTTACATACACATGAAATTGGTAATTACGAACTTACAATCCATCCAGGGATTGAGTATTGATTCTTTATTATTTGTTTTTCTCTCTCATTCATGAATCCAGTTAATTCAAGTCATCCAAGGCAAGATATTTCTTCTGCATGATTTCCAAAAATATTATAAGATCCATTAATATTGGATACTTTACGTTATAATATTTAAATATTTGGTGATGTTTAGGTAGATTTCATTTAATGACTTTTAGTTTTAAATATGGATCATGTCCCCTTACATTAGTGGCAAAGCCACGATACTAGATAAGGAGGAATAAATTAACTTTAAGTATTAAAAATGAGAGAATAATTTGATAATTAAAAATTTATAAATAATTATATACTTAGTAATTTTTTTAAAGATATTTTTTATGTTTTAGATTAATCATTGAACAATTAACTTATTGTATTTTAAGACTTGAATATTGGCCAAAACAAGACTTAAATGAGTTTGAAGTTTAAAATATCAAAATGAAGGGTGTCAAATGCAATTGCTTGTACCCTTGGCATGTAATTTTCTCTAAGTGAGCTTATTTACATGTGGCTCCAGCACTGCCTTACATGTTCATAAAAATTACATTAATATTATTTTTTAAATTTTAATACATACTGCGCCTTCATGTGGCAATCCAACATAAACAACTAATGAAGAAGGGGGATTAGATATAAGTTAGAAATCAATATCTGAATGCATCTAGAGGGCTCGTACAAGTTCGTGTTATTTGGAAAAAATATAATTTTTCTTTTAGTTATCAACTCAATTCATGAATTTTAATACATTACAACTTAGTCTAATTTATTACAATAAAAATTTAAAAAAATTGAATTGTTTCAGGTTTAAAAACTATGAAATGAGTTGTTTCACATTAAGTAGTACTTATTAATGTACAATCTAGTAACTATTGATCTTCTAATGTTTAATTAATGCTAACCATCAGTATTAATATATTTATAAATGTTATGAATTTAATTTTCATATACTGTTGATAATATGAATATGATGGAGCTTATTTTCAAACTCCATGTGAATGTACCAGCTTAATTACTCTAGTTTCCAATAGACAGTTAAATCAATTGATGGCTTGCTTTACTATCAAGTAGTTGTGAGAGAAAAACGGATAAGGTGCCATAACTTCTTGTGCATTTTGAAGTGTCTTAATTATGGTATTAAAAATTGAACCAAACTAATGATCTAAATTGTTGAATGAGTCTTTGTCCAAGATCAAAGTTGGTAGACTACCCCATTTCACTTTTTCAAAAATTTATTGCATGTATTAGACGAGCTAGTTATGCTAAGAAGTAATGTTAATATAATTTCGACTTCTAAATTGATGAAATCCATTATGAATTTTTTAAAGAGTTTCTTTATCACAATCTCTTTAGATGCATAATACTAATACTATCCACAACCACAAAAATAAAAACTTCTAAGTGAGAGGGAGCAAAATCTTAGAACTCAAAAATCAAGAGGTGCAAAATCTTAACATTTATAAGTAAATAGGTCAAAATTTCAAAAACATGATGCAAAATATTAAAATTCATATATCAAATTTTTAATATTTTCTAAAATAAGGAGGCGCACTTGATCCCCTTACCCCAGTGTGGCTCTGACACTAGTTAGATAGGAAAGTAAAGTATAGAGATAGGAATGAAATGGGAAGGTACAACAAAACATAAGAAATTCTTGCATCTTTATTGGTATAGATTAATGTATTTATATCCATGGTCATTATAGAGTACATGAAATCATCCAGATGACATCGAACTTGATTAAGCCCATCCACATAGGTTGATCCAGTTTGTACAATTTTGGCACATAATCTTCAAGGTCCTAAGTTTAAATCCCATTTTCAATGTAAAAATTTTATTGTTAGATCATGTATGAGTATTCCTGTAAGTGTTTCATGAGTTTTTAAGGATATTTTAATAAGCTCTCACAATTCATCTCACCCAAGCCTTTTTAATTAACCAAAACCAATATACGAAATCAATCACGAACGAGTATTTTGATTGGGTCAACAATTAATTTTTAATATAGTATTTTTATACACGCATGATGTGCCAAAAAATAAACATATATAAATGCTTGGGTCCGGATCCATGAATCCAAGCCCAGTATTTAGGGCCTCCAAGGTCCATTAGAGTCGAAGAGCCCATGCTTGAATAGGTGTCGCGCACAGGAGTTTGAAGTCTTTCTTGATGCCTTAGCGCAAAAAATTAGACTTGTAGAAAATAAATAAAGAATCACCAAAAAGGTCAGGGAACAAAGTAAAATGCAGTGCGTGAGCAGCAAGTCTCATTGAATGTTAACTTATCAAAATTTTTCATTATTAGACAAAATGATTTTTTAAACACCTTTTGTTAATGTTGCACCACAGTCCACCTAGAGATTAGGTTACCTTTGCGTCCATCTGAAGGTTTGCTAACTAAAAAGGATTTTCTGAAATGAAGCTAATCCTTATGCCTCTATAGAAAGGTTGCGCAAAAGCGCATAGTACTGCGTCATGTGGGGTTTCGAGAATAAGAATACAAATTAAAACCCAGAGTATATAATACTTGTTAGTGTAATTTAAATTGTTCTAATTAATTCATTTTCAAGGGACGCGTGTTGGAGTCATAGTCGTCCACAAAAACTTATGGCTCCAATTTCTCTGACGGTCCCTGCTGAATTATTACTAAATAGTTTAACTTATTGTCTTCGGTCACGAGTTGATCACTTTGTAAATAAGTGTATATATATATATATATATATATTTTATATATAACAGTTTTATTATCCACGCATTTATTTAAACTTAAAAGCTTGATCCACTCTAAGCTGAAGGCGACATATGGCCGACGGCCATGGAAATTCTTTATGTTACAAAACAAGAAACGCAACGAGAATAAGAGAAAAATCTATGCCATAAAATCATTTGCACGAAAGTCTCACAGTCACACCGCCTAGCAGGTTAAAATCAACCTTCAAAATTAATCATCGTTCATCTTTTAACGATACAAGCACCCATGATTACCGAATATATAGTTAAAAGATCCCTCTAGGATTTTCGCATCCTCTTCTGAAAAATAGAACGAATTTAATTTGATATCGGTGATAAAGACTCTCACCAGCGACTACTAGAGGTTGAATCTCAACCTATATATATATATATATATATATGTATCTAATATTTGATTGGGAAGAGACTGTCTTTTATGCTATTAGCATTTAGCAAAGTTTATGTTTTGTTGAAAAAGAAAAAATAAATGGCAAACTAGCTAGTAAATCATTCATACTTTTTTAAAGTGTGTTGATTTAATTATTTCTTGTATGCCTGGTATTTTGGATCTATCTCGCGCCGAGCTAAAAAGATTTAACAAGGGTTAAACCAATCTGAATGGACCCTTTCAGATGGCGGGATTCACTACAAAATTTGAATGGGACTATATTTTTATAGCTCAAATTCAAAATAGATAATCAAGTTAGAACAACTCATTACCAGTGGATCATGGCTCAGTGGCTTAACTATGATTTGCTTGATGCTGTAATGAAGGTATAATTAAGCAAAATTGAAAAGTGGGAAGGAAAAAGGAGGGGGGGGGGTGGGGTGTGTCTGTAAACTGCCTTTTGTGATTAATTTGGATATAAAAGGTGAGTGGGTAAGTCAGGAGTCCCATCTGGAAAAGAAAGAAAAGAAAACAGTACCATTTGACATGCTTATGGGTTTTTCCCTTCTTGCCCGGCAGTCCCTAGGAGATTGATTATCACAATCTTCTTCGTTTCTTCATTCAGGCCCCCGAATACGTCTAAGAGGAGGAACGTGGAGGGCCATGCCACCTCCCACAGACAATCGTTTTCTTCTTCTCTTTCATGTTTTTGCCACAACACAACACATCAGCCACCAAAAATATTATCAAAGATTCCCACCCCCTTCCTTTAATTTTTTGTTCCCATTTTCAATTTGCTTTATTTATATATTGATATAGTATTTTATACTGTCGAGCCGTTGAGGCCCCTTTTTGGCTTGTTTTTTATGTTATCCGGACAAGTCATTCCTGCTAATTTAACGACTAAACTAATTAAGGTTAGGTATCATCATCTCTATAATCATTTCCCAACCCCATTTTTTAAACCCCCCTTCTCTCTCGCTTTTGGCCTCCTGTTTTGTTCCTATCTTAAATATGTATCTCTTGAGATTATATTGAGAATCCAATTGCCAGAATGCACTTTTCCATTAACACTCTGTAACCTCAATCATCAATGGTCTCATCCACGCAAAGGAACACTCTGTATGCAAAAGCCGTTGCCTCAATTTATCTGTCATGAGATTATTTTTTTAAATGTATTATTAGTGCAAAATAATTTGATTAACAAATTAATTCGATTAAAAAACAGGAGTTTATGGTATGTGATGGGCATGTATAAGATAAAGATGACGCTGGAATGAAGATGACATCATGTTTTTGGTTCTGGAGCCTTCTTCCCCAAATCATGGTCCTCCTCATAACAACAGAGACAACAGCAATATTTAACGGTCAGTTTTGAACAATGAATGGGTCGATGATTTGGAATTTCAGCTAAAATTCTGATATATTTCCGGATATTAATAACTTAGATTGACCAAATTGCAAGGGTAACCACTATTAAGCCAGCTCAATATCAGCATATTACACGAACATTCCATTTATCAATTATTGCATTTATATTTATCTGCACGCACGCATTTATCCTCCAATCATATTACGTGTTCCGTGGAATTCATAACTGATCTGCAGCAAGCCAACTTCGTAGAACTTTATGCTCACGGTATATTAATATTTTTTAAATTAAAATGCAAATAATCAAATTTTGTATCTGGTGGACACCGGTAATCAGCAGTGGGTAGAGAGGAGCAATTGCTGCTTACGTGTTGAATCAAGAAGATACGGATCGGAGACACGTGTCGTGGTCAGAGGCTCGAGTTCAACGTGATGTTTTAGTGGAGTGAAGTTCAGGAAAAGAACGGCTGACCCGAGCACTGACAGTAGAATCCAGGCCCTCCGTTGGAGGCGAAATCGAAACCATCCTCTGTTCCTCTGGGGCGCAGAACATGGTCGGTCTCGTGCGAGTGGCTAGCATCCTGCCAGCTGGCAGCGTACCTGTCATGGCCAGGACTAATCCGCCAGCCAGGTCACTGTTCAGTGAAATAGTGAATATACAAAATAAAAAAAACGAGAGAAAATGAAAGGTCGGCCAAAGGATAAGAAATTAAGTTCAATATATTACGCCAAATGGACCCCACCACTTCTCGTCTTCATTTTTCTCAACTAAACTCGATTCCACTTATAAATCCGCAATAAGTGAACCCTTCATCCCACTCATCACTAACTCTCATCATCGCTCTCTCTGTGTGTCTGTCACACCACCACCAGGATCTTCGAGAAGCAGGGGAAAAATGGAGGGGAAGGAGCAGGACGTTTCGTTGGGAGCGAACAAGTTCCCGGAGAGACAGCCCATCGGGACGGCGGCACAGAGCCAGGACGATGGGAAGGACTACCAGGAGCCACCGCCGGCGCCTCTGTTCGAGCCATCCGAGCTCACGTCGTGGTCCTTCTACAGAGCCGGGATCGCCGAGTTCGTCGCTACTTTCCTCTTCCTCTACATCACCATCTTGACTGTTATGGGCGTCAGTCGTGCTGATGCCAACTCCAAGTGCAAAACCGTGGGAATTCAAGGAATCGCCTGGGCTTTCGGTGGCATGATCTTCGCACTCGTGTACTGCACAGCAGGAATTTCAGGTTCGATGTCTTCTCTTCTGCTTAAAACTCGAATAAGAATGATCTTCAAAATCAAGAAACTCAGTTTGTTGTGTGTGATTGTGTGGCAGGTGGTCACATAAACCCAGCCGTGACGTTCGGGTTGTTCTTGGCAAGGAAGTTATCGTTGACAAGGGCACTGTTCTACATGGTGATGCAGTGCCTTGGTGCGATTTGCGGTGCGGGTGTGGTGAAGGGTTTTGAGGGAAAGAAACTATACGGGACCTTAGGGGGCGGTGTCAACTTTGTGCACGACGGTTATACCAAAGGAGATGGCCTCGGTGCTGAGATTGTTGGCACCTTCATTCTGGTCTACACCGTCTTCTCAGCTACTGATGCCAAGCGTAGCGCTCGAGACTCTCACGTCCCCGTAAGTACACATCCAGTTTCAAGCTCTTTTAGATCATTATGTATGTGTGGTGTATTAGGTTTGGTTTTTTGTGACGTTTAATTGAATGAATTAAATTGGATCAGATTTTGGCACCGTTGCCAATTGGGTTCGCTGTGTTTTTGGTTCACTTGGCCACCATCCCCATCACCGGTACCGGTATCAACCCGGCTCGAAGTCTCGGAGCCGCCATCATCTTCAACAAACACGAAGGCTGGCATGAACACGTAAGTTTCTCCGATCTGATATTCTTATTAGTTTCCGGGGCTGGTTAAGTCAAAGAGAGTCTTAATTAATTATGACGGATGTGGTTGCGTTGCAGTGGATCTTCTGGGTGGGACCATTCATCGGAGCAGCGCTGGCAGCTCTGTACCACGTCGTGGTGATCAGAGCAATTCCATTCAAGTCCAAGTGAGGGATGGGATTGAATTAAATTAAATGGAGCCGAGTTTGTGGGTTGTGGTGGATGTTTTTATGAGCGAAATTTCAGTGTCCCCTTCTTATCTTATTTGCTGAAATATGTAAAGAATGTATTTAATGTTTTATTGCTGCTACTAGTAGGGACTGCATGTTCCGTGAAGGGCCAGTTTTCCTCTGCTTTTAGAAGTTGGAAGAGGGCTCAACCCCCTGCGTGTGGGCCTCTGTGTATCGCTGTGATTGTGTATCTGTCAAATTATCAAATAAAAAAAAAGAAAAAGAAAAAATATGTTGTCTTCTTCATCATCGAGATCACGATCGTGTAATGGCATTGACGAACGGATTAGGTTCTACGCTACGAGGGGGTGGGGGAGGCTGATGGTGCGGTCGCCACCTAACGCTGGCCCACACCTTTTTCTTAATTTGTGTCATCAATAATTCACTTCGAAGTTAGGACTCAGAAGACTACGTTCTGTAGCGGTGTAGCCCACGGCATGGGCAAGTGGAGGGTGATAATAAGGATGTGCATCGCGCAAAATTTATCTCTCTGCGAAAGAATATATAAATAAATAGATTAAATAAAATACTATAATTTCTGTGTACTGAACCTTTAATTTTTCTTTTGTGTAAAATAGTAAACTACGCACAAGTGTCAAATTAGCAGTGGTTTGAGAAATTAGGACGATGATCTTGGCTCGGCAAGTTGCATTATCTTTTTTAAAATTTTGTCGTGACAAACCCGCGCAACAATTAATTAAAATGGGCACTACTATAGTCTGTGTTATCGCAAGCGTTATGATGTTTGTTTAGTACGCAGGTTTCTCAACATATATATATATATATATATAAAACATTCAGATACCAATAATTAATAAATATGTGTAAAATGAAATAATTTTTTTTAACAATATGTTAAGAATGAAAATGTTATTTTAGTTGCATGTCCAGCTGGATGCAATTTGTGATGATGCTTAATTAAAAAAAAACAGCGATAAATAGTTTTAAATAACAAGTTGACATAAACAATCAATACATGACACCATCAATATTAATGTTAATAAATATAAAAATAAAAATTTATGGGTGATAAATAATATGATTTATTTTTTTATAAAAGATTGCGGGTTCGGTTTTTTAAGGGTGTGGTGGGTGTATAAGTTGCTTCTAATGATCATTGATGAAAAAACAATTATCAGCTTCATTTTTTTTTCTCGGTGCGGGAATTGATATATTTTTTTATAAGAGCCGGAATTAATTCTACTCAGACATCGTATGCATCATTTTTATATCGAGTGGTTAAAAATAGCTTATTCACGCATCGATTTTTTTTTTGGCAAAAAGTCAATTTTATTAATTAAAAAACAATTACAATCACTGTATTAGGTTGTTGATTTTTTTGGCCAAGGGCATTAGGGTGTTGATTGATTCTACGTGATATGGATGAAAGAACATTGTTTAAGATTTTTTTCGTTCTATGAAGCAAGGCATAAAGAATGAAAAATGGCTCGTTATAAAAAAATAGAATTAAAAATGGTTAGAAGTAAAGAGGGAAAGTGACCTTGAAAAATCACAATACATACACTTAATACTAGTATTTGTCATTGGGGAAGAAGTCGTCCCCATTAATAAATTAAAAAATTAATTGAGCGCTTGAGTTAATTGATTAAGAATTGGTTCAATTTAATTAGAATTCTCGAGTCTGAATCCTATTTGAGTAACAGTAATAAAATTCTTTTTGAGAAGTATGCTTCTAAAAAATGCTTACAAGGTAATTAGTTTAAATATAAAAAATCTAGTATAATGGAACAAAAGAAAAAAAAAATAAAAAGTTAATATAATTTTGCTGATGTAGCCCTCCACTGATATGGATCACCTCTCGAAAGCGATCTCGGCATCCCTCAGCGGAAGAAATTCTGACCATTTAATCTATATCTAATGTTCCATATCTTGCCTCTTCATCTCATGATAAAATAATTTAATTTTAAAAATAATTCTTTTACAATTTATTTCATCACTTTAGATATATTTTTTATACTAATGATTTAAAATGATTTTTTTGCTCTTGAAACTTATTCTAAAAAATTACTCTTCAAATTTTTTTTATATATTTTTATCAAATAAGTCGGACCAAATTTTGAATAAATTGAATGGTAAGTCCCTGCAAATGATCTGAATAATCTTAAAAACTTGTGAACTTGCAGTCTGACTCATTTAAACTTTAGATTGACCTATTTAAAAAAAATGTTTACAAAAAAATTGTAGAGTAATTTTTCAGAATATGTTTTGAAATTAAAAAAAAATCGTTTAAGATCATTAATATAAAAAGTATTTTGAAAGTGGTAAGATAAATTGTGAAAGAATTGTTTCTTTAAATTAAATTATTTTAACACGAGATCACGTGATAACATATGAGACATTAGACTTTGATTTGAAAGGTCAGGATTTTCTGTCGTTGAGGTATGCTGAGAGGATCGCTTCACAGAGGGTCCGGATCCAGCTCTCTACTTCTCTGGAGTATGATATCCAAGCCAGCCAACAAGTTCCACCCCACTACATTCCCAAATACCAATCTCTACCTAATCACGCCAACCTCAGAACCTTCTCGCAGAATCTCAGAAAGGACGCACCGATGACGACAAAGCTCACAAAAACTCGCCAAGGGGAGAGGCGTCTTCTCATAATTATCACTCGAGAGATCATCCATTCGGAGAGAATTGAGAACCAAAACGGAGAGAAAAGGATCAATGTTTGCTATTAAAGTCTGAAAAAATGTTTTCGATAGACTTTCCTAAAATTTTATTGGCGAAACTGAGTATCATCATCACCTCATCGGCATTAATAATGACCCATTCACGAGGATCATCATGACGACCCTCGCCACTTCTCACAGCATTAGCTAAGATATTTTAATTTGCATTCATCAGTCGAGTCGTTGAAGGAATGGAATCCCATTATAACTCTAGAACTAATGGGCCTCCTAATTCTCATCTTGTGTCTTTTTTTTGGTTTGGCCAGTGACATGATACTATGTGCATAAATGTCTCCCAAGCAACCTAGGATTGTACGATGATATGCTTAACTGCTGATTTCTACATAGCATTTGGTCAAAAAGTTAACTTCTAAATCAAAACCATTTTGCTCTGAAAATATCAATATCAATAGAGCTCTGTTAGGACTGTGCCCTTATCAATATTAACACTGGCTTAATTTTGCTGTACTTGCACGGTCAGGACCGTTGCTTTGAATTTTTTTTTTGAAAGGGAGAGACGTCTTCTGATATCCCTTTTTTTTAACCCAATTTTTACACTAAAGGGAACATTTTAAAAGAAAATATCAAAGTTCATCCCCCCTATAATAAAGTTAAAAGTCATCATACTTTAAAATGTAATTTTTTTGCTTCGATTTGTAATACATTTTAGGCCCCACCCATTCTCATTCCAATTCTTGCCCCGTGATTTCATACAATGATTCATCCATGTGTTTGACCATTGTGAATACTAATTAGTTAATCACCGTGCACGGGATGCTATTTTTGCAAATTCTTTCAAGTGTTAGATAGTAATAATTAGTACATATTAAGCATTACTTTCATGTGTTTGACTATTGTCAATACTAAGAATTGATAGTTCTTCATTTTTTTAATAAAGCTTGAACTCTCAATTTTATCCGAGCTAAATTACATTGTTTTAACCTCACCTAATCACTATTATTAGTTATACTAAATGTTTTTATTAGGGTTAAAGTGTATTTTACCTCTGAAGTATTTTTCGAGGAGTACCCAGTATTCTAGTGTTTTTGTTGGAGTAATTTTGCCTTTAAAATTATTAAAACAAAGTATTTTTGTTCTTCCCGTCAATTTTTCTAACGGTCAACATTTAAAGTTACTAAAACAGAATAATTTTACTCTTTTCATCAAATTTTTAATATTGATCTTGAATGTTGACCATTAAAAAAATTGACAAGAAGGGCAAAAATATTCCATTTTAATAACTTTAAAGGTAAAATTATTCCAATAAAAATGTTAAAGTGCTGGATGTTTCTCAAAAATAATTCAAAAATAAAAATGCATCTTTTATTCTTTTTTGTTATGAGAAAACTTATTGCTGTTAAGAAAAGCATAAAAGAAAAACCTATCAATCTCAATTATCAAGAGTTATATAATGCCGGGGACACATTGCAAAGAACCTGTAATGAAAATCCGAAATACAAGATGTTGGATAGCATCAAGATGACCTTATACAATTTAAAAGGTGCATTTTTGTTTGGGAGAATGTCGACAGAGCTATAAAATGATTCAATATGTAACAAAAATTCCTACCAAGTAAATATTAATAATTAACAAGTAAAGTTTAAGTTTTAATAACCATACAATACATCTAAGCCCTTACCAAATATTGAATCATTCCAAAGATTTTATTAATGCTTTCTCTCTTTTTTATTGGTAAAAAAAAAATTTGGGTGAATCGGATTTAGAAACTCATTAATTATTTTCTCTGTCTCTCTTTGGTGGGTAAAATTTTTTTTAGATGAATTGAGTATTGGGGCTCATTAGGGATTAGGCGAGATTTCAACTTATAATCATATGAATTATGTCTCAAATTTTTATTAAGCAGACCAATATTTGTTGGTTGATATTTCCCTTTTTATTTTACCAGCAAGACACAACTTTCAGAAAAAAACCAAAACATTAGTTTAACGAAACAAATTTTTTTCTGGGCTAATCTGCTTTTTTGGGATAAAACGAGTCAATCAGGAAGCCCATAAAGCCCATATGTAAAACCCTAGCGTTTTGCCGTTTCACTCTGCTGGCCCCTTGCATTTGCGCTCTCTTCCTCGCACGCCTTGTTTGGTGAATAGAACCCGCAGAATCAAAGCTCCAAGCATGGCGGCGAGCGAGCGCACCGTGTTGCAGTTCTCTTCCTCTTCGCAGAGTTTGTCTGCGAAGGTTCACCCTCTGGTCATCTTCAACATCTGCGACTGCTATGTCCGACGTCCGGACCAAGCGGAGCGCGTCATCGGAACTCTCCTGGGCTCTGTTTTGCCCGATGGAACCGTTGATATCCGTAATTCTTATGCTGTTCCCCACAATGAGTCACTGGGACAGGTATGCGCGATTCTTCTTCTACATTAAGATTTTGTACTAGTTAGTGGGCAATTTTTTTGTTTTGGTGATCTCATAATCTAAGGCCCTGGATTTAATTATTTATTTTTTCAGTTTATCGTTGGGTGAAATCTAGGGGTATAAATTATTAACGGCGGTTGTTTCGGGGTCTTTTGCACATTAATTGTTGATTCTAGTTCCATACTTAGATCCGAGACAATGCACATGTTGGCCATTTTATGTTTTCTGTTGTATTCTTTGCAAAACGTGTAGCTCTAATCACCCCTTGTTTGATTTTCGTCCGTTGAAAGGTAATCATAGTACGTTTTATTCTTAATTTTGTTTCCCTGGTCTCAGCTATATCCCGTTGGTCCCTGTAATCTTTCCTTGTATTAATTTAGGTGCCTGGGAATGAAGTCTGGCACATTGCTTAAATTTCATGCCAATAGGGCATCTTTAAAATAGAACTCCAGATATTATAACGGGTTAGAAAGGATTGGTATTTACTGGCAGCTTGTTCTCCAGTTGTTCTCAAAACTGATAAGCTCTATTCATTTGCAAAAGATGAGGAATCTACAAGGGGTGATAAATTTAATTCTGGTTAAAATATTGCTACTAGTGAAGTATCTGTTACCTGTTCACATGGATAATGAGGGTATTGATTACTTTTTCCTCCAGAGGTGGTTTGTTTTTCCCTGCGCTGGTGTGGGGTAAATAATTTCATATTTAAGGAACTAGAATGGACAAACTTGATGTATTTTTGAGTGGAAGTGATGAAAGATAGGCTTCTTATGATTGAAAACGTGGATGGAATGGAACAGGATAATAGTTGGGTTGGGTGCCTGTTTGGTTGACTCTATCAGTTACCTCTCAAAATCTCTTCCTTTCATTGTTGACCTTTATAAATGAAATATCTTTCCTTACTAATCTTTATTTTATTGTTACAGGTTGCTTTGGATATTGAGTACCACCACAATATGTTGATATCCCACCAAAAAGTCAATCCAAAGGAAGTCATAGTTGGGTGGTAAGTCCAATGTTTATAAATTTTGTCCTTTTTTGCTTGAGAATCAAGTGCTAGTAACGGTGTTCTCCTTCAAGAGTTTCAAAGCATTACTACATGACTAGGCAACTTATTAGGTTTTACGAGTTTGTGTCAAGAAATCTTTCAGCGGTCTTTGGTTTAAAGTGATGACTTGGTTTGTGGTAGCAAACCTCCTTCACTGGAAAGTGATGCACTTATAAGGACTGGAGTGCAAGAACTTCCATATAGAGTTGTTTATGTCATCCACAACTTTTATCAGTGTTAATTTCTTGGCATGCTTGCATCTATGACTGTTTTGTGAAGGGATTCATGAACTTTTTAGCTTGTTTATCTTTCAGGTTTCTTATTTCTTTTGGTCTGGGGAAAACTAATTATGCTAACTTTGGTATTTATGCAGGTACTCAACTGGTCTTGGAGTGAATGGGGGTAGTGCATTAATCCATGAATTTTATTCTAGAGAAGTGCCCAATCCTATTCATTTGACAGTTGATACGGGATTCACAAATGGAGAGGGAACCATAAAAGCATATGTATCGCACAATTTATCTCTTGGAGATTGGCAAATTGCTGCTCAGTTTCAAGAAATTCCTCTGGATCTTCGCATGGTTGAAGCTGAGCGAATTGGATGTATGTTTTTATTGAATTTCAGCCTTAGAGCTATCCTTTTGTTTTCCTTATAGAGCTTGCGTTTTCTCTCATCAAAGTGCACGTGCTTTCTTTCATTGATTCATGGACGCAACTGCAGGGAGATGTCCTTCAATTTAGGAATATCATCTTTTACTTAATTAATGGCTGACAAAATTATTCTATTGCATACATTTATGCAAACCTTAACTGATGTTAACTATTTTGATGTTATAGGTGGCTGACAAGCTATTTTATGTTTTCATTTTCACTGTTTTAATGAACTTGCTAATCTGAGGAATTATTGTTGATAATAATTTGAGTAGTCTTCGTTTGCTTCTTTCTTGTTTCTGGTAATGGCAGTTGATACTTTGAAGGCAACTACTGTTGACAAAATCCCAAACGATTTGGAAGGGATGGAAACATCAATGGAACGTCTGCTAGCCTTGATTGATGACATCTACAAATATGTCGATGATGTTGTGGTATGCTGATATTATCTTCTGAATATTCATGCCATGTATTGTACGGGTTCTTTCTTTTGTAAGATCAAAACTGTATTCTTTCCCCCTTGAAATCAGGAAGGGCGTGTTGTGCCAGACAACAATGTCGGGAGGTTTATATCTAATGCTGTAGGTTCCCTTCTCAAATTGCCTCCTTCAGCTTTTGACAAGCTTGTGAACGATAGTTTGCAGGTAAGATTTTGTTTTAATGGGTTACTAGAACGACAAGGAGATGGTTGAATGTATATTTTTGGTTATAATCTTGGTTTTATGGGCACATCCTTGATTCGCCGGTTGTAGTTCTGTTTGATTGAGTGTTTATTTTCCTTTCAGGATCATTTGCTTTTGCTCTATTTATCAAGTATCACAAGGACACAACTGAGCTTGGCCGAGAAATTGAACACAGCTGCTCAGATTCTGTGATTCCTTTGTCAATCGTCGTGCCAAGGCAATTTTGCCCGTGGAAGTGCCTTTTGTCTTATTTACTGAAACACGTCAAATCTGTTTTTTTCCTCTTTAATTTTGTAGTTTTTTTTTTGCTTTTGTATTTTTTTTTTTGCAGTTGAGATTCATAGGTTCTTAATTATATCCAAATTACAGTTTAGCGATTCACCCGTATTGTAATCTGTCGTCTGCTAAAGAAATCTAGCCAGATCTTTTCAACACTACCTGGCACCATTATTTTCCCCTCGAGTAATGGCAGTGTTTATTTACCTGGTCACTGCGTCAGTCGTTTATTGGGATGGAGTTTCGTGGAAAGGAAATAAAATTAAAAGTGATTTTGCTAAAAAAAAAAAAAATTCTTTTCAGCTGGCTTAAAAAAGAGAAAGTTTGAGTATCTTTTTCATCTGGTCACACTATTCGGCTGATGTCTGCCTATGGCTTTTTCGGTAGGCCTCGTGTCAATTTAAAAAAAAAAAATTGAGACGCTGATTTTCGACCGTCTAAGAAGCGTGGGATTCGAATTTGAAGACATTTTTTTGTTTATTTTTCTCTTTGATTTTTACCCCGGGCTGACGAGTCACAACAATATGATGCAGCGAAATAAAATGAAACCAGAATCATTTCAAACGATCACGTCTCCATGTGAATTGCAGAATAAACGTATGAACTTTTTTATTGCTGGATAGAGGTTCCTTGTAAACTCATAGGGCTAGGTAGGTAAAGAGACCCAACCTACAGTTACAGAGCTACATATCCTCAAAACTCTCATATTTGTCCCCAGCTATAGAGGCATGTGAGACTATTCCGGCTGATTTTTATGCATGCCTTTTCATTGTTATCAAATTACTAACCCGTTTGTTCTTAATCACATAAGTCGTCTTCCCGTCCAGTCAGTGATCATCTTATTAGGCCGCATACACATCATAAACAATTTAGGCGATAACTAGCTTAGTTAGATGAATAAAATGCCAGCTCAATTAATCTAATATAGGAAGCATTTAATTCAATGTTTTTTTATTCGAATTTTTATTATTTTTATTTTGATTTTAAAATTTTATATTACTTGTACTATTTTTATTTTATATATATACCCCCCTCTGTTAAAAAATATAAGGCATTTTTTGAGAAGTTGGATGTTAAAAAATGTAAAGCATTTTTAGTTTTTCAAGGTGTAATTATTGTTTTTTTTAAAGTGCCCTTATTAATAATAATTTTATATTTATTGTAGAGTGTTCCATAGGGATAAATATAAAAAGATAAGATTAGTTAAAAAGTAGATAACTGCTTTATTGAATAGTGAGATTTGATTAAAAATGCCTTACATTTTTAAATGGAGGAAGTATATTATTCAACATATAAATTTTTTTATTATTTATGCATTATTTTATTATATAAATTATTTAACATATCAACTTTTTATGTTATCCTAAAATATTTCTAACAAAAATTATAAATCCTCATAAATTAATATCTTTTTTGGTAATCATGGATTCAAAAACATATTTCACCATTTATAATTCAAACAATTTTTAATCTACCGAAATGACTTTTGAAAAAATATATTCAAGATCAAAGTATAAATTTTATTATAACAATTAATTTTTATTGAATTAATTTTTATTAAATAAATTTTTAACAAATTGAATTTTGGCCGAAGAAAAACAAATACGTACCAAAAAGTCTGTTGCCCTTCAAACAATGCAATATCTCTAAGTATGGAGAACTTGAAAAGCACCCCACTTAATTCTCACACGTTGGTTAAAGTAGAATTAAAAACGTAAGGAGAAACAATGATGTTAACTATTTTGTTTAGAACATTAAGAAGTTTATTAAAATAACCAGAACAAATTCTGAGACTAAATTAAAACGTGATGTCAAGAAAATGCTCCATTATGTCATGTATTAGCGGCTGAAATAGAGGAAGTGATCGATGCGTGGGGCCCAACTTGTTCAAGGCTTATTGCTGGAGGGAGTATCAGTCATTATCTGTATTAAGAACAAACAGTGGCAGTGTATTTTAATAGCAGAAAGGTAATACACAAATGCTTTTTGTCGCGCATGGTGATAATGGTGGTGGCGGATTACTATTCCCAGAAAAAGAGAAGCAACAGATTGATGTTATGGAGACAAGAAAGTAAACAAGACACGGATCTTACGGAGCACACTAACCCTTCTGTATTTCTATTTCACGCCTTCCCCTATTCCCCTTTCTTTTCTAACCCCTTCACACACCAAAAGCCATCAAGCTCCTTTCTAGGATTTTGGCCCTGAAAGATTTGACACCCAGTTTTACGTTTGCTGTCAAGGATTTAAGTACAACCTTCTTCTTTTATCGGGTTTGGAATTGGCTTCAGACAAATGGAATTTGATCCTAACAAGTAGATCTAAACTATACCCACTTTTTTTTTTCTTTTTCTTTTTATAATAGAAGGATACTGGGAAACATGCATAGGATAGTGGCAAGTTAAGTCATGTTATAATATTAAAGGTTTTTGCACCCAAGTGGTGGAGCATAAAAAAATCTTAACATTTAAGTTGGCGTTGGAAGTTCGGTACACCAGCCAATTAACATTATTATTGACTTCTCTATTTACGTGGTCTAAACTAATGGTCCAATCTTTAATAATGAGTTTTTTGATTTTATTTAAGATTTGGGCAAGTGAGTGATTATTAAAAAATTTGTGCCAAATGAGTGTGAGGACTGCTAGGGGGATATCATTTCAACGGGAGAAAACACAAATCCAAGTTACGCGCGTATAGAGGATACTGTTGATTTCCAATTTCAGCCTGATCAACAACCAACGATCACCAATCATCTCGAAAAGCCGATATTCTGGAGATAGGTGCCGTCTTGGTGTAAATGCTTATATTGCCTAGCATTTGTCTGAAACATGTGCATATTCATTCATTCCATGTACAATTTCCAAAACCTAATGTCCTTCAAGCAAATTTCACAACCTCAATATTATATCTTTTGTACAAGCCTAAAGAATAAACTTGAATTCAAAGCATTACACACATATCTGTGACCAAGAATTTCTGTGTTCCAAGACTGAGCTGCTCGATAAGGCATAATATATATACGAAGCAGCTAGCCGCCTAACCTATACGGTTGGGTTAACAGCTTCAGTCCAAAACCCCTTGAAGTTAGAGAAGTCATCCTATTTGTGCCAAATATGAACAGACGGAATGAAACTACGCTCTTGGGAATTGCAGAAAGTCGCCTCTGTCGACTCTAGCAAACAATATTAGAATTCATGTATATGAATACAAAAGACAGATACCAAAGACAGGAGCTTGTGACATGAGAAAAACCAAGTGGCTTCCCTTTTTCTCTTGTTGGTCATGAGTTGTCCGTCTCTCCAAGTCCTGTCACCTAGTTTATGTTCCCACGTTACCTTAAAAAGAAGATTTTTCATGAACCCTAAGTCAACCTAACTCAGTATCTTTTATGATCACAACCGTTCAACACGCATCTCACAATGGGCAACTTTGACTTTCACTTCCCACTTTGATCATTGGCAGACAGCCACTTCTTTTAAAACACCGAGTTTTGTTTAGTTCGCATGTCTTGTATCTGATTACTATGCCCAAGCCTTAATTTAAAATCCACACCAATACACATAAAGGCCACTACGTATAGGATAATTATAATAAATTATGTGCAATCCATTCAGTTTTAGTGTGACTACGTGAATCCCAACACACTGTGTGTAAGCATATGAACTCGAGGAAACAAAAATATAAATGTAGAATCAGAGTGGCTACTTTTGCGCATGTCTTTATCTTTGTGTTCCCTTTTGCTTGCAAAAAGCAGCCCAACATAGTTCAATCTCGAATTCACCAAATTCAAAGCAGGCAGAAAACTATCAACATATAGAGCTGATCATCTGCGATGCCCGACAAAAGAAGACAAAAAAAGATAAGAGAAGAGACAAAGATTTTTTGTATTAAATTATTCAGTTATGGCATGTTTATATGTGCTCACACGCAGAGTCAGAGAAAGCTCAGAACCTAAAGTTGAGTACTCAGGGGCATTACCTGCAATCTGCAGGAAGTGAGAGATATGGAAGATGGCATGTCAGGGTTTTGTATCAGAGCAGAAAGTTTCCGGAGAGGTGATAGTGATGGGAACAGTGGAAGTAGTGGGACTAAATGTGGGCGTTGGAATCCCACAACAGAACAGGTTAAGCTTCTTACTGATTTGTTCATGTCTGGACTGAGAACTCCAAGCACCGATCAGATTCAGAAGATCTCCACTGAGCTTAGCTATTATGGCAAGATTGAGAGCAAGAACGTGTTCTATTGGTTTCAGAACCACAAAGCCAGGGAAAGACAGAAGCGTCGCAAGGTCTCATTCCACGACAAGGAGCTCAGTAATATTCGTCGTCAAAACTCCCTGTTATCTTCTACGCACAGTGAGTATTACTCTGATTTTCTTTGTTTTTTGACTTCATGTCGTTGTTTGTTAATTTGAGGTTTGAGCTTGCACTTTTCCTAAAAATGGTTCCTTTTGGCAGATTTTGAGGAGGAGAATCAAGTTCGGGAGCCGGAGAGAGTGATAGAGACTCTTCAACTGTTCCCCTTGAATTCACTGGGTGAATCAGAAGCAGAGAAACTGACGGCGCAAGCAAATAAGTATGGAGATGATAGTACGATGTTTCAATCTTCAACGGGGGAACATATAGAAAACCCACCGTTAGATTTGCGCTTAAGCTTTCTGTAAACACAGTGGTGGGAGAGTAGAAGGAGATGTTATTTTAACAATATTCATTACTGTCACTTAGTGATAAACAGGAGTAAAGAAGTTGAAGTTTTAAACTTTTAGAAGTATTATTGTAGCTTCAAATTATGAATGACGTACTGATATGTAGCTTTTTTCTAGATTATTTGAAGTGTCTGGACTTCTCTGCTTGCTTATTCAACAACTTGGTATTATCAGCAGTCCAAGTGTACTTTGCCGGATTATATTTAGATACAATGATTCTTGGAATTCTGATTATTTCTTTTCAAGAATGTTCACCTCGGAATGCCTATAAAGAATAACACAGGAGTCATGCATAGGGCCAGCTTCTATCTTTGAATATCATGAACCATTTTCACACACGAACAATGTTGGATTTGCGCATGGTATCTAAATAAGTTGGGGTGTCATTCTTTCATCTCATCCTCCCAAAAACGAAAAAAAAAGTGGGGAGCTAATTACTGTTTGGTCAGAAAAATATGGACTTGACTTTCTGTTGATTCACTTGTCTCAATTCAGAACCAGGTTTTACAAATATTCGAACAGTACAATTACCAAAAACAACAAGTCTAGTAGTCCTATCCTATTAGGTAGAGTGTGAATAAGTAAACTTACTGACACAAAAAATAAACAATAAAGAGTGTAGAGCTTTTGGTAATTTCAACTGAGCATGGGGTTATGATGACTAGTTCTCGTACGTTCTATATCAGTCCAACGATTTCACGCAGACACAGATTTAAATTGCAGCAAACTGCATCATCAGCATAACTAATTACAATAAACATAGTTGGGCTTCTAATGTTTTCCTTTTCAGGTGGGAGTGTGTGGGTAAGATTATCTAATGTAGCAACATGATTCCCACTCCCAGCATCATCTTAAAAAGCAGTATCCTATGAAGAACAACTCAAATTCTGATGTGTAAATAATGGCTATGGTGTTTGAGATTGAATGAAGTTGTTCTGATTCTAAAGGTGAGCCTCCCCTTAACAGATTGCCAAAACAAATCACATCATGCGTAAGCTAGCTTCAGTTGAATGTAGTGATGATACAATACAACCTTGATACATTTCCTATAAGCAAAATGATGATGATGAAAAATCCAAAACAGCACACAATCAATCCTCTTCACTGCTTAATATCACCGCACAGAACGGATTGTTCAAAACCAAAATCTATGATAACATCTATAGTTTCTGATTGGATCCTGTTCATGACTAGCATTCCATCTATGCCCTTTGCAATGTATAATTGAAACCCAGACGGAGAATGATATAATCGAGGATTGCACGAGTAGATTAACTTTACCCGGTTTTAAGCTGTCATTCACATGTCAGTGTAAATCGCGCTTGAAAGGTTCCTCTAGTTTCTCCAAATTATAAAGGCATGATCTTGAGGTAACATTTCAATGAACTTTTTGAGATTTCAACATTTTGTTTTGCTAATTGCAGGTAACCATCGTAGCTTGAGAATAATAACCATCGTAGTCAAAATGCAGGTAACACGTATCTGCATGCCTACAAGATCAATGGAACGCTTCAAGACCGGCCTCGTACTCATTTTCTTTCATAAACCCAACATCTTGCTAGCCTTAATTATATAGATGCAATTTTCCAATTTGATTTTCAGAACTTAAGAACAAGATATATTAATCTATATTCATGAGAGATTCGATAGACTTTTATGTTGGTTGTATAACTTTCTTCTATAATCTAAGCTTGGGACTGGCTATGAAATATATGCGGAGTTAGATGGACAATAGTGAGGAGAGTTGAATAATTAATAATGTGAAGACATGTAGAGGGTTAAAGGAAGACTAGGAAGAATATATATACTTCAAGAAGTTATCAAATGGCCGGGGACTAGATGAAATCCCAAGAGTACATCGACAGATTAGCAAATGAGTGTGTTGATTGGTTGGCGAAGAAACTCATGACATGAATGACGAGGTGATGATCATTAGAGAGAACCACCATCAATGCACGGACATCATGAGGATCGATATGATTAAAATGTTAGTCCATGTGGGTTAATCTTGCTCCTTTCCCTCTTAAGACTGATCATGACAGCCCTTAGCTCTAGATTATGATGGTTTGCTATCAAATCATCAAAAGGATATATGTAACAGCAAACTTTCTATATCAGAAGCGAATACCACATATTGAGCCAAAGTTCCTAATTGCAAGAGAAACACAGTATTAATTAGCTCTCGCTTTCCATTTCTTGGATATTCAAAGTTCGGTTTTACGCAGCTTCACTTTATATGTGTGTGTGTATAGTGATTTGACTAGATCAAATTTAAACATTGTTGGACTCAATTGAAGATAACTCTTTTAAGAACATTTTTTACATTTATACAGATCCTAACTCAAGACATCATACTTAAACATCAATAACCCTTTCATTAGAACCAATGGTTAAAGAAGTAGATTGAATCGGACGGTTGGACCATCGATTGGTCAGGCTAACGGCTCAATCAAGCCAATACAATCATTTGGAGAACTGAGTCGAGTTGGACCACTTTAGACTAGGGGCCAGATCGAGAACCGATTCGGTTTTCAAAAACCAGACTATTAAAAAAATGCCCTTTTCTTTTCCTTTTAAATTTTTTAAAAATGTCAATTTTTTTAATTATTTGATATTATGTTGTATCATATAACTTGTTAAGTTATGATAAATTAAAATATTTATTTTATTTTTAAGTTAAGTAGTAATTTTATATTTATTTTTCATATTTAAATTATTATATACATATATAATTTTTTAATTTAATTATTATGTTATCAATTTGATCATGTGAACCGTGAAATCGCTAACCTTTTTAGTTCAATATTCGGTCTGATTCTGGAAACATTGATTAGAACCCATGTCCTATTGGTAGATTCATATTAACTATGCGTTTGTTGGCCAAAGTTTCATTTTTTGGTAAAAATTAAAACCACAAATATTTTTATAAAACTAATGGAACAACTTAGAACAAGAAAATTTTAGAGTGGATAAGTTGGAAAAATTCTTCTCATTTATTTTGAATTAGATTTGTGTAGAAAATTTTGAGGCCGCCCTTTACTTTTAAACTTTCAATCATTAAATACTGATTTGTGGATTACATTATTGTGTGTGTGTGTTGTTTTTTTTTTTCCCCCCTGAATCGTTATATAAATGGTTATATTAGCTATGTTGGCATTATTACGATGTATTTTTTCTAAATGAAAGATTAATACTTTTTCTTGATCAACTCAAAGATTAATACTTGATGTTTAGTACATGGGATTATGTGAATGTTCTTGCATTTGGGTTTTTTAGAATTAGATTCATGAATGAGAGGGGAAGATAAGATAAGATTCACTAATCATAATTAGATTCTTTGAACCTTTACAGGAAATTAACATTAAAAAATAGCATAATATTTTGTTGGCAAAAAATTTAAATATAGTAATATCTGCAACAAACTTGATTAGAATTTTTTTTATAGATATATAAAAACTTGTTTATGACTTGTAAATATTTGATTTAAAAACATTATAAGCATATGATAAAATTTATATATTTTTATTTTTTAAAATAAAAGAGACAGGTTCTTATTTCTTAAACATGTTATTTTTCATTTTGAATAAAAAGATAACTAGATTTTTTTTTCATAAAAGATAGTTCTTCGTCCAATTAGACTAATATTAGCCATTCAAACCCAATGATGACAAGTGTGGATAATTTAGCAACTGGCCATCTAATGAAGTTGGTTAACTCGAGCTAATTATACTGACTAGTTTTGTCTAAATAAGTTAACATTTCAATATTTATACAATTTAACTTACTTAATCTATTTGACCTAAAAAAAATACTTAATCATCCAGAATTGTAGTTGCATTATTTATCTTTTGCTGGTTTGGTGATGTGCTCTGTTTTTTTCATAGTACCATCATCATCATAGTTGGCATTGTTCTTATTATTACTCGATTACACATCTTCTAGTATTTAATATTACTTAGTTAGATAGTGTTATATCTAGTTTTTTTCCCCCTGACAATAAGAGATTATGTTCAATAACGCAAAGGTTCACGAAGACAGTTAACCGATGCCCTGCTTATGCCAATTACGTTTCAGCTTGCAGTCTTTCTTCAGGGCCTCGTGTAATTCTATTCGACTGTATTTTTGGAGATGGACTGTTGAAAAAAAAAAATGAAGGATTTATGCAGGTTATTATGAGTCTTTTGAAAAAAGGTTTGGGCTTTTATGCCCTGCATTTTTCTCCCTATTTTGTCCGGTCAAAGAGTGATTAAAATTGTTAAAAATTATTTGGTTAAAAATTGTTTGGTTTATTTTAATTTTTGAATTAATATAAGAAAATGACACATTTTTTAAATTATGTATCAGTATAATTAAATTTTTTAAAAAAATATGCAGGCTTTTCTTGACCCGAGCCTGGACTATATCACTGAGAGCCTAGTTTAAAAACACGTTCAATTTAAGATATGTGGGATTACAAGCTTAAACCTTTTAGGTTAGTGAGAAAATTCTTATTGACAGCTTTACAATAAAATGATTTGGGACTTCAGTGTAAAATGATAATTTTATGGGACGTCAGCGTGGAATGACTTCTTCCAAGAGACTAGAGCCTCCCTCCTCTGTCTGAAAATTATTTGGTCTATTTTATTAAACTTGAGTGTGTTAATTAGTCTTCAATGAATATTGCTGGGGTAAAAATGTTCAAGTGCCATATCACAACGATTTTGACATTTGAGACGGGACGTTGCTCTATTCTCCTATCAAAATAATTCAATGAGGAAAATGCCCAATAAGTAATTTTATTATAGTCATTGTTGCATTAAATTCTGATTCATAATAATAAATTATCTTATTTCATTTAATGACATTGGCTACAAAATACTTTTCTACTCCTATTTAAAATAAATTCTATTATATTTTATCAAAATCAATGAAAAATTTAGAACGCTTTAACCATGTCTAAAAATTTCATTTATTTTAGCTTATCTGATGAAAAAAAATCACTTTTTTTTAAATTATTTTGTGAGTTTTTATAATATTTATTTAAACTCTTAAGAATAATCAGAATTTAAAAAAAGAAGTAATTTTTGATTATTTTAAAAAGCTACTTTAAGTAGCTTTTGAAAATAATTTAATAGGATAGGAGAGAGGAAGTGTTTTGAAGAGACGAAATACTCGAACATATCATAAAATTTTAAATAATACAATAATAAATTATTTTTATAAAACAAACATTAAAAAAGGATATCATAAAATTTAAAATAACTAACTAATTATTACTGTATCCAAACATAAAATAATATTTGCTTTTTAAAAAATCTCAACAAAATAAATCACTTTTAAAAAATCTCTAAACTACATAAAAATTATTTATTTTTTAATCTTAAGTAAATGAGCCCTTAATCAGTTCTTAACTATGACCTTTATTAAATATATATTCTAACAATATATTTTTTCCATCTAACGTTTAATAACCGGTAAAATAAAAAATTTATGTGGCAAATTCAAAAATATAACTCACAAATAGAATAAAATTTTTTCTCTTTATTATATAAATAGGATTGGAGGGAATAACATAATCCTCCAATTCTTATTGTAAGACACTTTTTTAAAAATGAATTTTTACTTAAAATATAAGACATTTTATAACAATTAATTATTTTTAATTTTATCATTTTCTGATTAGCATGAAAGTATTTAATATAATCACATTATTATTTAAAATCAATAATAAAGTTAAAGTACATCTTATTTTTATAATATTAATAATTTTTTTTATTAAAATATGTGAATAATAACTTGAAAGAGTATATTGTTTGATTCGTTATATTTTTTTTCAACAATCAACTCTTTATATATATATATATATATATTATCTGAACACAAAAATTATTCGACGGTTAAAAAAAAAAACTTGTTCGAACAAAATAAAATAAAATAAAAAAGCGAATTTTTGGCTTTCTTTGACTAAACAAAGAGACAAACATGATATGACATCGGGAGGAAGCAAGGGTCAAATACAGATATCACAATTCTAGCTAAGCGCTGTCTAACGGAAGGAAGCAGACACCTGAGATGTGTAAGCCGTGCGCAACGCAGCTGTGTGTTTTGATCTGAGGTGTGCGTTTCGAAGCAGATTGAGAGGTCACGGGTAAAAGCAGCATGCACGGGAAGCAAGGCACATCTCAGTAACTAGAAGGCGAGAGAGAGAAAGCATCAAAATATAAAATGCATTTAATGCCTCGAACGGCCAAACGTGAACGCTGAGGAGATCAAGCCAGATCAGTTGGCTTCTTAAATAACGCGCGTTTTATGCTGACTGAGATTGAGAAATTATACTGATTCAAATAAATTTTTTTAAACATTTTGCATTCTAACCTCAATTTCACCCATTCTAACTGAGGTTAGAGTGTAATTGAAACATGCTCTAAAACAAGTAGGCACTAATGACCATCCTCATCAGTTGCAGCCAGAACTCGATGCGTACGCCATGAACTCCGGGTCCGATTCGAGCCCCTCCATTGTCTCCGGCGACAATATCACCTCCAAAATCCACGCTCCCACCTCCTTCTCTCCCTGGAAACGCCGATATCTTACCGTCGAATTTTGTTTCCCTCGCCGCTCCTAACCGCCACAGGCCTCCCCACCCGAAGTCGTTATCGTACATCGGAAATCTCGGCGAACTCCCAATCGTCACCGTCGTACCATCAGGATTCCCCAGCGGGAAGCACCTCGGGTTACTCTCCCATTCCTCAATGAGCTGCCTCACCATAGCGTCATCGTGCGCCTTCACGTTCTTGTTCAGCTCCTCCGCACACCACCGTAGACCCCTGCACATGACGTCCTCTGCTCTGGCATAAGTTGGGATGCTCTGAATCGCGTTCCCGAAATAGTATGGATTCAATTTCGGCTCTAACCTCATGCGACAGTTCACTGCCATCTTAAACGCTGTCGTTATGGACGGATGCAACTTCCTCGCGCGTGTCACGCCTCGCCACAGCAGCGCGCAAAGTGACTGGAACGACGATATTTCATCAACTTTGCCTCTGATGTTGTGGTTGTTGTAGCTATCGTTGCTTTGCTTTCCTATCAACTCGACGGCGTTAACGTCCTCGTTCGTTGAGATGAGTTCTGGCTGTTGACTATGGCTTTCAGCTCTCGTATGGCTTCTCGGCTGAAGCTGAAAATTCTCTCACGCAATGGATCGTCGGGGTTGAACGTGATCTTGGGCCCGCCTTCCGGAAACTGAAGCACCGCTTTGGAAATTAGAATCGAATCCCGACGGAAATCGGGTAAGTTAGAGATTTTAGTGGCTTCTTCTGCACACTTCGGCGAACGTATTGAAGAAATTCCAGAATGACGTGCCGTCAGCAATGGCATGGTTCATAGCACAACCGATGAAGATGCCGTCTGCAAGCTCGGTTACCTGAACTGCCAAAAGTGGGCTGAAGTGGCCGGTGTAACTAACTTCTTGTCAAAGGAAAAGAAAAGCTTGAAGAGTCAGGGACATCGGGCGGGGACAAGAGGTGTTGGATGCAGTGTCCGGTGGCGCTGGCGTGGATGAAATCGACGCCGCCGTCGTTGCAGGTGATGTAAACATAGCCGTGACAGTCTGTAGTAAGGCGGCGGCGAGAGGAGGGAGTGAGAGAGTGAGAGAGAGAGGGACGAGAGAGAGAGTGAGAGAGAGAGAGGAGGGAGAGACGAGAGAGAGGAGAGAGGGAGAGGAGAGAAGGAAGAGGGAAGAGGCAACCTTTTTGGATGTAGTGACAAGAGAGCATGGCGAGGTCGGATATCGAGAGTTGAGGTCTGAGAGGGTGGACTTCTGGTCAGGGTACACAGTGCATCGGGAGAGTACAGTGAAGGTTGAAGAAGAAGAAGGCATTTTTTTTTATTAATTTTCGGAGGATTGAGATCTCCTTGCCCTTATGCTCTGTAGTTTGTGAATGGAAGACGGTGTTCCAAGTGCCTGGTATATATAGGGCAGGAGATGATGTCCTGGTTCATGAACTTTGCTCTGCTCCGCACGTACACGCGTTGAATGATTGAAACTGTCACACATAAATTACAAATAAATTCTGTCAACTATAATTATTATCTTTTGAAGCAACATATATATACTTTTATCCTTTCAATAGATTATCAAAAACTGAAACATAAATATATAATGGAAGATCAATGTTGGAAGAAACACAAATAAAGTGAACAGATATCATCATGCAGAAATGATAGGAATATTTGTTTAATATTATAAATGATATGCTGTGTATAGTATGTTTTTCTGAGATAATATTTCGAATATGGAGCACTAATGGTCTA
Source organism: Prosopis cineraria (assembly GCF_029017545.1). NCBI lineage: Eukaryota > Viridiplantae > Streptophyta > Magnoliopsida > Fabales > Fabaceae > Prosopis > Prosopis cineraria. Next base: position 13,822,411 of record NW_026555333.1, read on the forward strand.
CAATATGTGGCTGATGAAAGTAGCTAATTAATGGTCTCCGCCTCTCCGGATGCATTTCTGATCGATAACCACCCAAACGGGGCAATGATGTGTCTGATCAAGTGAAATGACAAAAAATACCTTTCAGAGACAGATTCCTTTTGATTTGTTTTTCACACCTCTGGTCAGATTCTTCTCAGCTATAAATGTGTGCGCGCGCGCGCGCGTGTGGTGGGTTTGTGCTGTCTAAGTGTATATTTCAATTAAAAAATTTATAATTAAATTAAAATTTAATTAAGATTAGCAAATTAAATTAAAAGAAAAATTCATGAATGTAACGTGATTTATGTTTAAATATATTTTTTTTAAAAGTCAATTGAACAAATTAAATTTATTTAGATGATTTAATTCGAAAGTCAATTGAGACGTATAATGACAAAAATATATATAGTTTTGTTATATATTTTTGTAAATAATTTGATATTTAAAAAAAAAATTAATCTTTTAATCCTCCAACTTTTAATTTACTTATAACTCAATCCCACTATGACTCGTGTGACTTAGTCCTTGACTATGACTCGCCTATAACTCAGTTATGATTTTTCTTTATTTGTTCTAGATATTTTAGATTCTTTTTATCTTCATAAATTTCACATATATTTGAATTTTTATATTTTATTTTATATTTCATAAATATAAAATTTTTATTTTATAAAATTGATTGATATTTTATTTGTTGGATCATTATATTTATATACTATAATTATAATTATCTTATAATATTATAATTTGGAATAGAATATTTAGAAAAAATAAATTATTATAATATTATAATTATAATTATATTATAATATATTTATATTTATAATTATTTCTCCTCGCCTACTCGGTCATCCCCTTCTTCTTCCTCAAATTGCAGAACTGGCAAGATGGCAAACCTCATGGACGATGACGGTGGTGATTGCAGAGATGACGACAACCACAAAGGCTTGCTTGCATTTACCAGTTGCGTGCTTAAGACTGTTATCAATGGCCATGAACGCAAGCAACACACATCGAGATAGGCGACGGTGACGGGACGGTGGCCACCTCTGGTTAGATCCAATAGAGGAGAAGGAGGTGAAGGTTGAGCAAGGGATGATGACAGCATTATGAAAGAAGGTGAGAAGCAGAACAAGGAGAGAATCAATAGGGGTTAAGATAATAAAAGAGAGGAGAAAAGCATTGGGCGTTGGCTTTCAAAAACGCAACTACAAAAGCTTGAGCAATTGGACTTTCCAAAAATGCTCATAGGGACCTAATGCTAGTTGGATTTTTTTTTTAATCCAAACATAACTTTTAAAGCTTTTGACATCCCAACCTTGGTTAAGGATATCTCAGCTTAGGTTGAGATGTAATCCAAACATGCTCTAAGCCTTTCACTTAAAAATTGCACCAACTTATTCTTATCTTTCATCACATGCACTTCTATTATTCTCAAGGAAATTCTCACCACCACCGGAGTTAGTTTAGCAAAGTCGTGACCCTATTTTGAAATAATTATAAGTTATCCTTATCTTTTACATGTAACCGCTCCCAACAAAAAATAGCGTGTAGTTTGTTAATTCCTTTGGATAAAATCATCACCCCATATTATACAAAGAAAAATATAATTTTTATAATTCCTAATTTTTTTAATTATCCATTCAGTATATAAACTTTAATTCAAAACAATTCAGTTTTTATAATTTTTTCACAAGAGAAATAACTCAGACCTTATAAATTTTTGTACACATTACAATTCATTATAAGGATTGAATTATACTAAGTCAAAATTTAAATACTGAATTGACAATTAAAAAAAAAGTTTAGGGACTAAAAATTATATTATCTTCATATATATAATATTATATATATTTAAATTAGAGGGCATTTATATATTAGCATAAAAAACAAATAGAAACTAGAAAAGTGGCCTGGTTTAGCGACGGAGGAGCTTTTTTCCATTAAAAAAGAGAGAGCGAGAGAATGTAAATCTTTTATAGGGGACAAGAAATGCAACAAACACAGAGAAACAGAGAGAGGTAATAAAAATAGGGAAACATCTTGTTAAGAAGAGGATCGCACTGTCGTGAGCAGTCGAGCAAGCCGTTGTTTAGTCTGTACATGTACCCTGAAACACACAGAGCACCTGTGTGGATTGGTTGGTCTGAGAACTGAGATTGTCTCTCTCATCGTTGCCCTAAATAGAATTAACGAATAATGTGGCATGAACAATTGCTACCGCATGAGAATGGAGTTCAGTTTCCTGCTCAGCTATCCGATGAGCGCACGGTACTCATCAGGTAAACGGCGCCTCCTTTGAGTGACGGAGGGAAACCAACCCACATCTCCTTCATTTAGATTTCGCTCGAGGACAAGATAAAAAACTAGAAGGAATTGGTTATTGGGACTATTTTTGTAGGACCGACCGGCAATAATTTATAAACTTATATTTTGTTCTTTTTCAATTAAAATAAGTTCATTGAACCAAAAATTACAGCCCATGTGTATCTTTCATCTTTTCAATTATATATAATATAAATGGGCAATAAAAGAACAATTTGTTTCCCATACATTTTAAAAAAATAAAGAAAATTTGAAAAAAAAAGCTTTTTGTCATTTCCCCATTGAGAATGAGAAGTAAAGAACAATTTGCTTTATTGCCACAAAAAATTTTATAATTTTTTTCCATGTGTGTTAAAAAATACTCTCTCCAAACTAAAATATAGGGCATTGATAACTAATTTACACTTTTAAAAAATATTAATTGAAACCTTAATCTTAAAAATATTTACATCTTTGAAATTTTTCCTCATTAAATATCCTCTAATTGATTTAATAATGATAATTAAAATTTTAATGCATTATTTTTTCAAAAAAATAATAAATGAAGTAGGGGTATATAATTAAAAAAATAATTATAAGAGTTACCCAATGTCCTATATTTTCAATCAAACAAAACTTTTAGAAGATGTCATATATTGTGGGTTATAAGGAGTAAAGAATAATTTGTTATTTGAAGATTGTTTATACCCACATAAATCTAATAATAATAAAATTTTTAGCTTCTCAAATTTACTTTGGTCCCTCAACTTTAATTTTCTATCAATTGATATTTTGTTTTCTTATAAAATTAGTCTTCTAAGTTCTAAATTATAAATTGACCCTTAAATTAATCAATGTTATAAATATATTAATAACTTGACATGCACAGATGTGATTAAATGAGGAAATATTCATTTTCATAAGTTATTTTATTTTTTATTTTCTCTTATTTGATGACTTAAAAAAATATAAAGACTGATAAAAATTAAAATTTAAGGAATCAAAGGATTAACTGCTGCAAATATAATAAGGAGCTAAAAATTTCATTTTCCCCTAAATTAAAATAATGAGGCAAAATCTAATTGTGTAAGTTCTTATATAAGTTTAAATTAACAACAACAACATTATATAATTTTATTCATATTAAGATACTTTTATTTTTTATTTATTATATATAATTGAGAAAGATGAAAGATGAAAAGATGAAAGATATACAGGGTTGTGGTTTTTGGCTCAATGAACTCATCTGATTGGGGAACAACATACAAGTCCATAAGTCATGCGGGTAGGTCCCACAAAAATAGTCCCAATGATCATTTCCTTCATTTTTCTATTTTTTTTTTTTTTTTGTTTTTTTGGGGACCAAAGCCCTCGGGCAAAATCAAAATAAGGAACAAGAGCGTGATTTGTTTCCCTGCATCACCTAAAACGAGGGGCCGTTCACCTAATGAGTACTGTGCGCTTATCGCGTAGCTGAGCAGGGACACCTTTCTATTTTTTAATTTTTTAATAAAACATAAGAATTATATATTTTTATCTCCCATTTGACATATTATAAAGTTTGAAGATACTGAAAGAAATTCTCATTTTAATACTATATGTTGTCTTTACACATATATATAGTACAGCTGTTTTAATTTTTGAAATTATGTATATATATATATTTATCATATATGTTTTGTCATATCTACTCCTAACTAAAATTTCTTACTTCCTCTAGCATTATTGTTAAATTCTCAAATTGACTTTATAAGTTTATCATTTTTACGTTTTTAATTTATAAAATCATATTAACTTACTTATAAACTTAAATTAAATAAAATTTAGTTAAACTCGTAGTTAACTCATTGAGTTTATCATTTTTACATTTCTAACTAATAAAATCGTATTAATTTGCTCATAAATTTGTTAAGTAAAATAAATATATACAATATAAACTTAATTTAGAGAAGCGGTGGAATTTGATTGAGTGAAAAATAAAACGAAAAAATACCAAAAATAAATTTCATATTTTAAAATTTTATATTGAACATAATATTTATAAACTCAGATAGATTTAGTTTCATTGATTTATATTTAAAATATATTTAAATTAAATTATGATCATATTATATATTTTAATTATTTAATCATACATTTTTAAAGAATATTTATTAATAAAAATAAATTTTTATGAGTTTACGATCCAAGTCTATATTTTAAATTTATATTCTATCATGAATTTACTTAAATTCATAATTTTAACGTGTATATATGATTTGATTATACATACATTAACATGTGGCCAGGAGGGATGTATTGAAACGCATTGGTTTGTGGACTTGGGAACACGTGGATATGTTTGATCAATGAGGAGGTTTCCAAGTTCCGCGTATTATCATGCGCGTGTTCAATCATTGGCATAATAATATTTGGGATTTAAATTTTTTGAAGTTGGGATACGTGAATTTCGGTGAAGTTTGCCCTTTAGTATTTTTCATCATTTTTATAAAATATAAAAAGAAAAAATTTCACTAAAGACCCTCTTACCATACTTAATAAAAAAAGAAGATTTCAAAAATATTATATATTACTGCAAGACAAGGGAGTATTTGAGGTTAAATTTTTTAGGCCAGTGTATGTTTTAATGCGAGCTGATTAACTCTTGCTTTTCCTGGAGTGGATAAATGAAGGCTCAAGCAAGGAGAGAGTTTTATATGTGTGTGTGGTGTGTGATTGTGATGGGTAGATATGCTTTATTTGGGATTGAGAAGTTATTCAATCTTGGAATTGTGAACCGTAACTGAGACAGATTTCTTCTATTCCTATCCGTTGTTCGTTTCAAAACTGAAAACTTAATTAGTAACTAATATTTTCATAATTGTTAACGGTAGATTTGTATAAACACCCAGGGCACGCTCTGTTGTGTGTGTTCTAAAATGGAACTATAGGATGTGTTTTAAATTATTAATTACATACAAGCGTATAGAAATCCCACAATATCAAAGTAATTAACAATGAAAAACTTCATAAATACTTATTATCATTTTTAGACAATTCGGAGCAAAAGTTCACAATCACAATCTAAATTAAGGAGTACTGAAGTCAAATAACACAGTTAGAAGAAATGAAGTTGACGAATTAGAGTCTTGTTGATTATCGTGCAAGCACAATAATAATGGTAACTGAAGTATCCGTCACTAGTAAAAAAAATCTTCAAAAGGTAAAATCTTCCGGGGGAAAAAATCTTGCTCTGAAATGGACCTCAATGGTTGTGATTGATCTTGGCCATGACAAGGTGTTTTTGAAACGGATTGTAAATTCCTATTTAACCGTGTCTCTCTCAATCAACTAGACTTGTATGATTGGAAGAGTAGAAGTGTTGTTCATGATCTTCTCGATCAAGTTGAGTTCTCTCTATTTACCCCTAGCTGACTTTCTAGAGGCTGTTTCTTTTAAGGATGTGTGCCCGGCCGGGTGGGTTTTTGACCAAAACCTCCTTTGTCCTCTTTTCTAACATCAGATGCAGATGAAGCTTTCATGGCTGTCACTGTTAATTACTTCTTCCAACTATGGACCTGTTGTAGGTAAGTTTTCTTTGCTTTGTAGCTTTGGGTTTATTTCTATTTGTTTGTTCATTCTCTGTATTGCTGGTTTTATATTTAATGAAAGCTGCTGGAGCAATGTTCAAAAAAAAAAAATAGGTTTTTAGGAGAATATATTTAAATTTACACGCTCGCTGAAGCTGTTATCACTATTTAATAACGTTATTAATAAATTAATTAATAATTAACCGACAGGAAAAGATCCTAAATCTAGACTCAGTCAAACTAATTTACTGGTCACGTTTAGAACATTTTATTATTTAATTGTGATAACTGAAAATATCTAAAATATCTCATATAAAAATAATATTTTAAATATAATAAATATTATAACAGCTTATAACAGCGACATAAAACCCTTTCGCCTTACTCTCAGCCAATATAAATGCTTCATATGCATTTTAATTATTTCACTCTCCTACTCTCTTTATCGCTTATTTTCGATTTTTAATTATAAATAATTATGTTTTTAAAAAATTAAATTATTTTAAAAGCTTAACTAATAAAAAACTACATTAATTTTGAAATATCCATTTCAATCTGACGTTCTCATGTTACGAAGACGAGCTAGTCAAACATATGAATCTGACCAAACTCGGTACCATCAGAACGCGTGCATGTGTAAGCAGATAGAGGTGCAATTCGCAGTATTGCGGCTTATGAAAAACAATTTATTTTGATTAGAAATAAATTTCTAAAACATATATTTGATAAAATATTTTGACCGATGTTTACCGATTTGATGTTCAAAAATGTCTTTTTCTTATCTTGGCCCAACGGGATCACAAATCTCCTTGAAATTTGTTCACGTGCGAGGTTGGGCTCTCCTTTATTTTTAAGCGATGATATTATTTTATAAGGCATTCTTAATTCTTAATACGATAGTTAACTGAGATATTGAAAGTTAATTAATTAAAATATTGAATTTGGTTGTCTATGTTCCCATCATGCTTGAACACGATACTTGATTTTTTTTTTGGCCAAACAACACGCTACTTGAAATTTTAATAAGCTGTTTACAATTAAAAAACTATACAGGACTTTTACATATAGCTCCCAGTCTTCCCAGACTTCGCGAAAACGCAAGTACTGATATCCGTTGACCAAAAAAAAATCCAGCGTAAGATATACGAACTAGCAATTAATATATGCATCCTCAGGCAATGTATGGTGCATATGTAAGGATTTGACTGAGCAGGTGCAATAAAAGCTGTCCAGCACTCACTTCCCGTGTCTGTGTGTATGCTCTCTTTGGTATTAGAGAAAATATTTTTTTATTTTATTTATAAATTATCTCATTAAATTTTTAATATAAATTTTTAATTTTTCATTAAATTTTAAAAAAATTATATTATTAACATGTATATATTTAATATGAGTAAGTTTAAAAATTTATTAAATTTTAAAATAAAATTAATAAATTTTAATATTTTTTAATTTTGATAAAATATATTAAAAATAATTTATAAATAAGAGTAGAGGATGCATATATGTTATTTAAAAAGAAATTGACAGTTCTTTTTATAATTAACTCACCTAGTATAAAAACATGAACTATAATTTACTTTTTTAATTTTATTCTTTTGTAATTTTTATGTATAAGGCAAGAGGGTTGCCTATCAAAAGGAAAATATTTTTAAAATAACATATAGAACAAGAGTAAATTAAAAAAAATCTTTTTTAAGATAATATCAATCATCTTACTACTTTTTTAATTTCAATAATATAATTAAAAAGTAACTTATATATAAAATCGGAAAGTGTACGCCAGTACGTGCTATTTGAAAACAATATAATGGGAGAATTCACATTAAGAAAAGAGAGAAACCAAATACTAGAAGTTGATGATAATACGTGATCATATATAAGTTGAGTATCATTATGAGCTAGTATTAATATAAGCTCAGAATTTTTTAATTAATAAGAAACACAAGAAAAAATCAAAATTTTTCTACAATGTATTATTATTATTATTTGTTACAAAAAGTACATCAGAGGTACAGATGAAAAACTTATCACCTGAGCATTTTTCCGCCTTTCATTTTTCTCTTTTCTAAAAGACTATTTATCTTCGGGGACTAATGAACATTGTATTGAAATGTCGACAAGTGTAAAGGCATCTCGTGGATTGTAACAAATCTCACGCGTAATTGACGACAAAAAAAATGATAGCCCCTGTCAAGTCTTATAGTGCGTCAGGGCAATCCAATAATTTGGATAGGCACTTAAACTTTTTCTGGTGGGGCACGTTTTGTTTAAAAGAAAAAAAAAATTCTGATCATTTTGTCTCACTGTCATTAATTATTTAATTTTAATTTTATTCTGGTTTCTCAGCCATGTATGTGTCTCATGAACTTGTCCAATGTATTAGTCAAAAAGACAAAACGAAGAGATGCTGGTTATACAGCAATATATGCATCGCCTGAGAGCCGATACTAGTGCATGCACTGAAGCGACGTCAATCATTCATTGATATTCATTTTCAATTGTTTTTGGCCAAACATTATTTTCAATCTAATATATCATAATATCCTATTAAGATAAATATGCGACTAAAATAATCACTTACAAATGGATGAAAATTACGTATTTGGTTAAATTAAAATCTATATATAAGCTTACTAAGTTTAAGTAGCTAGTTTTACCCCCAAATATATATATATATATATATTGATTATCCGGCTTGTAAACATAATTGTATTATAAGAATTTTATAACAAATAGCCTCAAGAGAAAGTTGCACAAGCATTATTTGTCCATTATAATTATAGAATAGATCCCTAACAAAAACGGGGTCAACATTAAACACCTGTCCCAAATTATTGCGATTAGTCAACTCATTTTATTTCAAATATTGTATTAAATGGCCTGATCATAAACTATTATACTTCCTCTGCTTTAGGTGTGAAAATATATTAGGTCGAGTTAGTTTTTAATTACATAGGCTTGAGTATGTGTGATGGATTAAAAACTTGAGTCTAGTTTAAAGCCTATATAAAACTTTTTTTTATGGCTTAAGCCTAAACCTACCTAAAGTATGTCTTACTCTAAAAGCTTACTCAAAGTATATCTTTTAAATAGATTCATATAACTTGAATTATCAATTATAATATATATAATAATCAAGAGAATTTGTCAATATTAAAATTGATATATAAGTCCAATCTAATTGAAAACATTACTAGAATTTAAAAAGAATAAATTAATTAAAAATTAAAAATTGAAACATATATGTGTGCAATATATTACATAATAATATATGTGCAAATAAGTAGGCTTGTTAGACTTACAGACTAGGCCTTGTAAAAATAGCCAAGCCCAACCTATTTAACTAAATGAGCCTAATCAAAGGCCTGAATCTAGGTTAAATCTACTTAACAAATAGGTTAGATTGGGCTAGAAATAAGCCTAGCCATAAGCTCTTGATAAGGATCTCCGACCTATTTTCAATCCTACATTTTAGAATGGCATCTCACACGGTTTAAGAATTTGGTTAAGTATAATAATTATGTTAAAAATAGGACTAAAATACCTTTGTACTTAATTAAATAAGTCCATATTAATGTTTTGTTTTGTGTATGAAAACAATGATTTTAGGGTAAGTCTTATATACTTAATATACTTATATCCAATTAAATCATGACAAGTGGATATTAATGTGTTAATTAAATTAATAATAGGAATTGATATAGAGTAAAAAATCTATAAAAGATTTACATATTTTGATTTAATTAAAAACAACTAATATAAACTTAAGTATATAAGTTTTTTTTCCATAATTTTATGAGGGGTAATTTAAGAAAATTGTGATAAAATGATTATTGAAATGTATGGTTTTACTTACTAAAAAAAAAATACCATATGATAATCTCTCCTATATTTCAATGACGGAGGGATTACTCCCTTTGATCTTATTTTTATTAAAGAGAGAGAAGAATTTTTTTTAATCTTATCGAGTTATATTATCATTAAATCTTTATCATAAACTTTTTTTTTCCTTCATTAAATATTAGACTGAGAAATCATGTAATTAACACACACACGCACACACACACGTATTTAATAAAAATAAAGTTAAACACTCATTAATCTAGTGCCATGATGAGAATTAATGTTTATAATTAAGGACCCTTGCTCACATATTCCAGACATTGAATCGAACACTTCACATTTAGCAAGCACAACCATCAATCCATGTAAAAGTTACACAAAATGAAGGTTAAGTTAATAATCTTCACCATTCACAGAAAAAAGGAGAGAAAAATACAAAGAGCTTCATATTTTAAAAATTTGATAAGCCATACATCTAGAAGATAGAAAATAGATCAAGAATATAAAAAGTTTAGAGTCTGTCTAATCAAATAACTTAAGTTATTTTGATAAAATAGACTCTCATCAAATATGATTAATATAAAGAGTTTACTATAGTATTATGAGTTATTTGATGGGGGATCAAAAACAAAACAAAAAATCAAGAAAAAAGAGAAAAAAAAAAGAATGGAAGATAAAAAACAATAGATTAAAATAGAGAGAGGAAAGAAGAAGAAGAATGAATTGAATAGACTTAAGGCTTTTGAGATTAAAAAAATACAAGCACAGATAAAAAGCAAGAGAAAATAAAAAATCTAGGAAAAAAGAAAAAATTGTATAGAAAATATTAGAGACAAAAAAAAAATCAAAGTAAGAGGCAACACACTCAGAAGATAAAATAAATAAATTAAGGATATATAAAATTTAAGATGTGCTTAATTAATGAGTAATGACTTAAACTATTTTAATAAAGTAAATTATTTTCAAGTATAATTAATATAAAAAATTTGATAGGATGAAATCTTCGCACAGCACTCTCCCTTTGGATGGAGATGCATCGAACTCAATCACATTTTTTTTCTCCACATGAAAAACGACATAATAATTGACAGACTTATTTAGTAATTAAAAAGAATTATCTCAATCTGTGTTGACCAGGGATGCTATGAATGGAACTAGGGATACAGGCTAAGCTGCCCTGGTTTTGTCTTTTTATCAAAAAAGAAAGAAAGAAAGAATTATATCAATCAATGGTTAATCAGGCACGTTGTCGCTGAAAATTTCTTTTGGACGAAGTTGTCTCATTTTGTTCTATAATTGATTTTAAAGGAGTCTTATTTCATAAATTTAGCCATGCAAAGATGAAAAAAACAAATAATTTTATATGAAGGAATGGCCGTGGAATAATTGAACCGTGCAGATAACATATAAATATAGATATGCATAGTAATGGGTCCATAGTCCCATAGGCTGTGATTAATAATTTGTGTTCCGGTCACTTGTACTTTTGTATTCCAAGAATATTGTGAAGATTTGTCTGAAACGTTGTGGTTGTCGTTTCTGATTAGCGATGAAGATTGGAAAAGACAGAAAGGTCCTTGGGTACTTTGAATGTAATTGGAAATTGAAAGAGAAAAAGAAAACAAATCATTAATCAAGGTTGACTCACTCAATTCCTCATCACATACTGTAGGGATCAGGTCACAGGAAATAAACATGCCACATTCAGCTCACCTTAACAAAATAAGCCATCTATTGATTGATTGATTCCAAAATTGAAATTCCATACAGTCTTTTTGGTTTTTTTTTAATGAAAAAATCTTTAGCCTCATACACACGCACAACCAGCCATTTCTCTATGAAATATAAAATCAACAAAAAGTGACATTATTTAGAAGCCATGAATGATGCAACTGATTTTATTGATTTTAGAATTTGTCAAGATATAATGCTTGATTATATTTTATATGTAATTTATTTTCTATATGTAATATAAAATTTATGGTAAATTACGTTATTAGTTTGTCATTTCATATGTTTTGGGAAAAATATAACCACATATCCTTATGGTTTTTTCCAATTCTGAATTAAATTTTGGTAATTTATTTTATTTCAATCAAACCTTCATAATTAATTTGATTGGTTAGGTTTTTTAATCACTTGAGATTAAAATCCTTAAATTTTTATTTTTAAAAATAAAATTAAAAACTTTTATATTTTTATTAAAAGATTATATAACTTTAGAATTATTACATAATTTTTATAATTCATAATTTATATAATAATTAGCTTATATTTTAAATATTTTTTCTATACATAGAATTTTTATAAAAAAATTAATAAATTGTAAGGATATTGAAACAAAAGTTTAACGATTTCTTTCATTAACTGTCATACTAATTAACTAATATGAAGGATATTTAAAATTTAAAAATATATATTTATATACATGATGGTTTACTTGAGAATCGTCACACTTTGTTGATTTTACTTGACGGTTAAAATATAAACCCTCAAATAATATTCAAACTTATTTGACGGTTTTATCCACAACTGTCAAGTAAGAGTTTTCATAAAAACACTCTGCCCTTCAAAATTTGAGTTCCCGTCTCAGCGCCTGAACACTCGTCTCTTCTCTTCTCCTTTTCCTCTGTACCCCACCTTCCCATCTCTTTTCTTTTCTGCAAATTAGTGCATCTCTTTGATCAAAACCACAAACCCATTGGAATTTCACCCTGAAGAAAACCTAAATCTCGATGCGGCACCCACATTAAAACCCATCACGACAGCATACGGCGAGCGTCTCTGTCAACTGTTCTGAACCATTGGTCATTAAAGCAACTACCCAAGGGTTTGTGGGGACTTGGGCATCCTGTCTCTGGGTATTTGAAGGCAGCCTAACATTATTCAAAAGAGTAGAATTTCTATATATCCGCGGAAAGTAAGTTTAATTTCTCTTTCCTGTCCCTCTTCCTTTTTATTTTGGCTTCAAATAATGCTGTCCATTGGGGTACTATATCATGTATTCAGTCTATTTGAAACTTCTTGATAGTTTTCTCAAATATTGCTCCTATCGTGATGCTTTTCATTGGTGTTCTGTAGCAAATGTGATGATTTGAGATCTTTTTGAGACATTGTTTGGTCTCTATTTTTCAAATGCTTGCCTCGCATGAATTATAAATATTAAGATAGTGATGATAAAGGGCATGATGTTAGCTTAATTGATTCAAAATATTATAGGATATAATTCATTAGTCATGAGATTTATGTTTTTAATGCGTGGGTCTCAAGTCTTTTAGTTTCTTTTTAAGGGGGATGGCTCGTGACAAATAAAATGAGTTGATCTTCTTGAAACAACAAATTTAATGTTTCTTGTAGCTGATCATTTTTTGTTTCTATTCACCATTTCTTCAAGTTTCTCAACTCGAATCCTCAAGTCCTTCACCTCGTCTTCATAATCAATTGAAGCTCGCCTATCAACCTTTTTACCTTCCCTTGAACCTTTACTCTACTACTTCTTCGCTGATCCCCCATTTATAGCTTCCCTATGCTTTGCTAGCTAATTATTTATTAGTGTACAGACATCTAACACTAATTCCTCCTCTTCTTTTGCTACATGAATTGCTTCTATAAATTTCTTATCATGCTTCCTCTTACCACCTCTACTTCATTTCTTGCCTTGATTGTCTTTGCTCTCTTCTCCTTTATCTTTATGAGATTCAAGAGCATGATTTAAGGATTGCTTTGGTAAAAGGACCTTCATTGGGATGGGATTAAGCATTCCCTGACTAGAAACACCTAAACCCATACCTTCATAATAACCCATGTTAACCATCATTTAATCCTCTACAGTGCTATGTTCAATTCAAAAAAGCCTAGTTTACCTTACTTTTATGAAACAATTCATGTAGTTGTGGCATACACATTAATATAGTACCTTTCCATTTTCTATTTTGATTTGTCAAAATAAGTTAATTGATCTTATATAATCATTTGGCTCTTTTTTTATGATTACACGAAAAGATCATTTCTCTTGCATGCTTTAGTAATTAATAATAGGTTTTGGTAAATTTAAAACTATTTAAGGATGCTACACTCCCTATTTAGTTAACATTAAAGAAATTAACCCCTTGCTATTGAATTAAGTTTGATTAAATTATACAGGGATTGAATTTAATATGAAGAGAGGGTAAAATGCCCAAAAAACTTTTAATTATAAGCTGTTAAGCTGTCAAAATTTTGTTAAATAATAACAAAATTTAGGGCTTTATTACTTAAGTTTCAAATGTTTGAAATTATGTTTTTGTGAATTTAGTTTTTATCCTAACTAAGTAGGAGTCAATTAGATTATAGTAATATAACTATGAAGTTTTATTACTTATTAGTAGATAGTCAAATTTTTATTGAAACTAAGTTCTTCAAATTAGTTTAAGTACTTGTAGTCAATAAAGTTTATAGAGAAATTATGTGTGAAAGCATGTAACTCATTATTCATTATTTAATTGATGAAGACTTAACATCAATGAGTCACTAATCACATTTTTTTCTTAAAATGATTCTTTCCAGATCTAGAAGATGGACAAGGAATGTATATCTTCCAATCGATTAATGAAGGAATACTTGAATGGGGTGGAAGAATTTATTAAATTTGTACTTGAGCACACGAATGATCATACTAGTATTGTGTGCCCTTGTGTAAAATGTTGTCTGATGAAACGAGTTTATGCATTTGAATTGGAAGATCATTTACTGTGTTATGGAATTGATTAGAGTTATAAGTGATGATGGTACAAATATGGAAAGGCAAGAGATGTGAGTTGGGGGTGTAGTAAGAGCTACATGTCACATGATTTTGATATAAGTGCATATGAGGCTAATGAAGAAGACCATCTTGAGGAGATGACCAGGGTAATTGAAGAGGAACTGAAAGATTGTTCTAAATGCTTGAGAGGTAAAAAAGTGATGTGGAAAAGCTTTTGTATAGTGATTGTACCGATTTCACATATTATCAGGGGTGTTAAGTTTGTACAACTTGAAAGCGAGCAGCGATTGGAGTGATAAGAGCTTTAGTGAAATGCTGCATTTCTTAAAGTGATGCCACCCAAAGTGAATGAGCTTGTTATTAACACGTATCAAGCAAAATAAATGCTACGTGCTATTGGCATGAGCTATAAAAAAATTCATGCTTGCCTAAATGATTGCATATTGTTTAAAAATGAATATGAATCATTAACTAAGTGTCTAAAATATAAAGCATCACACTTCAAAGATAATAGGAAAAGTCCAGAGAGGGCATTATGGTACGTATTTTCCTTTGTGCATAGATTCAAACAATTGTATAGTAGTAAAGAAGATGCAAAAAATTTAACATGACATGCAGATGAGAGGATTAAAGATAAAAATTATGCATCCTATCGACTCTCCTCAATGGGTAAGGATTGATCATCAGTATCCTAAATTTGGATAAGAATCAAAGAACTTACGTCTTGTATTATTTACAGATAAAATGAATCCTCATGGGCTCCAAAGTAGTATCCATAGCATTTGGCTAGTAATTTTGATAATTTATAATCTGCCTTAATAATTATTCATGAAACATAAATACATGATGCTATCCATGCTAATTTCAGGGCCAAAACAACCCAACAATAATATAGACGTGTACTTGGCTCTTCTAATTGAAGACTTTCAAGTTATTGTGAAAGATAAAGATTAAGGTGTATGGTGGATATAGGGAAGAAAAATTCAATTTGAAAGCCTTGTTATTTAGTACCATAAATGATTTTTCAGTGTACGATAATTTGTCAGGATACAGTATAAAAGGAAAACTTAGATGCCTTATTTGTGAAGAAAACACAGATTTAATTGGGTTGGAGCATGGTATGAAAAATGCTTATATGGGGCATCACAGGTGATTGCATCTAAGTCATTATTATAGGCGATTCAAGAAATGTTTTAGTAGGAATTCAGAAGAACGTGGCCCGCCTTTAATGTTAACCAGTGACCAATTGTTTGAAAAAGTTAAGGATTTGTATATCGAGTTTAAGGTAATTGAGCACATTTGGGAGTTAGATTATGTAAAGTTTCATATTTCATTCTTCAATTGCAAGTGGGTTGACCATAAAAATAGCTTTTTAATTGAGGATAACTTAAGGTTGATACAGGTGAATCTGAATAAAAAAGAGTATAAAGATGAGCCTTTCATCCTTGCTTTGCAGGCTCAATAATTGTTCTATGTTTCTGATCTTGCTAAAATTAATTAGTCTATTGTTTTATTGACGAATAAAATCATTGAAGACATGGATGATACTGTTGTTGAGGATGATCCATTTTTAGGAATGTCGCTTAAAAGTGATTTTACTGAAGGTGATGCCTTCTATATGAGAAATGATTATACTGAAGGTATTTGGATTTCAAAGAGAGGAAAAAGAATTCGACATAAGAGTAAGTAAGGAAAAGATCAAAAGAACACAAGAAAAAAGGAAAAGATCAACTTAAACATGTGTTTTTATTTTGTAAATAATTATTACTTGTGTTTATTTAATTATTACATATAGTTTTTTATTTTCTAAATAATTGTTACATGTTTGGTGAATTTTGTAAATAATTATTATATGTGTCCATTGATTTTCTAATTATGTGTGTTCTTGCATTTTATAGGTAAATGGCTCCTAAGAAAGGTAAACACAAAGGTCATAATAACCTTGATGTTCTTAAGGGTGGCCCAACATTGATCCCAGCAGTGGTCCGAGCGTTGACTCTAGTGGTGCCCCTCGCATTGACCCTAGTGATTGCCCTGATGTTGTAGCTAGTGGTGATGCTCCTAATGCTACTCCTAGTCTGACAATGAATGATGATCAACTTTAGTAGGAGGTAACTGAAATTAGAAAGAGTTTAGTTTTGATGATAGAAGTAAATAGATGGAGGGTAGCTGGACAAAAAGATCCCCTCCTGTGGAATGATAAAGGGCAACTGATTAAAGACAGTAAAAATAAATTCATCAGCTATATTAGAGCTATCACGAGACCAAATGTGCCTATCACACTTAGAAATTGGAAGAAGGCAAATCAATCTATAGGGTAATATATTTGGGAACAAGTAGAGGTATTTTTGTTAACTTACCATCATGTAACTGTTGTGCCAATAATAGTTTATCAATTTACTAATAGCATGCAAATGTTTTGTAGTCAGCATTTATAATTGATGCTAGTAAAAGGAATTATGTCCTTGAAATAGCTAGGAGAGCAATGCGTTCTTTTCAGTACTTTATGGGATCAAAATATATTAAAAGAGCTGGTGGAAACATTAGTTCTGAGATCCCCACTTTAATAAGACCTTTAGTAACCCAACAACAATGGGATGAAATATATGGGATGTTCCTATGGTTTTGTCAGAAATCATAGGAAAATCTTGTGACAAAAGAAGATGTTTTCCCACGATTTCTCTCAAAATAGTACTTTTTTTTAAAAAAATTACTTTTCCCATGATTTTCAATTTAAACCATGTAAAAAGCCACGGTTTATAAAAATCGTGGAAAATGCAAGGTTTTTTAGTAGCATTCTTGGCTCTCTGATTTTTGTAAATGCTGCCTCCTGCTCTTCTTCACTCCTATGCTCTCTTTCATTTTTTGTTTTTAATCTAAATAACTCCATGTTCTTAGCAAATCTAAGCATCGTTGGTTAGGATTTTCCAACAAAGCCTCATTTCCTCTATAGCCAGTCTAGTAATAGTCTAATTTGTCTTTTCATCAATTTCATTGACTGTCTCTCTTACCCACTCTTGATTGTTTTCCCTTTCTACAATTTCATTGATGCAAGAAATAGAGCTTCATGATTTGTTTGACGACACCAATCACACTATATCACAGTAATAGTCAAGGGTCATGCTTGACAGATCACTTAACTTATTGAGATTGGCCATGACCTTAGAGGTCGAGAGCGAAACGAGTGAAACCCATTGAGCAAGGAAGGTTAGGGTGGTTTAGAGATGACAGCCATGACTGTGGACCATGAAGATGACTATGCCTCAAGGATCATGGTTGATATCGATCCAGGCTTCAACCTTGACCATGGTGACTTCTTTAGCCTTAGGGAAAGAAGAAAGCCAAGCTTGAGCCATGGTTTCCCATTCTTTACTTTGGTCAGTTTGGTTCTAAAAGACGACAACGAAGAAGAAGAAAAAGGAGGAAGGAGACAATGGCACAATCGAGCAATGGTTAATGCCTAGTCAACAAGGAAAAAAATAGGTGCATTTAATAGCGAAGCAATATTACACCATTTTAAAAAGTTCTAAGATAATATTTCTCTTTTAAAAAAGTTTAGGATACCAAAGATCCTTAGGAGAAAATTTTCAAGACATTTTTGCCCTTTTTTCTATTAAAATAATTAAGACAGCATTTAGATTGGTGGATTTGAATTTAGGTTTTACATTTGAAATCTTGCATTTCAAATCTCACATTTAAAATTTATGTATTTAAAATTCTTTGTTTGGATATTTCAAAAAATTTCAAATAAAGGAGAGATGAACTGAAATTCAAAATAAAAAATAAAAAATTTAAAATGATGAGTTTATTTTTATTTGATAATTAATAAGAGATGAGAAAATATACAAGATTTATAAAGGTATCAATAGTGAAAATATAAAAAGAACAAGGTGTTTGAAGTAATTAGAATTTTAAATAATTAAGATGTAGAGAATTTGTAATCACAAATGAATTATAATTAGAAATAAATTTGGATTTGAACTAAATCTAAATTCATAAATCTTTGTGTATCCAAATAAGAGATTTGGTTTAAATTCAAATCCTCATTAACCCAAACACACCATAATACATAACTAACTAACAATTAAAATATGAGTGCATAAGATTATAAAAAAAAAATTGTGAGTGTATAAGGGACATCACGTCTTGGAAATATTAATTAAGTTTTAAATTAAGAAATAAATTAAATTAACTAGGCATATTTAAAAAGGTAAAATAAAAGTGAATTTAATCAAATCAAATCAAACCAAAACAAATTGGGTCGAAATTTGAATCATTTGAATACATGCATCAAATATTTATTTAGAACTGTTTCAAAAATTAACGATAAATACGCTTATCAATTAGATGATTCTTCTAGGAGAAAAAAGTTTAAAGTGGGTTAAAATCCTATAGAAAAAAAAACCTGCGCACATAAGGATGCTGAATACTTGTGTTCACTAAACCAATTCAAAGGGGATGCATGCATCTCTTCAAAGGTGAAAATGTGAGCGAGTGCGTGTTTTTAATATAACACGTATCATTCTGTACCTTTGATTGGATTGGAGATTTGAAAATGACCATCCAGTCTCCTCCTCGATCGTACTGAGTTGAATCCTCATCATATTAAAACCACGCAATATATCCTTATCAGCTTGTAAATCGTCCAAAGCACAAACACGAAGAATCACAGCACATCATATAAGATACTCGCCATTCAACACCTTTATCATAAAACTTCAAATTCTGATCAGTTTTGCAAATATAGAAGAAGAATAAGAAAAACAGAACAATATCGGAAGGGTTTCCTTCTCTTCCGGGACCCAACACGAATCTAATATCTGTGCACCAGAAACCACATAAACTGTCTTTTAATTCCACCTCAATATCTCTCGAGCTAGCTACACCAACTCATAATCATCAGTGCCTGAAAAAAGAAGCCTTAATTAATTCTGTGAGTTGATCGAGACCAGCCAGAGTCAGAATTTTCTAACTGCTGATTATTGATCATATAATCAGGCCGCTGGAAAGGCCACGCTCTCTGGAGTTTCATGCACAGAATAATATCTCCTGCAAGACACATGTGCCCTTCGCCAATATGCTTCACGAGGCCAAAGCGATCTTCAATCGTACAGTAAGGTATCTTCGGCAAGGGCACTCTAGCCCTACCCACGATCACCGACCCGGAGGAGGGTCCCGGGTCGGTGTCGGAGCACAACCTAGCGACCTCTCCGTGGAGGAAGCCCGAGTTTTCAGGAGCATAGTCAAGTACCGGAAGGACATCAAGCTCCTCCCAGACTGGGTTGTTCCGCGAGGGGTGAACCGGCCGGGTGTGAAACACGTTGTCCGGTTCGATCCAGTACAGCACGCAGTAACACCTTCCGGCCGTGACCACCGGGTCGACGTCGTCGGTGCCGACGGCTCCGCGAATGCCCAGGGCTAGTTCCATTGGGAGGCTCCGGTAGAGATCGTATACGCGCTCTGGACTTCTTTTTGTTTCTGTTGGATCATGAATTAGGGCAGAGAGGAAGGAATAAAAATCTGCAAGACTGAGAAGATCAGAGGATCAAGATTTCAGAGTAAGTATAGCACCTGAGGGGATTTAAGGGTGACATTTTGTTTTTGGTATTAATTTTCGGAGGTTTGAGATCTTCTTGTCCTTATGCTCTTTAGTTTCGTGAATGGAAGACGATGTTCCAAGTGCCTGGTATATATAGGGCAGGAGATGATGTCGTGGTTCAGGAACTTTGCTCTGCTCTGCACACGTTGAATGATTGAAACTGTCACAATCGATTACAAATAAATTCTCTCAACTATAATTATTATCTTTTGAAGCAACATACATACACTTTTATCCTTTCAATAGATTATCAAAAACTGAAACATAAATATATAATGTAAGATCAATGTTGGAAGAAACGCAATTAAAGTGAACAGATATCATCATGCAGAAATGATAGGAATATTTGTTTGATATTATAAATGATATGCTGTGTATATGTATGCTTTTCTGAGATAATATTTCGAATATGGAGCACTAATGGTCTACTATATGTGGCTGATGACAGTAGCTAATTAATGGTCTTTGCCTCTCCGGATGCATTTCTGATCGATAACCACCCAAACGGGGCAATGATATGTCTGATCAAATGAAATTACAAAACAATACCTTTCAGAGACAGATTCCTTTTGATTTGTCTTTCACACCTTCTGGTCAGATTCTTCTCAGCTATAGATGTGTGTGCGTGTGTGGTGGGTTTGCGTTGTCTAAGCCTCTTCGCTTAAAAATTGCACCAGCTTATCCTCATCTTGCATCACATGCACTTCTATTATTCTCAAGAAAATTCTCACCGCCACCGGAGTTCTAGCAACGTCACGATCCTATTTTGAAATAATTGTAAGCTATCCTTATCTTTTTCATGTAACCGCTCCCAACAAAAGATAACGTATAGTTTGTTAATTCCTTTGGATAAAATCATCACCCCATATATATACAAGAAAAATATAATTTTTATAATTCCTAATATTTTTTAATTATCGATTCAGTATATAAACTTTAACTCAAAACAATTCAGTTTTTATAATTTTTTTAACCAGAAATAACTCAGACTCATTCCAATTCATTACAATAATTGAATTATATTGAGTCAAAATTTAAATACTGAATCGATAATTAAAAAAAGTCTAGGGACTAAGAATTATCTCATATATATATATATATATTAAATTAGATGGCATTTATATATTAGCATACAAAACAAATAGAAACTAAACAAGTGGCCTGGTTTAGCGACGGAGGAGCATTTTTCCATTAAAAAAAAAACAGAGAATGTAAATCTTTTATAGGGGACAAGAAATGCAACAAACACAGAGAAACAGAGAGAGGTAATAAAAATAGGGAAACATTCTTGCTAAGAAGAGGATAGGACTGTCGTGTTGAGCAGTCGAGCAAGCCGTTGTTTAGTCTGTACGTGTACCCTGAAACACACGGAGCACCTGTGTGGATTGGTTGATCTGAGAACTGAGATTGTCTCTCTCATCGTTGCCCTAAATAGAAGTAGACGGATAAAGTGGCATGAACAATTGTTACCCCGCATGAAAATGTTAATTTCATTATATTATTCATGCCACGTTCGTTTACTTTTATTTGTTTTTATACATATAATCAAATCATATGTATAACCAAACGAAAGTGAAGTGTACAGGGGTAGAGACTGGATAATTATTAGGACCACACCTTTCCTAATTTTTTATTTTTTAGTAAAACATAAGGGTTATATATTTTCAACCCCTATTTAACATATTATAGAAGTTTGGAGATATTAAAAAGAATTCTCATTTTAATACTACATGTTATTTTAACATATGTATAGTACAATTGTTTCAATTTTTGAAGATATAGCTATTGTAGGATATATTTTATATTTAATGAAAAAAATTATGTTAATTATTATCGACAAACTTTGTCAAATATTAACAAAAATTTTAAAATATATTGAGTGACATATTCTTGATATTTATCATAAAACACTTCTTTAAAAGTTAAGATATTATGATTAAGATATTCTTCTAGAAAATAATAAGCCAGTAATAGAATTTTTTAAATTAAACACTAAATTTTAATGATGCATTTAAATTATTTAATACTAAAAAAATATGAAATTTTTATTAATTTAATGATAGTTTATATTAAAAAAATCGTTAAAAAGCTTATGAAAGACATGTTTATAAAATTAAATATATATATATATATATATATTTAAATATTTATATTATGATAGTGATATATATATATATATATATAGCTATGTTTTGTCATCTCTACTCATAATTAAAATTCCTGACTTCCTCTTGTGAGTGTATATGATTTGATTATATATACATTAACAGGTAGCCAGGAGGGATGTATTGAAACGCATTGGTTTGTGGATTGGGGAACACGTGGATATGTTTGATCAATGAGGAGGTTTCCAAGTTCCGCGTATTATCATGCACGTGTTTAAGTATTGGCAAAATAATATTTGGGATTTAAATTATTTAAAGTTGGGATGTGTGAATTTCGGTGAAGTTTGCCCTTTTAAATATTTTTCGTCATTTTATTATTTTTTATAAAATGTAAAAAAGAAAAATTTCACTCAAAACCTTCTGACCACACTTAATAAAAAAAGAAGACTTCAAAAATATTGATATATCCTTCAAGATAAGGGTACTGATTTGAGGTTAATTTTCACAGTCAAATGATAATATTACCCCTCATTTTTTAGGCCAGTTTATGTTTAATACGAGCTAATTAACCTCTTGCTTTTCCTGGAGTGGATAAATGAAGGCTCAAACAAGGAGAGAGATTTTCTTTTTCTTTTTTTTAACATATGATTGTGATGGGTAGGGCTGTGCAGAAAAACCTCAAACCTGATCTGTTTGGTCCGACCCGGTGTGACCCGGTCCTGAAAAATTCAACCGAAACAAAAGACTGGACTGAACGGGTCAGACCAGACTAGAGATTGCTCTTTCGGACCAATCAGTCTGGCCCGGTCCAGGTTATTTTTTTAATATTAAATATTAAATAATTATATTATTTACAAAAAAAAAAGATCTTACTTAGTTGAGCCCAGTAACAGTACCCTCACACCTCACGTGCATGCTTCAGACTCGGTCTCTGAACTCTGAAGTTTGAAAGCCTCATTTGTCATTTCTCCATTTCTCCATATCGCATGAAAATATGATTATAGGGTAATTTAAACAAAAATAAAATACAAGAGACAAAAAAATGGAAATCTTACATTTATAATTAACGCAAATCTCTAACTAACTCTTTGACACTTGCAAGAATAAAAAAAACAGTAGTAATATTTACAGGTATTGAATAGTATGACACCTTTTTTGTACTTCATATAATACGCGAGAAAGATATTATTTATACTCTAAAAAACTGAAAGAAACATAATTAATCTCATAACAAGGATCATGTGCAATTAAATAGTACTTACTTTGAAACTCAAACGATAGTAAGCTTATGATATTGATACAAGTGAATAGGAAAGGGGATATGAGGGCCTTTTTCTTTTTGGAGAGAGTTGGATTCAAGAAACTGGACTAGTCCAGTAACTCGGTGGACCAAGTCCAACCCGGTCCAGGTCCCGGGTCTAACAAGACTAGACCAGTCTTTTGATTGAAAATTCTAACCCGGTCTCCATTCAGACTAGACTTTGGGTTGACATCCAACCCGATCTAGTCCGGATATATGCTTTATTTGGGATTGAGAAGTTATTCAATCTTGGAATTGTGAATCGTAACTGAGACAGATTTCTTCTATTCCGATCCATTGTTTGTTTCAAAATTGAAAACTTAATTAGTAACTAATTATATTAATTTCATAATTGTTAATGGTAGATTTGTATAAATTAAACACCCTGCAGGGCACGCTGTGTTTGTGTGCGTGGGTAGGTCCTAAGATGGAACTATAGGATATATTTTAAATTATTTATTGTATACAAGCATATAGAAATCCTACAATATCAAAGTAACAATGAAAAATTATTGAATCTGATCATTTCAATTCATATGTATAATAAAATATGATAGAATAAAGTAATTCATGCATACTTAAAGAATCCATGAGCACTTAAGAAAGCTCGATTACCTCGAGTGTAGATAGGTACATAACCCACAGGTCCCCAGAGCTTTCAAAGAGTTCAGAGATAATGGAAGTAGAAGAAAATGAGCCATGTGGTTGCGGTTATCGACTGATCAACTTATATAGATCAAATATGTAACCGCTTTATTAAATAATTAGATAATTATATTATCTCTTATCTCTGACTCAGTCAGTTAAGAGATAGGAAATAACCGACGGCTACTGGGTTGTGGGTTGGGCCTCTACCCATTAGGCTCACTTGTGTGGTCCACCTATCACGGTCCACACAAGATCATAAAGACCAAACTATTGGGCTTATTAATTAATGCTAATTCATAAATAATATTCCAACAATCTCCCACTTGGATTGCATTAATTAAGCAAGTTGTATAAATAATCCACAAATAAATTTTAGAAAATGAAACTCCCCAAAATTACTTAATCCTATGGGGAAACAAGTGATATGATATTTCATAATCTGAATAAAATATGGAATTTTATTTCAAACACAGCTCAGTAAGATAACAACATAAATTACTGATTTCTATGGGGAAACAAGTGACATGCATAGCGTACCACAACAGAATCATTGAATCCTATGGGGATACAAATGATATAGACGCATCTAATTGAAGTGAACATAAATCACAAAAGAAAACAAAGCCTAAAGAGAAATTGCAACACAAAAGGTTCTAAAAAAAAATCCCACTAAATTAGGGCATCAAAGGAATTCACAATACCCATACAAATTACATGATTTTGAAAAACTTTTGCAGGTAAGCCCTTAGTCAGTGGATCTGCAAGCATCTGCGTGCCAGGAATGTGTACCACACGGGTCTGAGACACTGTAATTTTCTCTTTCACAAACATAAGTTTGATATCAAAATGCTTTGTACGACTGAATTTCTGTGATTGTTAGCATAATATACTGCAGATTTCTTATCACAGTAAATGGTTAGAGGACGTGATATTGACTCAACTAGGTGCATGCCAGATATCAACTTCCTCAGCCATATAGCGTGACGTGTAGTCTCAAAGCAAGCAATATACTCAGCTTCCATGGGTGAAACTGCCGTAAGTGTCTGTTTCACACTTTTCCAAGAGACAGCTCCTCCAGACAACATGAAAATATAGCCAGTCGTGGATTTATGATCATCCAGACAAGAGGCAAAATATGAATCTGAAAAGCCAACAATTTCAAGATCTTCTGATCCCTTAAAGTCATAATCAAAATACCCAACAACCTTAAGAAAATTTGACCTTCTATAGGTCAACATATGATTCTTTATACCTTGAAGATACCTCATAGCTTTCTTAGCAGCCTTCCAATGATCCGAACTTGGATCATTTAAGTATCGACCCAGCACTCCAATGGCAAAGGCTATATCTAGTCGAGTGCACACTTGAACATACATAAGCTGCCGACAGTGGAAGCGTATGGTATCTTTCTCATTTCAGCCCTCTTCTTATCATCCTTGGAATACTGTAACTTTGACAACAACTCACCTTTTTGCACAGGAGCAGGTGAAGGAGAACATGAATCCATTTTGAATCTCTTAAGTACCCGCTCAATATAAGTGGTCTATGATAAACTAAAATACACAAGATCTATCACGATGAATCTGTATCCCAAGAATAAAGGAGGCTTCACCCATGTCCTTCATGTCAAAATGGCAAGACAATAGGCGCTTTATCTCATTGAGGAAATTTATTGAATTGCTGGCTAACAAGATATCATCAACATAGAGAACAAGAATGGCAAAATTATTCCCATCAAACTTTTGATAGATGCACTGATCTGAGACATTCTCAATAAAACTGAGCGAGGTGATAACTTCATCAAATTTTAGATACACTGCCTAGAGGCCTTGTTTTAGCCTGTAGATGGATCTCTTCAATCTGCACATTAGATGTTCTTTACCGGATTCAACAAAACCATCAGGTTGTGTCATGTAGACTTCTTCATACAAATCGCATTCAAGAATGTAGTCTTGACATCCGTTTGGTGAAGATCAAAATCAAGCTGTGCAACTAAGGCCATTACCACTCTAAAGGCATCTTTGGTGGATACCAGAGAGAATGTTTCTGTGTAATTAATACCTTCTTTCTGGTTGTAGCCTTTAGCTACAAGCCTGGCTTTATATCTATCAATTTCACCTCTAGCTTCTCGTTTTGTTTTAAAGACCTACTTGCAACCCATTGGTTTAAAACCCTCTGGTAGCTCTACAAGCTCTCATATATGATTGCGATACATAGAGTCAATTTCTTCACTCATAGCCTTCAACCATGCAGAAGAATGCGAGCTAGAAATAGCCTCTTGGTAAGATATTAGGTCTAAACTATTAATAGCATATGAATCAAATTCCTGCAGATACACCATGTAATCATCTGGAATAGCAGACCTGCGAACCCTTTAGGATCGTCTTAGTTCAACAACCAGATCCCTATCACCTTTTAAAGGTGGTTCATCTTGAGCTTTATCCTGATTCACGGCATTATTTCTGTCAACATGAGGGTTTGTCAAGATAGGCATAGGTAAAATGCTACTTTTGTCATGCAAAGTAATATGCCTTGGCACAGAGCTCCCACTGTCTAAGACATTTTCAAAGAAATAAGCTCGATCAGATTCAATTACCCTAGTAGTGTGATTTGGACAATAGAATCTATACCCACGAGATCTGATGCAATAGCCAATAAAAAAATCATCAACAGTTTTAGCATCAAGCTTCATCTATTGTGGATTGTAAGGTTTTACTTGTGCTTTACAACCCTAAACTCGCATATGCTTTGGTGCAGGAGTCCTTCTAAAATACAACTCATATGGAGTCTTTAGAATTGACTTGCTAGGAAATTGATTTAAAATATAAACATCAGTTTTAAGTGTATCACCCCACAAGAATTCTGGCAGTGAGGAGTGACTGATCATGCTCTTAACCATATCCATGAGAGTACGATTTTGTCTTTCTGCAACCCCATTCTGCTGCAGGGTCTCAGGCATAGTATACTGAGCTTCAATGCCATGCTCTTAAAGGTACAAAGCAAATGGCCCAGGGTTCTTGCCAGTCTCAGTATATCTCCCATAAAATTCTCCTCCTCTATCAGATCTCACACACTTGATCAACTTGTCAGATTTCAATTCGACTGCTACTTTAAAGGTCTTGAATGTATTAAGGGACTCGCCCTTTTCACGTAAGAGTTCAATCCATCCATGACGAGAGTAATCATCTGTGAAGGTGATGAAATATCTAAAACCACCCATAGCTGGAGGTGTGATAGGTTCACAGATATTAGTATGGATTAGGTCTAAAGTGTTTTCAAACCTCTTTGCCCCTTTGGTTCTAGCTCTAGTAGGGAATTTTCCCTTTATGCAGTCAACACAAGTCTCAAAATTTGAGAAATTAAGGTCTTGTAAGACACCTTGCTTGGTCATGCGCTCCAATCTCTCTCTAGAGATATGACCCAAACGACAATGTCATAACATAGAGGAATTATCATTGGGCCTTTGACGTTTATGCCCAATAGCAGCATTGATATGGAGATTAGAAAGTTCAAGTGACCAATCATTCAATCGTTATAAACCATATATCAAGGAAGCGACACCAACATTAATGGAATCAAAACAAATGTCAATTTTCCCATTTCCTTGGAAGAATGAATAGCCACAAATATTCAATGCAGAAGTTGAAATTAAATTTCTTTTCGCAAAAGGTACATAAATAACATTGTTCAAATGTAAAACATAACCAGAATTTAAATACAAAGAAACAGTTCTAATGCATTCAACTGATGCCTTGCTCCCTGTTATGCCAAAGGCTGACCTCTGTGCCTCACTTGGAACTTTCTAGTTTCTTAGCCCCTGTAGAGAATTCACAACATGTACAGTGGCACCAGAATCCAGCCACCTGAGTCAAAGGAAGTTTTAATGGTATTAGATTCAAAATAGACTAGAGCTAGAGGGGCAGTTTGAAGAATTGTACCTTCACTTTCTTGTTTGTTCTTCAATTTGAAACAATTAGCTTTAATGTGACCCAGTTTCTTACAATAATTGCATAACCCTTTAAAAGGTTTCTTCCTCAACTTCTCACTCTTATCACCATCCTTCTTAAAGGTTGGATTATTAGGCTTTGAGGCATCAGGCTTCTTCCATTTTTTCTTATATGACCCTCTAGATTTGCTGTTAGAGTCATGAGAAACATAGTTTATTGAGTGAGAGGAATTCTTTTTTATAGCTTCCTCTTCTTGAGTAACTATCGATATTATCTGGTTAATAGACCATTCAGCTTCTTGTGAGTTGTATGAAGTCCTCAAGAATGCGTACTATGGTGGCAGTGATTGAAGAACATGGTAAACTAAGGTACTTTCACTTAAATCAATCCCATATGACTTAAGCTTGTTATAGTAATGAACAAGCTTCAGAATGTGCTCCTTGACACCAGAAGCTCCATCATATCGAGTATTATCAAGAAGTGACAGATAATAATTCTTTTGAGTCTTGTCAAGCTTCTTGTATTTGTTACCAATAGCTTTCAAGTACTCCACTGCAGTATCATTTTCAAGAATGCTGTCCCTAATTTTTTTTTCAATTGTGTACTTGATGATCGCTAGACAGATCCGGTTGGACTCACTCTATTGTTTATGGAAGGCTATTTCAGAAGCACTGGACTCGGAAGAGAGATCCACAGGTTTGGGCTCTCTCAGAGCTAAATTTTTCTCAGAAATGGTCAGATACATATTGAGGGACTCTTTTCAATCCTCATAGTTAGTCTCATTGAGAGCCTTCACAAAGGATAGTTGCGTAAAAGCAGAAACTAAAATCACAAAATAGAAAATGGGAAATATTAATTATGCGTGCACAACATAATTATAAAATAGAATTTCCCAACAAGCGACTATCAATTAGGCAACTATAATCATGCACCAAGAAGGCTCATATACCATAAAAAATTAGCTCATACATAAGTCCATATAAAATAATGTATTAAATATTTCCATACCTATAGGGTACAACAAATATCTAACATATTAAAGGAGTGCTATTAGCTTATCATCAAAGCCAACCATCAAAATCACATTAATAATGTCACACTTATGGGGTATGTCCATTATTTATGCTTCAAGATCGTAAGCATCATCAATAATTCACAAAGTCACAAATTTTATGACCTTAAGACAAAAGAAAATGATTTCAAAATTCTTGGGGTCTTTTGGGAATTAAGGAACAAATTTAGGACTAAAGTGAAATTTTGAAAGGCGTCCAGGGGTAAATGGGTAATTTTGGAAGAGATTTGGGTCAAAATTGAAATTCTGGAAGTTAAGGGACTGAACTGTAATTTCCAGGAATATATTGAGGCTAATACGTAAATTCAAGAAACTATGGGCCAAAAGAGGTAATTTAAACTGGGCCAAAACATAATTAACAAAAACCAAGTTTTTTTTTACAGATCTGGGCCTAAACGAATTTGGGCCCAGAACCATGACCTGTGGCGTGTCTTCCCAGCCGTGAGCTGGAACCAGAAGGAGCCGAGAATGGGGACATTGCCGGCGAGGGTTGCTGAATGGAAGACGACCGGCAACTGTGTAGTGCCATGAAACAGCAACAAAATGTGCAGCGACTACTGTGAACCTGAAGTAGAACTCGCTGCCGTCACGACGCCGATGACCATCTCCGGTGACTCCTCCTTTCACCGCGCTGATGAAGAACGGAATTTTATGGTCATGGACATTCGCAATGACCTCATTTCTCATCCTTTTTTTTTTCAATGGATCATGCTAATGGTTTCATCATAAATATAACAGATTTAAACCAAAATTCACATATCCAAAATCATCATTATCATATTCAATAAGAATGGTAAATGAGAACTAAACATATATGAATATGAAAAATAAATTAAGGAATTTCTATTCAGTTTATCATCATCTCTTTAAGCATATGGAATTGAGATATATATAGATTAATATTCATAACCAGGCTCTGATACCAAGTGTTGAATCTGATCATCTCAATTCATATGTATTATAAAATATGATAGAATAAAGTAATTCATGCGTACCTGAAGAATCCATGAGCGCTTGAGAAAGCTCGATTATCTCAAGTATAGGTAAGTACACAACCCACAGGTCCCCAGAGCTTTCAGAGAGTTCAGAGATAATGGAAGTAGAAGAAAATGAGCCGTGTGTTTGCGGTTATTGACTGATCAACTTATATAGATCAGATATGTGACCGCCTTATTAAATAATTAGATAATTATATTATCTATTATCTCTGACTCAGTTAGTTAAGAAATAAGAAATAACTGACGGCTACTGGGTTGTGGGTTGGGTCTCTACCCATTGAGCTCACTTGTGTGGTCCACCTATCACGGTCCACACAAGATCATAAAGACTAAACTATTGGGCTTATCAATTAATGTTAATTCATAAATAATATTCCAACAAAAACTTCATAAATGCTTATTGTCATTGTTAGATAATTCGGAGCAAAAGTTCACAATCACCATCTAAATTAAGGAGTACTGAAATCAAATAACACAGTTAGAAGAAATGAAGTTGACGAATTAGAATCCTGTTGACGACTATTGTGCAAGCACAATAATAATGGTAACTGAAATATCCGTCACTAGTAAAAAAAATCTTCAAAAGGTAAAATCTTCGAGAAAAAAATCTTGTTCTGATGGTTGCCATTGATGTTGGCCATGACAAGGTGATTTTTGAAACGGATTGTAAACCCCTGTTTAACTGTGTGTCTCTCAATCGACTAGACTTATATGATTGGAAGAGTAGACGTGTTGTTCATGATCTTCTCGATCAAGTTGAGTTCTCTCTTATTTACCCCTAGCTGACTTTCTAGAGGCTGTTTCTTTTAAGGATGTGTGCCCGGCCGGGTGGGTTTTTGAACCAACACATCCTTTGTCCTCTTTTCTAACCTCAGATGCTGATGAAGCAGCTTTCATGGCTGTCACTGTTAATTACTTCTTCCAACTATGGACCTGTTGTAGGTTAAGTTTTCTTTGCTTTGTTGCTTTGGGTTTAGTTCTAGTTGTTTGTTCATTCTCTGTATTGGTGGTTTTATATTTAATGAAAGCTACTGGAGCAATGTTGATAAAAAAAATTAGGTTTTTAGAAGAATATATTTAAATTTACACGCTCACTCAATCTGTTATCACTATTTAATAAAGTTATTAATAAATTAATTAATAATTAACAGACAGGAAAAAATCCTAAATCCAGACTTAGTCAGATTAATTTCTGGTCACGTTTAGAACATTTTATTATTTAATTTTGATAACTCAAAATATATAAAATATCTCATATAAAAATATAATAAATATTATATATTTAATAAAATATATAACAGCGACATAAAACACTTTCGTCTCGACTCTCAGCCAATATAAATGCTTCATATGCATGTTAATTATTTCGCTCTCCTACTCTCTTTATCGCTTATTTTCGATTTTTTAATTATAAACAATATTATGTTTTTTTTAAAAAAATAAAATTATTTTAAAAGCTTGACTAATAAAAAACTACAATGATTTTAAAATTTCCATTTCAATCTGACGTTCTCATATTAGGACGACGAGCAAGTCAAACATATGAATCTGACTAAAGGCGTGCATGTGTAAGCAGAGACAGGTGCAATTCGCAGTATCGCAGCTTATGAAAAAGCACAATTTATTTTCGTTAGAAATAAATTTCGAAAATATATATTTGATAACATATTTTGACCGATGTTTACCGATTTGATGTTCAAAAATGTCTTTTTCTTATCTTGGCCCCCGTGTTCACAAATCTCCTTGAAATTTGTACACGTGCGAGGTTGGGGTCTCCTTTATTTTTAAGCGATGATATTACTTTTTAAGACATTCTTAATACGATAGTTAACTGAGATATTGAAAGTTAATTAATTAAAATATTGAATTTGATTGTCTAATATTCCTATCATTCTTGAACACGATACTTGAAATTTTAAGAAGCTGTTTACAAATTAAAAAACTACACAGGACTTTTATACATAGCTCCCAGTCTTCGAGAAAACGCAAGTACTAATATCCGCTGACCAAAAAAAAATGCAGTATATAATATATGAACTAGCAATTAATATATCCATCCCCATGCAACGAATGGTGCATGTGTAAGAATTTGACTGAGTAGGTGCAATAAAAGCTGTCCAGCACTCACTTCCTGTGTCTGTGTGTACGTTCTCTTTGGTACTGGAGAAAGTATTTTTTTTTTATTTATAAATTATTTCATTAAATTTTTAATATAAATTTTTTTATTTTTTATTAAATATTAAAAATAAAAAATATATTATTAAAATATATATATTTAATATGAACAAAATTAAAAATTTATTAAATTTTAAAATAAAATTAATAAGTTTTAGAATTTTTTTAATTTTGATAAAATATATTTAAAAGTGACTTATAAATAAAGTAAAAGAATATGTGTATATATTATTTAAAAAAACAAATTGACAGTCCTTTTTATAATTAACTCACCTAATATAAAAATATGAATTATAATTTATTTCTTTTAATTTTATTCTTTTGTAATTTTTATGTATAAGGCAAGAGGGTTACCTATCAGAAAGAAAATATTTTTAAAATAACACATACAACAAGAGTAAGTTAAAAAAAAAATTTAAGATAATATTAATCATCTTACTACTTTTTAAATTTCAATAAAATTATTAAAAGTAACTTATACTTAAAATCGGAAAGTGTACGCTAGTTCGTGCTATTTGAAAACAATATAGTGGAAGAATTCACATTAAGAAAAGAGAGAAACCAAATACTAGAAGTTGATAATAATACGTGATCATAGGTTGAGTATAATTATGAGCTAGTACTAATCATAAGCTCAGAATTTTTTAATTAATAAGAAACACTAGAAAAAATTACAATATATTATTATTTTTATTTCTATTTTTTGTTACAAAGAGTACATAAGAGTTACAGATGAAAAACTTATCACCTGAGCATTTTTTTCCCCTTTCATTTTTCTCTTTTCTAAAAGAGTATTTATCTTCTTTGGTCAAAAAAAAAAAAGAGTATTTATCTTCGGGGGCAAATGAACATTATATTGAAATGTCGACAAGTGTAAAGGCGTCTCGTGGATTTTAACAAATCTTACGCGTAATTGACGACAAAAAAAAAAAATGATAGTCCCTGTCAACTCTTATAGTGCGTCAGGGCAATCCAATAATTTGGATTGGCACTTAAACTTTTTCTGGTGGGGCACAATTTTGTTTAAAAGAAAAAAAATTCTGATCACTCTGTCTCATTGTCTTTAATTATTTAAGTTTAAGTTTATTCTGGTTTCTCTGCCATGTATGTGTCTCATGAACTTGTCCAATGAGACAAAACGAAGAGATGCTTGTTATATAGTAATATATGCATCGCCTGAGAGCCGATGTTAGTGCATGGACTGAAACGACGTGAATCATTCATTGATATTCATTTTCAATTTTTTTTGGCGCAAACATTATTTTCAATCTAATATATCATAATATCCTATTAAAATAAACATGCGACTGAAATAATCACTTACAAATGGATGAAAATTACGTATTTGGTTAAATTAAAATCTATATATAAGCTTAATAAGTTTAAGTAGCTAGTCTTACCCAAAATATATATATATATATACTATTCATTATCCGGTTTGTAAACATAATTGTATTATAAGAATTATATAATAAATAGCCTCAAGAGAAAGTTGCACAAGCATTATTTCTCCATTATAATCATAGAATAGATCCCTAACAAAAAGGGGGTCAACATTAAACATCTGTCCCTAATTATTGCGATTAGTCAACTCATTTTATTTCAAATATTGTATTAAACGGCTTGATCATAAACTATTATACTTCCTCTATTTTAGGTCTAAAAATAGGTTAAGTCGAATTAAGCTTTAGTTACATAGGATTGAGTATGTGTGATAGGTTAAAGATTTAAGTCTAATTGAAGCTTGCACAAATTTTTTTTTCATGGCTTAGACTCAAGCCTACCTAAAGCATGTCCTGACCTAAAAGCCTACTTAAAAGTAAATCTTTTAAATAGACTTATATAATCTGAATTATCAATTACAATATATATAATAATTGAGAGCATTTTTTGGCTAAAATACAATATAACAATAAATAATAATATTAAAATTAATATATAAGTCTACTTTAATTGAAAACATTACTAGAAATAAAAAGAATAGATTAATTAAAAATTAAATAGTGAAAAGCATATGTATGCAATATATTACATAATAATGTATATGTAAATAAGCAGGTTTGTTAGGTTTACATGTTAGGCCTTGTAAAAATAGCTAGGCTCAACCTATTTAATTAAATGGGCATAATCAAAGGTTTGAATCTAACTTATGGCTAGGTTGGGCCTGAAATAGGTCTAATTATAAGCTATTGATAAGGGTCTAGCCTATTTTTATCCTTATATTTTATATTGGTATCTCACACGATTTAAGAATTTGGTTAAGTGTAATAATTATGTTCAAAAATAAAAAAATGGACTAAATTACCTTTGTACTTAATTAAATAAGTCCATATTAATGTTTTGTCTTGTGTATGAAAACTATGATTTTAGAGTAAGCCTTATATACTTAATATACTTATATCCAATTAAATCACAACAAGTGAATATTAATGTATTAATTAAACTAATAATAGGAATTTATATAGAATAAAAAATCTATAAAAGATTTATATGTCTTGATTTAATTGAAAACAAGTAATATAAGTATATAAGCTTTTTTCATAATTTTATGAGGGCTAATTTAAGAAAATTGTGATAAAGTGATTATTGAAATGTGTGGTCTTAATTACTTATTAAAAAACAAAATACCATGTGATAATCTCTCCTATATTTCAACGATGGAGGGATTACTCCCTCTAATCTTATCAAATTATATTATCATTAAATTTTTATCATAAACTTTCTCTTTTACTTCATTAAATATTAGACAGAGAAATCATGTCATTAATATATATATATATATATATTAATAGAAATAAGGTTAAACACTCATTAATCTAGTGCAATGATGAGAATGTTTATAATTAAGGACCCTTGCTCATATATTTCAGACATTGAATCGAACACTTCGCATTTCGCAAGCACAATCATCAATCCATATAAAAGTTTACACAAAATGAAGGGTAAATTAATAATCTTCACCGTTCACAGAAAAAAGGTGAGAAAAATACCGACAGCTTCATCTTTTAAAAATTTGGTAAGCCATACATCTAAAAGATAGAAAATAGATCAAGAATATAAAAAGTTTAGAGTCAATCTAACCAAATAACTTAAGTTATTTTGATAAAGTAGACCATCCTCAAACATGATTAATATAAAGAGTTTAATATGGTATTATGAATCATTCCATGTGGGATCAAAAACAAAAAAAAATCAAGAAAAAAGAGAAAAAAAATGAAACAATGGAAGACAAAAAACAATAGATTAAAATAGAGGGAAGAAAAAGAAGAATAAATTGAATAGACATAAGGTTACTGAAACTAAAAAAAATACAAGCACGGTTAAGAAGCAGAAGAAAATAAAAAATAGAGAAAAAAGAAAAAATTGTATAGAAAATATTAGAGACAAAAAAAAATCAAATTAAGAAGAGACACACTTGGAAGATAGAAGATAAATTAAGGATATATAAAGTTTAAGGTGTGTTTAACTAATAACTTAAGCTATTTTAATAAAATAAATTATCCTCAAGTATAATTAATATAAAAAATTTAATAGGATGAAATCTTCGCACAGCACTCTCCCATTGGATGGAGGTGCATTGAACTCAACTGTATTTTTTTTCTCCACATGAAAAACTATATAATAATTGAGAGACTCGTTTAGTAATTAAAGAGAACTACATCAATCTGTGTTGACCAGGGATGCTATGAATGGAACTAGGGATATAGGTTAAGTTGCCTCGGTTTCGTCTTTATATATATATATATATATATAAAAGAATTATATCAATCAACGGTTAATTAGTCACGTTGTGGCTAGCTGAAAATTTCTTTTGGACGAAGTTGTCTCATTTTGTTCTATGATTGATTTTAAAGGAGTCTTATTTCATAAATTTAGCCATGCAAGGATTGAAAAAAACAAATAATTTTATATGAAGGAATGGTCGTGGAATAATTGAACCGTGCAGATAACATATAAATAGAGATATGCATAGTAATGGGTCCATGGTCCCATAGGTTGTGATTAATAATTTGTGTTCCGGTCACTTGTACTTTTGTATTCCAAGAATATTGTGAAGATTTTGTCTGAAACGTTGCGGTTGTCGCTTCTGATTAGCGATGAAGATTGGAAAAGACAGAAAGGTCCTTGGGTACTTTCAATGTAATTGGAAATTGAAAAAGAAAAAGAAAACAAATCATTAATCAAGTTGACTCACCCAATTCCTCATCACATACTGTAGGGATCAGGTCACAGGACATAAACATGCCACATTCAGCTCACCTTAACAAAATAAGCCATCTATTGATTGATTGATTCCAAAATTGAAATTCCATACAGTCTTTTTGGTTTTTTTTAATGAAAAAATCTTTAGCCTCATACACACGCACAACCAGCCATTTCTCTATGAAATATAAAATCAACAAAAAGTGACATTATTTAGAAGCCATGAATGATGCAACTGATTTTATTGATTTTAGAATTTGTCAAGATATAATGCTTGATTATATTTTATATGTAATTTATTTTCTATATGTAATATAAAATTTATGGTAAATTACGTTATTAGTTTGTCATTTCATATGTTTTGGGAAAAATATAACCACATATCCTTATGGTTTTTTCCAATTCTGAATTAAATTTTGGTAATTTATTTTATTTCAATCAAACCTTCATAATTAATTTGATTGGTTAGGTTTTTTAATCACTTGAGATTAAAATCCTTAAATTTTTATTTTTAAAAATAAAATTAAAAACTTTTATATTTTATTAAAAGATTATATAACTTTAGAATTACTACATAATTTTTATAATTCATAATTTATATAATAATTAGATTATATTTTAAATATTTTTTATATACATAGAATTTTTATAAAAAATTAATAAATTGTAAGCATTGTATTAAATTAATTTTTCTGGCCAAAATATTAACTCAAATTTTCTATAAAATCCAAAAGTGTTTTATTTTGGGAAAGTTAATGATCATTCATAATAATTTTAACCTTCAGAGATTAATATTTCTAACGGATTAAACTATAAATGTTTAATTAAAATAAAATAAATTATAGTGATCTAATTTAAAATTGAGAGAAACTATACAGACTTACAGTTGAGTCTTCCCTATTTTTTTTATGCAAAGTGCAAGAGTTGCATTATAATTTTTGTATAAATCACACACAAACGTCTCTTTTTCAGGATGTTCAATATATTATATTATTCTCGATTATCATGCATCAGTTCTCAATTTTTGGTCATAGTCATGCTATTTCTTTGGATATCAAATCTACGTATGGACTTGATTTTGCTGGAAGATGGAGTGAACGAATTTCGCATATGATAAGATTGGGTTGAAGAAAAACTTACCACAGTGAAACGATCCACAAAATTAATTGTTCTAGGGCCAATCCAATTGGATCTTCCCGTGGATGGTGACCTTATGTTCTAATTTATATTATATTTAGTTGGTGGAATCACGTTGGCTCTCGACGGTTGACTCCATATACACAAACACAACTCTAAAATTTTTACTTCATCAATTCAACTCAAGATTTTTTTTACTGAAAAAAAAAAATTCAACTCAACTTGACGATGACATAGACTAGAGAGCTACAATGTTTTATTTTAAAAACTATTTTATAATTTAATTTTAAAAATTATTTTTTAAAACAAAAAAAATCTGTTTGATTATATTAATTTGGAAGGAGCAACTTATATATTTAAGATGCTTATTTTTAATCAAAATACGTGAATCTTTTATATATCATTTATTCTATAACAAACTCTTATTAGTAATATTATTACCATATTTAAATTATTTATCTTAATTTAATTGGATAAAAGTATACTAAGTATATAAAACCAATTATTTGACTTTCTCCCTAATTTGAAAACGTTTGAGAGTTTTAAAAAAAATAATTTCAAATAATTTTTTTGAATTTATCCATCAATCACCATTTGTCACTGATTGTCATTGATAATTACCATCTCCTATCACCCCACTATCGTTGCCATCGGCCACTATTAACCATCACCACAAGCCGCATCCTGCCACCACTTTTTATTGACTATCATCATATACAGATAATGGTAGTAAGAAGTGATTGATAATCACTACTACAAAATTAAGCATAAATGATGGTTATTTTTGCTTATAAATGACGGTTTTGAACTGTCATTTATTTCTCTATCATTTAAAGTTCCTTCAATTAATGATGGTTATTTATTTGTGTGGATATTGTGTTCATACTTGTTAATGTTTTGATTAACTCTTGCTAAAAATTGAGTTTTAAAACTTACTATTCATTCAAAATGATATTTGTTAAATGAGGTGTACCTCTTCACATGTGTATTCTAAAATGAGTTATATATATTTAACTCCTAGTTGTTTAATTTATAGCAAATATAGAAGCCTGAGAGTGAAACTCAAATAGGTATTAGCCTAAAAGTGAAACTCAAATAGGTATTCTTATAGACCTTTCTGTTGAATCTTACGAGAAGTATAAGGGAGTTTGAATGCTGGTTATTTGTGATTTTAAGATGAATTTTGTGAAGAAGATAAATTAAAGGAAATTTAAGAGATGAAGGTGATGCTTGGAAGTATATGGTTGGTAGTTTACGATTATGATGCATGTTTTATGTTTTATTTGTTTTTTATGCACACAAAATGATTGATGAAATGTACAGGGATGTTAAACAGAAAGAGTAATTGAGTATGGTATTGTAAATCATGATCTTTTTTTTTTAAAATTTGTATGCACTCCTTACATCATCTTTTGAATTTCTGCATATTAGTTAGAATTCTTTTAAATGCAAAAGGTGCGGATTTTAAATCAATTAAAGCTATCAACTTCAAAGATTTATTTTCTTCGTCCCGTAGATTGTCATCATAATCATTATCATCACTTTGAGCTGTATCTTTTTTCATTTCAGGGCATTTATACTTGTTGGTTAGGAAATTAATCAAGCGTTTGCAATTTGTAAGTTTGAGAAGTAAGAGCTATACTTTATAGGCTATTTTATCTTATATGATTTATATATCTACATAGAATCATGTGGCCTATGAGGTATGAGTTTCTCATATGTTTTCAAATGGATATTTTTGTTAAATTCTTGATTACGTCCTTAGCACATGTTCCCTTTATTTTTTTTAATTTTAATAGGATGTTATTCACTAAAAATTATTTTTTATCTCATATACTTTAGCTCATGCTGTAGCTCCTGTTGATTGTTGAGGAGCCCTCTATTGATTTGAAGTGTAGGAGCTGTTAAGTATTTTCCTTTTGATGTAAATTTGAATTTTGAAATTGTGTTTTATAAATCTAATTCTAGTTATTCTACATAGACTATAGATAGGGTCTTTGTTCTGGTTACACACACACACACACACTTGTTGTTTACTGATAGGAGTAGAGCTCGATGGATGTAAGTTATGGTGTGTATCTTATGCCGGTCACTCCCATATTTTTGGGGTGTCAAAGAGAAATAGGGTGCCAGTGCACACTTCTTGATGCACCAACAATAAAGGATCTTGCAAGTGACGCAAGGAAAAACCACCAATAGAGATGGCAGCAATAATGGCAGTAAAGGCAAGGGTGAGGGAGGAGGAAGAGGGAGAAGTTGTCTTGATTTTGCTGTCTCTTTGGATTTTCAGAAGTAGTTAAGTTTAAAAACCCACTTTCTTGTAGCAGTATCGATCATGATGGCATGATAACTAGATAAAAAATGATGTGATACTTGTTGTAATAGAATCAAGTATTTCCATTGGGGTTGTTTTTTGATTACTTGTTAGGTTTGCACAAGAGATGGTGATACTTTGTCTCTCTTAAGAGTTTGGTAAGTTCCTTCGTTGCCAGAATCAGTAGAATCAATTACTGGGTTCTCAGTTTATGATTTCTCAATATGTTCCTAGCTAGGGTCATTATATACATCTTTTTTAGAGAAGAGCATCTGATCTTGAGATTGGAATGTGGCATCAGAAGGGAAGGTGGAGGAGGAGGGTAGGGGAAAACCATGGCTGAGGAGGTGGCAGGCATTGGCATCGAAGACGAGGGATCTCTGACATGGAAGTTGGAGAAGACAAAAGTGGTTTTACAAAATGAAAGTAGATGAGAGATTGTTGCCAATGTAATTTGAGGGCAAACATAACTTTTCACTCAATTTTAATAACACCCAGGTCTAAAGAGACTTGGCAGTACTTATCTAATTTAATGAGACTTATAAATGAATCTCATATATGGGACATATTCATAATTTTTTCAATTTTTTTCTATTGGAGGTTTGGTAGAAATCTATCAAAATAGAAAATAAAAATTTTTGTAGTCCTTTTATGATTTTTAAGATTCTTTTTTATCATTTTTTGATCAATTATTAGTTAAATTTAATTTTTATTAAAGGCAAGAGTCAAATTGTACTTTTTTTTTAATTTGTAGGGAAAATTGTAGAAAAAAGTAAATTTAGAATTTCAAATGCTCCTAAACGCAGAGAGATGGTTGTAAAGTGTAACACTTGCCCCGAGTGTTATCCAAAAATTACACAATTCAAATAAGCTAAGTGTGGTTAAGGAATTAATTCTAAAACTAACTTAGGAAACAAACCATTTAAATTACTAAACAAATACACAATTGCAAAGTAAACATTTAAAGCCTCTTAAAAAAAATTTATAGATTCTACCTATAACGCACGGAAGCAAGTTAGATGAAAGAAGGGTAAAAATATGTTGTCATGACAGCATTAAATTGCTGTCATGACAGCCCTCCTGAGTCAACTTTAAGGAGGCACCGTTCTGTCTTTCGATCTCCGATCGAAGAAATTTTAAAACTCACACATCACATTCAAAGGGTACTATAAGTGTACTAAATTTCAAAAAGATCCAACGGTCGGATTAAAAATTGAACATGTTATAAATTTGATTACTTTTGCTATCATGACAGCAACACTTCTGGACCAACTTTCGGAGCGCACCATTTCATCATTCAACCTCCGATCAGAGTGATTCTAAAGTCCACATGTCACTTTTAAAGAATACTATTAGCATACGAAATTTTGAAAAGATCCAACGGACGGATTGAATTTTGTGCAGGTTACAATATCACTACTGTAGTTATCATGATAGCAATGAAATGCTGTCATGACAGCACCTCCAGACCAAATTCTAGAGTGCTCCATTTCTCCATTTGATATCCGATCGACATGATTCTAAATCCCACACAAAGCTTATAAAAGGTTTTACTTGTGACCCAAATTTTAGAGAAATCCAACGGTCGAATTAAGATTTGGACACCCGGATGCAAAAGTGCAGCTTTTTGGTAAAAACCATTTTCAAAATTGTCCAAATCTCATCCTAATGGTCACAAACCTATGGGAATACTTTAGACATGTCAAATAAGACTAAAAACACATGACAGAACATTCAAATGATGGAAAACCCCCATACATCAAAATTTGACCACCCAAGTGCCATTTCTTAAAATGGATCCTAAACCCTCAAAATGCACAAATAATACAAGAATGGTCACAAATCAATCCAAATATCATATATTTATATAAATACATATGCTAAACATTTTCATTTGGCTCAGAGCTCCTTGTGGGGCCCACGCATCCACTCTCGCTATCTAAGGTGTATGCTTGCCCATAGCACACCATTTGCAATACAACCACTTTGCATTTGCTTATAAACACACACACACACACACACACACACACACACACACACATCAAAATAAATATCTGCTTGTAATAGAAACTTGGTTTACTAAGTAAATTCATCAAAATCACACACCATAACCAAGTTTCCTAGCCACAAGTCTACAACCAGACAAAAATTCATACACAAGCACACAATCCACACATATTCACACACACATACATAATCATATCCTACTGACACCCTAATTCTAAATACATTACAATATATTTGCTTAAAAGAAAGGGGTTGCAATTCTTTACAAATCACAAGCAAACCCCTAGCTTTTCTCCTTTCCCCGTCCACCATTGGATCCTTCGCCTGGACCTAGAATATTGAAAAAAAAGGGTGAAAAAACCACAGTCTCAGTAACAGAGAAATCTACATTGATTATTACAAAGTAAGCCATAATCAAATAATAAATTCAACATAGTATATAATTTAGCCATTTAAAATGCATGAATGTATGACCTAAGCCGGTATGGCCTTTCATGACCAACAGAATGCCCCCTGGCACTCTTTAACTCGCAAGTAAACCTTATACCTACTTGTACCTCCACAGGCACAAAACATAATCTAAGGCATGATCTAATCCACCGAACCGCCTATGCCCTTTCGACGTGAATCCTGAGCAGTCAAAGTTAACTCTCTCCAAGAGCCAGCCCGACTTACTCTCCATGTGAAGGCTACCTTGGCCTAGGCACTCAACCTCACACTTCATATGTCGGATTTCCTCCCCTACTAAGAGGTGTCGAACATTCAATACACTAACCATTTTAGTGCACTGAGCCCACAATACGTAAGACAACATTGAGTACTAACAGTGTGCCATAAAATATCAAAAATTCACACCTTCTCATTGGTGAACTCTCATTGAGATCATGCCTTTTACTCTTATCTACCTTTCCTAAGTATTGACCACTTCAACACTCTAAGATAGTATAACATTTATAAATCTCCCTTAAATGGTTCCTTAGCCTATCTAAGGTATATTACTTAGTTACACTTCCTTAAGTGCAACTTCTATTCCTTATGATTAAAATACATGTAAACAAATCTCGTATCCATAAAAACATTGTTTATAAACAATTAGAAAATATATTTGCACTATAATCAAATTAGTATCCCATAACCTCTTATAAAACACATTTAATCTTTTAAAACATGTAATGCATGATAGCTAGTAATATTTATTCAAAAATAGCTAAAATAGAGTAATAAAAAATATAAATTTTTCCTATTACCTCAACCCTTTAGTACCAAAAGAGGTCTTTTGTACAAAATAGAACCTGGCTTGTTCCTTAACTTCCGAACAAATTCCACCAACAATCCCTACAACATATAAGTGATCCACATCACTTATCATGTCAAATAGCATTAATGAAGACTATAACTCATACCATAAAACTTGGGTCTATGAGCCATAATCTATCCCAATGGTCCATATATTAAACCAACCATTCACATAGTATCACTTAACCACCAAAACCATTTATTAGCCATCACTAGGCTAATTTTCAATTTATATAATTTTTTTATCAATTAAAAACCTTCACTTAGTATCACCAACTTTTACCATTAGCCTTTATAATGAAAATCAAACCTTAATTTAAATCTTATTGGGCTTAAATAGCAAAATTATAACTAAATCAATAAGCTTAAACCATTGAAGAGCAAAAACTCAATTTCTCAGGGTTTATTTTGTGCCCAAAACACCTCTTTTTATTCAATTATCCACTCAAAACATTAGATCACTATATAGAAACCCAAAACATACTCCCTAGGATCTAAAGAAACAAAAGCTTACAAGAATAAAGCCTTTGGGATCAAAATCCAAAAATTTTCTCTCCCAAAAATTGAAGAAAATCAAGAGAAAGGGAAGAGGATTGAAGTAGAAAGTTTACTTATCGTGTAGCTGAGCTCGCAACGGTCGCAAAGACTCCTAGATCCAAGCCTAACTCCCTCTCTTTCTCTTCTCTTCTCCCTCCCTCTCTCTCTCTCCCCCGTTTGTGCGTTTCCTTCCTTATTCATTTTCTGCATTTTCTGCAATCATTATGGT
Organism: Prosopis cineraria; assembly: GCF_029017545.1. Taxonomy (NCBI): domain Eukaryota; kingdom Viridiplantae; phylum Streptophyta; class Magnoliopsida; order Fabales; family Fabaceae; genus Prosopis; species Prosopis cineraria. Next base: position 13,866,459 of record NW_026555333.1, read on the forward strand.
CTTTAAATTGCTGATCTAAAAGTTTGGGAAAAATTACAAGAACTGGCCCAATATTTTTTATTATTGCACAAAAGCTCGGGTCAATTTTGGTAATTTTTTTCATAGTTAAAAATCAAATAAAACTAAACTTTTACTTAGTAAAATTCAAACTCTGGGCCTCTATCAAATTATTTTAAATTTTAATTTAATTATAAATATTTTATTTTATTTTTAAAATAAATTCGAGTCTTAAAATTTTTAGAATATTACGTAAAGAGCAGCAAAGACGATGATTTCGAAAAGGAATCGACACTGTCATCATCGTTCAACAGCGTGACAGGACAAAGAGGGAAGGGCAATTGAGTAAACTGGGAGAGATAATCTTTAATTCATATATTTGCCCTCTGTCATTTTTCATGAGTGTAATGATTCAGAACTCTATCAATCAAAATTGATAGGTTACAAATAATAGAAGATATTAGGGGAGTTGTCTATGATTTCCTAGATCTCTTGATTCATAATAATCAATAGAGCCTCGCCATTCAAGTTGTCATTATGCTCAATCTATTATGGAGGAAGAGGAACTTGATAGCTGTTCATGATGGCCTTTTATAAAGCCCCAATCGAGTCATACAAGAATTCAAACAATCTTTCCATTTGGAGAAATGTATGTGCCTGGTCAAGCTCTCGATCATTGATTTCCCTTCTGTCAAATGAAGTATGACTTTTTGCCCATGTTTCCCCAGCACACTTGCCGAATGCTCGATGCTCAATCTAGGGTAAGGGTTGGCATATGATATAGGGAGAAGGATTTTGTGGTTCTTGAGACGAAGGTCAGCGAGCGCCAAGTGCGGACACCAAAAGCCAAACTTTATGAAGAATCAAGTGGATCTACGTGGCGACCACATAGACAGTGATCAAGGACCAAGTCTTTCTCTGTTAGCCAGCTCTTTCGTTTCTGACAATGTTAATGGTATAGGGGCGAACGGGTTAACATTTAAAAGTATAGGGACCCAATTCTAACAAATAAAATTAGAGGGACTTGATTACAAATGGAAGTAAATTATAAGGTCTTAGCTTGTAAATATGTTTTCCCTTTCCTACATTTCATTTCGTTTTGTTTTGTTTTTATTGTACTTTTAATTATTCATATTAAAATTTAGCAGTTCAAATTTTAAATTTTATATTTTTTATAATTTAACATTTTAACAATAATTTTTTAGGAGATTAAATTTGAACCAAAGAAAAAAAAATGGAAGGGGGGAATCCCCACCTTTTTAGACGATGGTGAGAGCTTGAAGGGGTAGAAGGAAAAAAATATGATTTGTTACCGTAAAAGTAAAGGAAATATATAAAACAATTAATGAAAGAAAATATTTTACATAATTTTTTAATGGGAAAATTATATCTAGCCCTCTCCCATGGAAATTAATCATAAATAAAGATCAACAACAAGTTTCATTCAAAAAAAATAAATAATGTTTCTATTTTAACAAAAATCCATTTTGTATTGGTCATTATTTATAATTAATTCTCTTAAAATGGAGCTGAATGTGATTTGTTTGTTTTTTTATTTATTTATGGAGGGAGCGTGGGTGTGTGAGCATGCTTTGCTAGGATAATAAGAGAAACAAAGTTATGTTCCGTACCGTATGTAAAAAAATGTTTTTTTAAGAAAAGAAATGAAAAATGTACTAACAAAAAATAAGATATGTGCATTTATTACATCTCTTTTCCAAAAACCATATTTCTATCTATCAATCATTAGATAATATTCTCTTAATATGAGGGGAAAAAGGTAGACCCCTATTTTAACTAGGTTTAGTTTTTTTTAGTAGAAAATTTAGGTAAGCTGGATCACAAAAGGTCACCAGAATTGGGGAGGAAGCAAATGACTGATACATTGAGAAGAATGCAAGCTCTAGTGACGAGACAGGCAAACGCTCGAGCTTAGAAGATTCGAATGGATTTGTTTGAAGATCAGAGGCATAATCAAAGACAATCGAATCACAAAAAATCCATAGAAGAAAACATGTTCAAGCATGTTGCACCCGAAAAATGCGATGCGAATAACACGCGAGTAGAGGTTCCAGCCTTCGAGGTGGAACTAGATGAAACGAGAGTCGCCACCAAAATTTTAAGGAAAATCTTGAAAAACCAATTAAAGGAGGATAAAGATAGTCTGTGAAAACAAAAAATAGGTTGAAGAGCCAATTGAGTGTGGGGAAGGTGTTAGGCACCCTATAACACGTGTTCATCAGAATGGTTACCTGAAGTTTATTGTGCTGTATTAATATAGTTTTATAATTATTTTAATTATCTCTTTTATATTCATGTGTTTAAAAAAATGATAAGAATTAAATGAGATATATTTATTTATTTACGAGGAAGGCCTTGACTCAGAATTTGACTCTGAGGCCTACATACGCTGTGATGGGGATCAAAGTCCACATAGTTCAGGCTTGAAAATTGTTGGTGAAAATATTTTTTTGAAAAGAAATTAATTAGAAATAATTCATCATTTTGCAAATAAAAAAATTTCTAAAATTTTGTTATGTGTGTTTTAAAATTGTAAAAAGTAATTTAATTTTAATTATTTTCTCAATTTTTAAATTTTTAAAATATTTATTTATTTACGAGGAAGGACTTGACTCAGAATTCGACTTTGAGGCCTACATACGCTGTGATGGGGATTAAAGTCCACGTAATTTGGGCTTGAAAATTATTGGTGAAAATATTTTTTTGAAAAGAAATTAATTAAAAATAATTCATCATTTTGCAAATAAAATAATTTCTAAAATTTTGTTATGTGTGATTTAAATTATAAAAAGTAATTTAATTTTAATTATTTTCTCAATTTTTGAATTTTTAAAATAAAGAAAAGAAAAGAATTTAAAATTATTTTTTTATATATGATTGAGAATTTAACCACTATACCTGCAGAACCTTATTAGTTCATAAGGTAATACAATTGGTCTAAATATCTGCGGAGAGTTTGAAATCTCACACGATAAAAGAATTCAACAACTTAATTTATTTATTTATATTTTTATGTATATTTTTAAGTGTTAATAATATATTTTAAGTGTGTATATATATGTTTTAAAGATTTATCCTAAATATCTATGGAGATTCCAAAATCTCACACCATAAAGGAATTAAATTTATTTAAATACATCTTTAATTTAATTAATTTAATATATAATTTATATATATATATATATTTAAAAAAAACTTAATTGTTATATCTGCAAAATTTTATTGACTCATACAATAATACATTATTTTAGAAGTCTACGAAGATTCAAAAAATCTCACATGATTAAAAGATATAATTAGTAAATATGATTATAATTTAAATACATTAATTTGATAAATTAAATTTTCTAAATTATGCATTATATCATTATTTACAAAAATCATTTATTTATTATAAAAATTGAGAATTACTATATCTGTGAGCACTTATTATCTCACATGATGATGTGATTAATTTAAGTCTCTACGAAGATTCTTGAAATCTCACATGAAACTTAAATAAATTATTAATTTAAATTATAAAAAGAGAGTTAATTTTAATGATGGGCTTTTGGAACTCATATTAACATATAAGTTTTACTCTCATATCTATGAAATCTTATTGATTTACACGATATAAGATTATCCTAAATATCTGTAGAGATTCAAAGTCTTACACCATAAAAGGATTAAATAATATTCACTTTGAATATATTTTAATGCGTAATTATATAATACATATTTTTAAATATAAAAATCTTAATCGTTATACCTGTAAAATCTTATTGACTCATGCAGTAGTATGATTATCCTATAGGTTGACGAAGTTTAAAAAATTTTACATGACCAAAAGATCTAATTAAAAAATGTGATTACAATTTAAATTTATTAATTCAATTAATTAAAATTATAAAAATATTTTTTATTTTATTTATAAAATTTATTTATTTATTTACCATATAAATTGTGAATTAGGATATCTATGAGGATCTATTATCCTACACGATAAGGCAATTAATTCAATTCTTTGTGAAGATTTTTGAAATCTTATGTGAGAGTTAAATATTTATTATAAAAAGAACATTAATTTTAATAATGGACCTTTAAAACCTATATAAATACTTACAAAATTGATCCTCATACCTCCAAAATCTTATTAATTTACACGATATGAAATTATTTTAAATGCCTATGGAGATTCTTAAAATCTCACACGATAAATAGATAATCAAAACATTTACATTAGTAGTCGGTGCATAATATTATAGTTGGCTAAACGATTCACGTAATAAAGGCAATGGAAAGAATAGAGAAATAAAGCCTATCCATCACATATAGGCTTAAGGACATCGTGGCATAATCGTCGAGGCAAAGTATGGACCTAAAAGATTGAATGGAATGATACGTAGACAAGTTTATGCCAAATTTAGATTTTTTTTAGAATATATCCCCAAGTTAAAAGAATAGTGAATTGTCAAAATAATTTATTTCTCTATTCTTTCTATTGCTTTATTGCGTGAATCGTTTAGCCAACCATAATATTATGCACCGACTATAAATGCAAATGTTTTGATTATCTATTTGTAGTGTGAGATTTTAAAAATCTCCGTAGGCATTTAGAATGATTTTATACCGTGTAAATTAATAAAATTTCACAGGTACGATGATCAATCTTGTAGGTATTTATATAAATTTCAAAGGCCCATTATTAAAATTAATTTTTTATAATAAATATTTAAGTCTCACATGAGATTTTAAGAATCTTCATAGAGAATTAAATTAATTGCCTTATCGTGTAGAATAATAAATCCTCATAGATATTGTAATTCACAATTTATATGATAAATAAATAAATAAATTTTGTAAATAAAATAAAAAATATTTTTATAATTTTAATTAATTAAATTAATAAATTTAAATTGTAATCAAATTTTTTTAATTAGATTTTTTAATCATGTAAGATTTGTTAAACTCCATAGACCTTTAGAATAATTGTAATATCGCGTGAGTCAATAAAGCTTTGCAGGTATAACGATTAAGATTTCTATATTTAAAAATATGTATTATATAATTATGCATTAAAATATATTTAACATTAGCAGAGATGAGAATTTTACGATGGATGTGCGGACATACACGTAAAAATAAAATTCAAAATGAGCATGTACGTAAAAAAGTGAGGGTAGCACCTATTGAGGAAAAAATGGTAGAAAATCGGTTAAGATGGTTTAGGCATGTACAAAGAAGATCAAGGGAGGTACCAGTGAGAAGAGTGGAACATATAACTTTGAGTCCGATTAAGAGGGGTAGAGGAAGGCCTAAGAGAATGCTCTTGGAAGTTGTTGAACGCGATCTCTTAATTAATAATATTCCTAAAAGCTTGATAAATGATCGAGCATAATGGCGTCTTGCAATCCATGTAGCCGACCCCACCTAGTGGGATAAAGGCTTGTTGTTGTTGTTGTATTATCTAATCCTTTTATCGTGTGAGACTTTGATTCTCTGTAGATATTTAGTATAATCTTGTATCGCGTAAATCAATAAGGTTTTGCAGATATGAGAGTAAAACTTATATGTTAATATGGGTTCTAAAGGCCCATCATTAAAGTAACTCTCTTTTTATAATCTAAATTAATAATTTATTTAAGTTTCATGTGATATTTCAATAATCTTCATAGAAACTTAAATTGATCATATCATCGTGTGGGATAATAAGTCCTCACAGATATAGGGTTCTCAATTTTTATAATAAATAAATAATTTTTGTAAATAATGATATAATACATAATTTAGAAAAATTAATTAATCAAATTAATGTATTTAAATTATAATCATATTTACTAATTATATCTTTTAGTCATGTGAGATTTTTGAATCTCTGTAGAATTCTAAGATAATCGTATTATCGTATGAGTCAATAAGAGTCTGCAGATATAATGATTAAGTTTTTAAAATATATATATATATAAATTATATATTAAATTAATTAAATTAAAGATATATTTAAATAAATTTAATTTCTTTATCGTGTGAAATTTTGAAATCTCTACAGATATTAGGATAATCATATTACCATATAAGTCATAAGGCTTTGCAAATAGGACGATTAAGAGTCTTTAAAACTTATATATACACATTTAAAATATATTATTAACATTTAAAAATATACATAAAAATATAAATAAATAAATTAAGTTGTTGAATTCTTTTATTGTGTAGATTTCAGAATCTCTGCAGATATTTAAAATAATTATATTACGATATGAACCAATAAGGTTCTGTAGGTATAGCGATTAAATTCCCAATCATATATAAAAACATAATTTTAAACCCTTTTCTTTTCTTTATTTCAAAAATTAAAAAAAAAATAATTAAAATTAAATTACTTTTTACAATTTAAAACACACATACCAAAATTTTAGAAATTATTTTATTTGTAAAATAATAAATTATTTATAATTAATTTCTCTTCAAAAAGATATTTTCACTTATAATTTTTAAGCTCGAACTATGTGAACTTTAATCTCTATCGTAGGGTATGTAGGTCTCAGAGTTGAATTCTGAGTCAAGTCCTCTTTTGTAAATAAATAAATATTTTTTACTTAATTCTTATCCTTTTTTAAGCACATGAATATAAAAGGGATAATTAAAATAATTATAAAACTATATTAATAGAGCATAACAAATTTTAAGTAACCGTTAATAAGTGTTGTGAGGTGCTTAACATCTTCCCTACACTCAATCGACTCCCGAACCTATTTTTTGTTTCCGCAGACCATCCTTATTCTTTTTTAATTGGTTTTCCAAGATTTTTTTCAAAATGTTGATGGCGACTTTGTTCCATTTGGTTTCTATCCCAAAAGTCGGAACCTCCACTCGCGCACCGTCCACATCACATTTTCTAGGTGTGACAATGGTAATTGCCACAATTTTTCTCCTTCATTAGCCACGATCTAAATAGTGGAAATGATAATTTCCCACAGTTCTTGAAAACCGTGGGAATATTTATCATGAGAAATGATTTCCCATGGTTTTGTCAAAAACCATGGAAAGAGCCACGATTGTGTCAAAACCATGGTTGTCTCCATGTCAAATCATGGCTTTTAAATAAACCATGAGAAATAAGGACATAAAATTAAAAAAATATTTTGATATCACTATATGCTATAATAAAATTGTCTACATGTAATGAAAAAAATCCACAATCCAATTAATATTTTAATTAGTTCAGAAAATTAAAATTTAATCCCACATAATTGATTATGTGCTGGTTTTATGATTCTGTAGCCAATGATTTAATTAACTCACTCCAAACAAATTAATTTAATCTGATGAGAAATTTAATTAATTTAAGAAGCATTGATTAATAATAAAAATGAGTAAATTTATTAAAATTTGATCCATAATTTACTTGGTCATATATACATATTGGCAAAACTGAAGATCGTATATTACATTAAAATTAGTTACCAGAATACAAATGAAATTATCGAAACATCTAGCCAAATGATGATAATTAAAAACATACAAATACAAAAAACACAAACTAAAGGACACCACCAACAATACGAGAATCCTGCTACTGAGAGTTCTTTGGAAGGACTAAGAAATTTGTTTTTTCAAACCTAAAAAAATAGTTAGAATGATAAAAACAGAATAAATATAACCAAATTTATATCTGGGTGGGAAATCAAAGAAAATGAAAGAACAATAATTTTCAAACACCCCACTGAAGCTTGCATTTTGGAGAGTTATAAATTATTGAAGAAAGAGAAAAAATTGCATCTCTAGTTTGCTATGCAAAAACTATGCACAACATATAAAAGAGGGAAAATCCTTAAAGAAGTGGCAATGTTTTTTAACTCTACACAGTATACCTTCAACTTCAAGAACAGGAAAGACAAATATTAAAGAAATATATCAGAAAGATAAAAGTACAGAAGAAATATACCAGAGGATGAAGAAGAAGAAAGGTGGATGAAAGAAGTTTTACCAGATGAAGGAGCAGAAAAAATAAAATAGAGAAGAAATATATCCAATGTAATGAAAAGATGAAACACAAATGAAGAAGTTTCAGAAGATAAAGAGGTAGAACTTTGGTAAAATGAAAATAGAGGCTAAGCGTTGGTAGCGAGAATAATCTGGTGAGCACTTGAGTGCCAATGGAAAAATGAGGGAGAAGATTTGGAGCAAATGCAAAAACAAAAGAGCAAGTACAAATTAAAGCTGAGGAGAGAAAGAGAAATATATGGGATGTTCCTGCGGTTTTGTCAGAAACCATGGGAAAATCTTCTGACAAAAGAAGATATTTTCCCACAATTTCTCTCAACATAGTACATTTTTTTAAAAAAATTACTTTTTCCATGATTTTCAATTTAAACCATGCAAAGAGCCATGGTTTATAAAAACTGTGGAAAATGCATGGTTTTTTAGTAGTGTTCTTGGCTCTCTGAATCTTGCAAATGCTGCCTCCCGGTCTTCTTCACTCCTATGCCCTCTTTCATTTTTGTTTTTAATCTAAATAACTCCATATTCTTAGCGAATCTAAGCATCTTTGGTTAGGATTTTCCAACAAAGCCTCGTTTCCTCTATAGTCAGTCTAGTGGTGGTCTAATTTGCCTTTTCATAAATTTCATTGACTATCTCTCTTAAGTCTTACCCACTCTTGATTGTTTTCCCTTTCTGCGATTCCACCACTGCAAGAAATAGAGCTTCATGATTTGTTTAACAACACCAATCACGTTGCATCGCAACAATAGTCAAGGGTCGTGCTTGACAAATCATTTAACTTATTAAGATTGGCCATGCCCTTGGAGGTCAAGCGCAAAACAAGTGAAACCCATTGAGCAAGGAAGATTGGAGTGGTTTGGAGATGATGGCCATGCCTGTAGACCATGAAGACGACTATGCCTCAAGGATCATGGTTGGAGTCGATCCAGGCTTCGACCTTGACCATGGTGACTTCTTTAGCCTTAGGGAAATAAGAAAGCCAAGCTCGAGCCATGGTTTCCCATCCTTTGCTTTGGTCAATTTGGTTCTAAAAGACGACAACGAAGATGAAGAATGAGAAGGAAGGAGACAGTGGCACAATGGAGCAATGGTTAATGCTTAGTCAACAAGGAAAAAGATAGGTGTATTTAATAGCAAAGCAATATTGCACGATTTTAAAAAGTTCTAAGGTGATATTGCTCTTAAAAAAAGTTTAGAATATCAAGAGTCTTTTGGGAGAAAAGTTTTAGAACATTTTTACCCTTTTTTTTACTAAAATAATTAAGACATCATTTAGATTGGTGGATTTGAATTTAGGTTTTACATTTAAAATATTACATTTCAACATTTGAAAATTTATGTATTTAAAATTATTTATTTGGGTATTTTAAAAAATTTTAAATGAAAAAGAGAGATGACCTGAAATTTGAAATAAAAATGAAAAATTTAAAATGACGAATTTATTTATATTGATAATTAATAAGAGAAGAAAAAATATACAAGATTCATAAAAGTAATAATATTGAAAACATAAAAAGAACAAGGTGTTTAAAGTAATTAAAATTTTAAATAATTAGGGTGTAAACAGAATTTGTAATCGCAAATGAATTATAATTAGAAATAAATTTGGATTTGAACTAAATCTAAATTCATAAATCTTTGTGTATCCAAATAACAGATTTGATTCAAATGTAAATCTTCATTAATCCAAACACGCCATAAGAGAATATATAACTAACTAATAATTAAAATATGAGTGTATAAGATATTAAAAAAAATGTGGGTGTATGAGGGACATCACGTCTTGGATAAATTAATTAAGTTTTAAATTAAGAAATAAATTTAATTAACTAGGCATATTTAAAAAAGGTAAAATAAAAGTGAATTTAATCAAATCAAATCAAACCAAAATAAATTGGGTTGAAATTTGAATCATTTGAATGCATGCATCAAATATTTATTTAGAACTTTTTCAAAAATTAACGATAAATACGCTTATCAATTAGATGATTCTTTAAGAGAAAAGAGTTTAAAGTGGGTTAAAATCCTATAGAAATTAAAACCTGCGCACATAAGGATGCCGAATACTTGTGTTCACTAGCCAATTGATCAAAGGATGCATGCATCTCGTCAAAGGTGAAAAAAAGTGAGCGAGTGTATGTTTTTAATATAACACGTATCATTCTGTTCTGAGCCTTTGATTGGATTGGAGATTTGAAAATGACCATCCAGTCTTCCTCCTCGATCGTACTGAGTTTAATCCTCATCATATTAAAACCACGCAATATATCCCTATCAGCTCGTAAATCGTCCAAAGCACAAACACGAAGAATCACAGCACATCATATAAGATACCATTCAACACCTTTATCATAAAACTTCAAAATTCTGATCAGTTTTGCAAATATAGAAGAAGAATAAGAAAAACAGAACAATATCGGAAGGGTTTCCTTCTCTTCTGGGACCCAACACGAATCTAATATCGTCTGTGTGCCAGAAACCACATAAACTGTATTTTAATTCCACCTCAATATCTCTCGAGCTAGCTATACCGACTCAAAATCATCAGTGCCTAAAAAAAGAAGCCTTAATTAATTCTGTGAGCTGATCAAAACCAGACAGAGTCAGAATTTTCTAACTGCTGATCATTGATCATATAATCAGGCCGCTGGAAAGGCCACGCTCTCTGGAGTTTCATGCACAGAATAATATCTCCTGCGAGGCACATGTGCCCTTCGCCAATATGCTTCACGAGGCCAAAGCGATCTTCAATCGTACAGTAAGGTATCTTCGGTAAGGGCACTCTAGCCCTACCCACGATCACCGACCCGGAGGAGGGTCCCGGGTCGGTGTCGGAGCACAACCTAGCGACCTCCACGTGGAGGAAGCCCCAGTTTTCAGGAGCATAGTCAAGTACCGGAAGGAAATCAAGCTCCTCCCAGACCGGGTTGTTCCGCGAGGGTTGAACCGGCCGAGTGTGAAACACCTTGTCCGGTTCGATCCAGTACAGCACGCAGTAACACCTTCCGGCCGTGACCACCGGGTCGACGTCGTCGATGCCGACGGCTCCGCGAATGCCCAGGGCTAGTTCCATTGGGAGGCGCGGGTAGAGATCGTCTTTTTCTGATTTCTTCTTTTTACAGCTCCTGCTTTCTGGTTCTTGGTCTTCTTTGTTGTCGTCGTTTACGGCCACGTCGTGCTCTCGGAGTCTGTGGATCTCCATTGGGATCTGCGAGAAGATACACGCTCTGGGCTTCTTTTTGTTTCTGTTGGATCATGAATTAGGGCAGAGAGGAAGGAATAAAATCTGCAAGACTCAGAAGATCAGAGGATCAAGATTTCAGAGAAAGTATAGCACCTGAGGGGATTAAAGGGGACACCGAATCAGGAGAGAAGAAGATTCTGCGACGTTGGCCAAACACGAAAAAGGTGGGTGGCGCTCCCTCTCGCTCTCTTATAATAATAATTAATAATCTCCCGGTGATTTTGTTGGATTAGGATTTTATATTAGATATCAAGACTTGGATAGTTGAGGTTTTGTTGACAACAATGTATCCAAATCTTCAATCTCAACATACACAACCCCTTGACATAAATTGACTTCCAATGAATCTTGGCTTAGCCGGGGAAAAGTTCTACGGTGACTAGAATTTTTTTTTTTTTTTGCCCCACAATCTTTAATTTTTGTTTTCCCTTTCAAGGAATGAATATGAACGCGGCGGCATGAAAATTTCAAGGAAATATCAGAGCATACGGGTAGGGTAACATGTATGAGACGGCCCAAAAATGCTGAAATCCAATTATAAAAGGTTCATAATAAGGTGCTGGTACGGCCCAGGTCAGTTATCCAACCTTCAACTAACAATCGAAATTGTTAAGATGCACTATTATTTTGTTACAAAAAACAAGCACAATTGATATTAATTGTTGTATGCTAAAATTTGAATATTGAAGAACAAAACTGGTTTTATTTCCTTTTTATGTGACAATTTTGGCATCCAAAGTTATGAAATGATGTATTTTACGTTAATTTGATGATAAGCTCCGTGAAGGGATTGAGAAACATGTATAAAAGACACATAAAAAAATAGCGCTTGTATTTGCATGGGTGTGCCATGAAGCCGCATTTGTGCAGTGAAACACAGCCTTATAATAAATTAAATGTATCCGAGTAGTAATTGAGGAAACTAATTATTATTACAGAATTCATGTTAATGTTTGGTTATTTAGATTTGCTTAATCTAGAACAAATATGATTTGTTTATTTTTTTTTCATGCAGTGAATTCTATTTACCTCTAAATTCAGGAAGCCAAAAAAAAATAAAAATGAAAGAGAGATAAAGAAGAAACGAAGAAAGAAAGTAACTAGGTTAGTAACTATGATTAAGATAATTAGATATTATTATTTCATAGTTAACAAAATAATTAATTATTTATATATATCTAAATACTGCTTGTGATGATTTTAAAGAAATATCCAAGTATACAAGTAGGTAGAATTTATAGATAGTGACAGTGTAAAGGCATCCCCAGGAGTCAGTAAGGTCTACACAATTTATCTAGCCGTCAACTAATAATCCAAAATTTCAAGATATATTATTTTGTTATCAAAAAAACAATTACAATTGATGTTAATTGTTCTATACCATGATGAATAATCGAGTTACATTATTTTTTTTGATCAAATAATCAAGTTACATTATTTAAGGAACCAAGTTCATCGCTTATCATACATATAAGTACGGAGAGCTCATCTCGTTTAAATTGTTAAGATATAATTTGAATGGTTCATATTTATAATTTTTCAATGGGTATTTTTAAATAAAAATTATTTTTTAATAAAATTAATAATTAAGAGATTGTCTTTATTTTAGATTCTGTATTTATTAAAATAATTTTTTAAAAAAAAAAGTAAAAAGCTATAAATCCAAACCTTTTAAATTAAGTTTGAATGGTCTAAAAGTGATGAGCTCTCCATGTTTATTTGTACATGAGCACTACATTAAAACTAGTTTTTAAGATATTTGAGATACATCTATCAATCAAAAGGCATCTCATTCTGCGAAAAGAATCACCATATATTATCTTATCGAATAGGTTTAAAATTCCCTTGAAGAAGAAAGTGGAGATATCATAAGAGAGGGAATCTATACCATGATCTTATTGGCGTCAAAGACATTCTTTGTGGCTTTTCGGCGAAGTTCTGTTTGTGTGTTAAAAAATGGCTTTCATCTTTCCCCCCTTAATTTTTCATAGGAGAAAGAGATATATATACCTATAATATATCCTATTGCTGTCTAAATATATCTGTCCGTACTTCTTCAACTGTGAAACTCGATCAAGTAGGAAGAGCTCGTGGCCAGGGAAAAAGAAATAACGAGAAAAAGAACCAGCACAATGATAAACATTCATAATAACTATCTGATTTTTTATTTTTATTTTTGCATGCACAGGTGAAAAAAATCATGCGCGATGCAAATATCAAGAGGAATTCTAGTTCATTTCTCAAAGATCTTTCGAGGCTGTAACTTTGTAATCGAGTTCAGATCCACGCACAACTTTGAGGGACGATTCGTTAGCTTTTGGTATGGAGAATTTCAGTTAATAATCATTGTACAGAGTTTAATTTTACGTAGGTCTAACAAAATTTTAAAATTTTAATTCAACCTATGGGTGAAAAGTTAAAAGAACTTTAACAATGAAATGACCAAATACCCTTCACTTGTTATGCAAAATCATTATTTATTAATTTTCTTATTATATTTGTTAATTTATTAATATCACTTGTAAATTCTATCTATTTGTTAAACAATCAGTAACATTAATAGTTAATTTACTAATATTAGTTGTAAATTACAAACTTATAATAATTTGTAATTAATGTTAGTAAATTACAAGATCTATTAATAATTTACAACTGATATTGTTGCTCATGATTTGAAAAATTGATGTCGAATCTTATAAATTATTAACATATCAACTCATATAATTTATAATTTATATTCATAAATTAATAGGTGAAATAAGAAAATTAATAATTAATAATTTGTACAACAAATGAAGAGTATTTTAATTTTTTTTACTATTAAACTCATCTAAAATTAAGTTTTACATAAATCCTTAACTAAAATTCTTCCTTTTGGTATTGTGAGATTTGAAGTTGCCATACTAGGAGAATGGAGATACCAGTGTATGGGAAATACAATATTAAGAACAATCCCTTGTAGATACGACATCCAACAAAGTTCAAGCGTCATAAAATTGGCTAAATTTTATTACTATTTTAGTTTATGTATATATTTTTTAATATGAAGAATTAAATGAAACTTTATTAGTTTTGAAAAGTTTGTAACCATCGAAAATAAATTATTTATGAAAGATTAATCAAATATTTTTTATAATTTTGACCCGATTATAATTTAATTTTTTAAATATTGACTTATTCTAATTCGATCCTTATAGTTTTAACTTGGTTATAACTTAATTCTTAAATTTTACTCCTTGCAACTCATCCCTATAGTTAACCATTTAAATATTAGTCTCTATATTTTAAAAAATAAAATTATAAAAATAAAAAATATTTTAAAATTTTAACTTTTATAATCTTTATAAAGATTAAAAGAGTTTAATAATTTAAAATATTAGTCCTAAATTTTAACAAAATTTAAATCTTTATAATTTAATTTTTAAAATATAAGATTATATTTAAATAGTTAAATTCTAAAGGTTGAGTTGTAAAAATTTTAAAAATTGAATTGTAAGAGAGTCAAAAATATAAAAATTAATTTACAATAAGTCAAAATTCAGGGATTAAGTTATAAAATGATTAATTTTTTTCAATTATTTATAACATACAAATTGATTCCCAAATAGCTTGGCACCTTTAAATTAATGAATTAACTACTTGCAAGGATCTATTTCGCCGAAAAAATAATTAACTTAATGAGGGAGAGACATTGCCGTTATTATTATTTTTTCAAGACAAAAAAAAAAAAGATTTGTGTGTTTTTATATAAAACAGTATGAATCGAACAATACTTTGACATTAATTTGGGCCTTAAGAAAATGGCAAAATTCCCAGACCCACACCCGATCACCCTATCGTTGAATGCAGACGCAACAAGGCCCTGTCCCGCAACATTGGATATACTGATATAGGAAGTTTCCGATGACATAGGAGTCAAATTTGAAAATATAAAACATTTTTATATTTTTTAGAAATAATTAATGAGATCTTCAGAAATATTCTTAATGAATATTTGAAATTAATAATTTTTTCTGTAATCATTGTGATATAGCTGTAATATTAAATAAAATAAATATAAAAATATATAATTTTTAATGACATTACTGTTTTTCTAAAGTAGAAACTAGCCAAAAATATCTTATAATTTTAGATTGTAGGAGTAAAAAATAAAAATAAAAATAAAAAAGAATATAGATAATTATAAAAAATAACATCATTGTATGTATATTTTAAATGTGTAAAAGATAATTTTAACATGATCCAACAGAGCCTAATGAAGTCAAACCCGCAAAACATCAAATTCGGTTTCCAAACCCACTAAAACATCATATTTCGTTTCAGTGCTCATCACTTAAGAAAGATCTAAGCCATTTACATAAAAAATTTAGACGGTCCAGAATTTTTTAATTTTAATTTTAATTTTATATTTATAAAAAAGTTTATAATTTTTTCAATTTCAATTTCAATTTTATATTTATAAATATGTTTATCATCAATCTAAACTGTACTAATTTAATTTAAATGATTCAATTTAATGTTATAATTTTTATAAATTGATTATCTAGATATGCTCTCGACAGTCAAAATTTAATATTAAATTTTTATTTACAAGGTTTAAATTTCAAGTTTTTATTTTTATTTTATTTTTATTTTATATTTATTAAAATAAAAAAATTAATATTAATTTGTCTTATCTAAAGTACATATAGATAGTTAGTTTATAAAAATTATAATATTAAATTAAAAAATCTAGAATCTCAGATTAAATTAATTTATCCGGATTAATGATAAATATATTTATAAAAAATTGATAAATTTCTTTTACCAGCTTATAAATTTTATTTTTATAAAATACAAAATTGAAATTAAAACTGAAAAAATCTGGACGCCCAGATCTTCCTTGGATGATGAAACCGGATCCCTAAAACATTAGATAATCTGGATGGTCCAGATCTTCCCAGGCTGATGAAACCGGATCCCAAAAACATCAGACCAAACGGATTGTCTCGAACAACGAATAGGACCCAATTTTTTGTGAACCCATCAGTTTGGTCCGGTTCCGTTTTCTTTGAAGTGCACTGGTTATCGGCAACAGCACCAAAAACACAACACTGGCAAGTTTCGAAGTCAGAGTTTCCAACGCGCTCAGCAGCATCTGCTATTGAAAGGCTTCAATTTCAAGGACGCTTGCAGCTCTCAAGGTCAGAAATGGTGTCCAAATCTCCAAAGAAAGCCAATCTCTTAGATCTTCATTCCATCAAGAACATCCTCGACGAGTCTGTCTCTGAGGTCCACTTAACCCTAACATTCCTCTCGCCATTTCGGATCTCATCCATGTTCATGACTTTCTTATGTTTATTCTTCGGATTCTTCTTTGAGTTGAGTGATTGGATTTTGCGTTCTTCATTTTTCTCTTTGTTTAGATTGTTAAGAGTCGTGGCTATGTGGAAGACGTGAGGTTGAGCAACGTTAGACTCTTCCTTGGAACGATCATAATTATCATTGCTCTGTTCGCCCAGTTTTACAAGAAGAAATTCCCTGAGAACCGGGATTTCCTCATTGCCTGCATCGTGTTATATCCTTTCCCTGGTTTAATTATATATTTATATGTATGCATCTTTTTTTATTTACTTGATAAACAACCTGACGAGGAGAACAATTGATCCTGGCTATGTTGTTTTGGATGAAGGAAATTTGAAAAGGGGAAGACTTACGGATTTACCTTTTGTTTTAAGAGGGGGAAAGGTCTTTCTCTGAGCTTTTATTTTTGTTGTGCTTTCTTGGGGGTAAATTGCCAGTGGGAAATATGGAATCGAGTTCTTGGAAGTTGAAAAATTGTGGGGTGCATAAACACGTGAGAGTTTAAGGTACAGGCATCGATTGGCATTTTGTTTATGCTTCTTCAGCGGGGTCAGTGTTTGATCCTTGACTCTGGCAAGTATGTAGTCTTCAATGCCTTGTTGCAGCTGATCATATACACCAAGGAGAAGAATGCCATTCTGTTTACTTATCCTCCTGCTGTAAGTTTCTCACAATTCAGAAAAAGCACTGGCTTTGAAACTATAAATTCCCTTTTATATATATGGAGACTGGGGAATAGATGATATGCTGTGTATTTGTTTTGCCACTGTTCTGGATGAAACCATCTTCTGTAACTTGTTATATTCTAGATATTCCATCTATTTCCCCGCAGTTTTGATACTTGTATATGGGTACCTCCTCCTTAGGTGTTGAATTTGGGAATTCTATTTTATAGTATCTATGTTAGAAATATGTATAATTTTTATCCTGCATTCGTCTGCATAATGGTGATGTTGTGACTTGTGTCCCTCCCCTTAGGCACACACACACACATATGGGTAACTCCCCTTAGGTGTGGACTGCCAGAATACATGGTGATGTTGATATAACCCTTCATTTCGATTGAAAAATACTAAATTTGATTGATATTTAAATCAGAAAAAACAAAGTTTATCTGCTGTACCACCCCTCCGTTTATGCATAACTTTTGTTTTTGCTTTTTTATTTTTGTGGCCAGCTTTGTTTATACATAACTATTTGTAGTTTCATCCTTAGAAACAAAAGATTGGGATTATATTTGTGCGCATAGAGGGGAATGCCTTTGTTGGGTTGGATGAATGTGTATCATGTTTTCTTCTTGCTCTCCACTGTGATCAGTGGAAGTGATGTCCAAGGCGTGAGTTTTTTTGGGCATCAGGATCCATTTGCAAGGTATGGTGCTTGAGTCCCACATTAGAAGTATGGTATTCAACTCAAATGTGGGATTTATATGGACCTTTGGCTCCCCAACCTCCTAGGTCTACTTTTCAGGTATGGTTCCCCAAAAGGCTCCAGCCGATTGATGTCAACTATCATATAGTCCCTCTATGACCTAGTTGCAATCATGCAGCATGATTACAGGGCTTGAGAGGATATTAGCACCCAGTTGGAAGGTACGGGACTTGAGCCCCATATTGGAAGTTTGGGGTTGGCGATGTAAAACGGGAAGGGAAATAAGAGAAAAGGGGAGGAGAGAGAAAGAAGAAGGGGGTTGGCCGGAACTTTCGGAATTTCTATTCAATCGTACTCAAAACTGAATACAAATAAAAATCCTAACTTTATATATAGAGTTCTCAAATGATAAAATAATAATAAAATAATACATTTAAATCTAAATCCTTAATCTAATTTAAAAAGATATTGATAGGATGATTATATCCTATCTTATTAAACATAAACAAATCTAAGATAACGATAAAAATAAAATAATAAATCCTAATTCTAATAGATAAATATCCTTATTTGAACATCCCTAATGAATGATTCTAATATCTTAAGTAGGCCCTAATTATTCTAATTAATCATTATCTCATATTTTATCACCTGGGCTCTTAAACTTCATGAGAGAGCCTTTAGGGTCATAATTCTTCCAAAGGTTCCTTTTATTAGGATTGGCCATAGAATGAAAATTAAGATTTATTGGGTCATCTGGACACGAATGTTTTTTATCATGATATTCATAACAGATGCAAAGCATGCTCCTGCCAAGTAACTGGTTACATCAAGCTGAGAAATGTGTGGTTGATAATATATTCTATGAATTAGTGATCGTAAAGAACTAGTTATAGCCTATCAAATAATCTTTCTTCTGTAGGAATCTAGTTTTAAAGTTACAAAAGTTTTGGAAAGATAACTCTGTAACATCCTTTTGGGTTAAACTGGCTATAGATGACTTGTTAATCTTATGATCCAGAATTCATCTTTAGACCAACAAAATGATTTTGTTGCAATCATAATTAATTAATAATACAGAACACAATAATGATGGTATCATTAATAAATACCCATTTCTTCTAAAGGCTCGTTTGGTGTATTAACAAATAGGTTTTCATTTCTTTTTCACCCGTGTCTTGATGTAATTGGATTATTGTATATGCTTCTGTTGGATGCAATTGTCTGGTATCATATCATGTGTTGTGCAGAACAGTAACTTAGTTTGCAGTCATGCTAATGTTTTAATAATTTTAGCTTAAATCTTTGGTTTTATGAGAATTCAATTTTCTATTTGCAAGTCTCCAGTTCCTTACTCTTACGTGAAATCAGTTTGGCATCTTTCTACATCTTCTTTAGAATTAATCTTTATCCTATAATTTCCGTTATTCAATAGTCTAGCTTTGAATCATGCAATTAATATTTTCATGCCCTATTAATTATGAATAATAAATTTGGTTTATGGTATCTGCATCCATAATCAGAGTAAAATTGTGAATAAATGTCAACAGTTCTGATCCAGGAGTTCTTGTAAATAACTTCTGCACCCAGATTAGAACAGCAGATGAATATAAAAATTGAAAAAAAGTAAGTTCGTTTCTGAGTTTCAACATCTGATTTTGAAGAAAGTTGTGATTTCTGAATAGAAATAAAGAGAATTCTCTTACTGGAAGTATGTGCTCGGTGAGAAATGGCTTGAAAGTTGCCCGGCAGATTGTATGTTTTCTATGTTCAAAGGTATACTGCTAGTGTGATTTGATTCTGCTCTTGGCTGCTGTATGACTTAATTGATGTAGATATTTGTCTCGTTCTGGGAAATGGTGTTTTGCGGGTTTATGTTACTTGTAGAACAATTTAAGATTATCTTTAAATTTAGTTGCCAAACTCTGTGATGAGTCAGACATCATGCTTCCAGCAGAAACCTTTGATACTCTCAACTTGTGCTAAAATTTTGTTGATATTCTAACTTACATGTAATTTTATTTCGGCAGGGATCCTACGTTGGTACTGGTTTGATAGTCTCCTCCAAACTGCCTCGATTCTCTGACATGTACACTCTAACCATTGCAAGTGCAGATCCAAAATCAATTTCTGCAAATGACCCAGTGCATTTAACCAAAAGTGTTACTCAATGGTATCTCGCCCTACTTTTCCTCTTTGCTTATGGCCATGCAGAGTAATGCTATTCTTGTTCTTCTTCCACACATTCTTTCCTTCACACCCCCTGCTTACCTCTAATATGTTATTTTTTATTTTAATAACCAACATTCAACATATAATTTGTTTACATCAATGGTGGAAAACTGAGGCTTAAGGCAGGTACAAGAGGTCTGGAAAATAAAATTTTTCACACACATGCAAGCATGTGTACATGACAGAATGGAAAATCTGAATCTACTTTTTGTTGTGCATCACCTTTTGTTTCTTCTGAATTAGGTTCACTAAGGATGGGATCTTGGTAGAGGGCCTATTCTGGAAGGACGTCGAGGCATTGATAGATCAATACACTAAAGAACCAAAGAAGAGCAAGTGATGTGGAGACAGCATTGCACATTTTGTAGGAGGAATATTACATCTGGACGTGTTCACAAACGTTGAAGTTTATAACTGTAGATTTGTTTCGTTTGATTATGGAATTATGGCAATGAAACTCCTTGGTATTAGAACACAACTTATTATTACCTTTTGTTGCGAGGAAAAATGAATCTCGATATGGTTTGCCGTAAGGTCATGCTTGGTACCAGCGACTGCGAGGCTTTCTTAAGGGAAAGGGAAAAGGTTTTTTTTTTTGGATGGGTGAGGTAAAACAGGTCCAGATTATATTTAGTATGGTTGCAGTTGGAGAAGGAAAATGAGTATTTACATTTTTACATATTCAGTGTGATCCGTTAGGTAAGAATAAAAATAAAAGGGGATGAGAATAAAAAAAGATTTGAAGACGTAAATCTGAAATGCAAAACGGTGAACTTCATTAGGGCATCGGGATTCATGTTTCATGCATTCAAATGGATACCGAGACTTTATTTCCGTAGACCATACGTCGAGAAGAAAAGGTGAATCGTGTATATATCATAGTTGCCTTACAAGAAGGTTAACCCGCTCCTCCCCGAAGCGTAGTTTTCAGGGGAAAAAAGTGTTTCCATTGATTAATATGAATATTTTTATTTAAAATTTGAATGATTTAACACGTTGGATCGACGCAATTGATGTTTCAGTCAAAAAGGAACAAATTGACTCCCGTACTACCGAAAAAAAAATTATTTACCTAACTATTATACTTTTAAAATATTTCCTTTCATATTATAAATTTATATCTTAGTTCATATCAAATTGAGTTTCAATTTTTTTTTTTAAATATGGGAGTATAGATTCTGTTTTATATATATATATATATATAATAATAATAAAGTTTAAGTGAAGCCTGACAGGCTACCTTTGCCCCCCAGTTCCTCTGTACCTTCACGTTTTCAATCTCCGTGCGTGAGTGATAAATATCAATATACGTGTTATCCGTGGTGAGTTGCTTATTTTTCTTCCAACATATATGTTTTTAATATTATGTATCAAAAAATAATACATTATCTTATTAACTAGATGTTGACCCCTGTACGTGAATATTTTTTTACTTGTTTATAAGTATTGTAAAAAACTTA
Organism: Prosopis cineraria; assembly: GCF_029017545.1. NCBI lineage: Eukaryota > Viridiplantae > Streptophyta > Magnoliopsida > Fabales > Fabaceae > Prosopis > Prosopis cineraria. Next base: position 13,888,116 of record NW_026555333.1, read on the forward strand.
TTTGAGATATTTTTTGAATATTTGTAAGGATCTTTTATCATTTGAAGAGTAAGCAATATAAAAAAAATGAAAATTTTAAAATAATTTATTTTTTTGTACTTGTGATGTGTTACTTTATAGAAATTTAAATTTAAATAAAAATTTATTCTATTTTAAAATTTATTTTACTATTCATTCAACTATAAATAAACGGTAATAATTTAAAAGATAAAATAAAAAATAATTTATTTTTGTGTACTCAAAGTAACATATTTTGATGATTTACATAAATTAAAATTTAAGAAATAATTTATTCTATAGTAAAAATTGGTTTGACCATACATATTAAAGTTTTGATCATACATGTTAATTGTAATATTATTAGGAGTAAAATTAAAAAATTATTGTAATATTATCTTATAAATATAAAAAATACAATTTACTCATGATAGGTCTTTTACCTATCATTTTTACTATAAGCCACGCATAATCTTTCAATGTGCAATTTGTTTTAAAAATAAGTCAATATTTATTCCATATAAGTTTATTTTATTTTATAATTTATTATCATGTATGTTTTTTAAATAAAATTAAAAAGTATTTTACTTAGAATTTGTTATTTCATGTGAGTTACAATTTGAAATAATAACAGTTATCCATCAAATTATACGTATATTTTTTTATAATTTATATAAATTAAGTTTGTAATTTCATTGCAATGATTTATTATCTAAATTTATATTTTATAATACAATTAATTATATTATATATACACAAAATAAAAGCAACAAATAATAAGTAGACTTCTTACATTTACCAAAAATAGTATGCCTTATATTATTTTTTATTGTGAATCCTATATTCACAAATACTTTTTATCATGGGTCCCATATGAAATTTTTTTTTTGAACAACCCACATTAGATTTTAGTTTACAATGATTTTTTTAAAAAAAATATATTTGTTACTGTTCATTCACTGTAGGTAACAGTAACTATATGTGGTGTGTGTGTATATATATATATATAGATTATAATTACAATAGTTATCTACTTCAAAAAATTATACAAATTATAAAGTAACTACATAACCAATAACTATAAAATTGTATAAAATTTAAATCATAATATATAATTTTAGAGTTAAACCATTAAAGATCATTTCTCCCCTTAACATTTTTCTATCAATGTTTGGGTACTTTATAAAGTGGGACAATATCATTTTTAAGTAATTTTTTAGGAAAAAAATTGTTATTTTTTTTAAAAAAATATTTTATCTTTTCCATTATCTACTAATATAGAAATGAAATAGTTTTCACTGTACTTAGACTTTACAACTATTCCCTATCTGCAGATAATAGAGAAAATAACGGATATCTGACAAATGTTAACTGTGATTTTTAATGAAATATTTGACTAAAAATATGCTTACAAATGGCTTCATCTGCTATATTAGATTATTTTTAAAAGCTGAAAATAATTTCTTAAAAATTAGATTTATGCTTTTTTTCATATTTTGATTATTTTAAAATTTTTTAACAACCATAATAAATTTGTAAAATAGATTTTTTTCCCAAAAATAAATTATTCTTTTCAGAAAAAAGCTGAAACAAATGGGCTCGATAAAAGAATAGAAAGATGGAAGTTGACTCATAATCTGTCAATAATACTTCACCGGATTCTTATTGCAATTTCTTTTTTATCTAATTTACACTTGTTAAGAAAGCAGTGAAGGTTAAATAACATAAAAAATTAAACATGTATTTTCATGTAAATATTGATAATTTAAATTCATGTTGATTTTTAATTGACAAAATTATAGATTATGATATAAAATAATTTAATTTTGTTTTTGTTACTTGTTTTATAATATAAAATAATTATAATTATAAAATTTATATCATATTTTTGCTTTTTTGTCCAAACTATTATGCTTATGTTATAATCATAAACCCATAATGTATATGTCACATGGGAGAGGGGAACTGGGAGGACTTAGCTTTGCTCCTCTTACCTCTCACAGCTCCGCTACATTTTAGAGAAAATATAAAATTTAAATAGTTTAGATTTAATAGTTTAATTTCAATTTTTTATATTTATTAAGACAACAAATTGTATGAATGATCTATATTTAAATTTGATCACCAATTTAAATAGTTCAAGTTTAATATGGATGGTCCATATTTATAAAAAAAATTAATAAATCTTGTTAGCAATTTGAACTATTCAAGGTTTAATATGAATTATCCAAATTTAGAAAAGGAAAATTAATAAATATGATCATCGGTCGGGACAGTTTAGATTTAACATGGATGGTTTGAATTTAACATTAAAAATTTATAAAATTTAAAAAAATTTAATATTAAATCTACACTATTTAAAATATATATGGATAGCCAATTGATAAAAATTATAAAAAAAATTTAAAATTAATATTAAACTTGGACTGTTTGAACTGCTGATTAGATTTATTAAAAAAATTATAATTTTTTTATTTTAACAAATATAAATAAAAATTAAAATATTAAATTTCAACCATTTAAATTTATTTAGATAGTCCAAATTTTCTCTAAAGTACAACGGAAAAGCAGGAGGTAAGAGGAGCAAAGCCAAGTCTAGCCGGGGAAGGGTACAGTAGAGAAGACAAGTGGGTAAGAAAACTGGTTGGGATGAGAAACATAGCATATAGCTTGACGGGCTACATTTAGAGTTTTAATTTCTTTTAATATATAGCTATAGAACTCCGCTTGGTAGAGACCGATTTCAGTATGATCCGTTGGGTAAGAATAAAATAAAGGGAATGAGAATAAAAAATGATTGGATGACATATATCTGAAATGCAAAACGGTGATCTTCGTTAGGGCATCGGGATTCATGTTTCATGCATTCAAGAGGATGCGAGACTTTATTTCCATAGACCATACGTCGAGAAGAACAGATGAACCGTGTGTACGGATATCATTGTTGCCTTACAGGAAGGTTAACCCGCCCCACCCTGAAGCGTAGTTTTCATGGGGAAAAGGTGTTTCCATTGATTAATATCAATATTTTTATTTAAAATTTGTATCATTTAACACGTTGGATCAACGCAATTGATTGTTTCAGTAAAAAAGGGCCAAATTGATTCCTGTAAAAAGATATTTACCTAAATATTATATTTTAAAAATATTTTTTTATATTATAAATTTAGAACTTGGTTCATGTCAAATTGAGTTTCAATTTTTTTTTTCTTTTATGTTGGAGTATAGATTCTGTTTATATATATATATATATATATAAAATAAAGTCCAAGTGTAGCCTGACAGACTTCCTTTGCGCTTTGCCCCCCAACATCCTCTATCCCTCCATGCTTCTCAGTTTCCGCGCGTGAGTGATAAATATCAATACACCCCTTTCATTTAAAAATATAAAATATTTTTTAAAAAATTAAATGTTTAAAAATATAAAATATTTTTAATTTTTTGAGTATAATCATTATTTATTTTTTTAAAAGTGTCCCTATTAATATTAACTTTATATTTATTATAGGGTATTTAATAAGAGTAAATATAAAAATATATGGTTAGTTTGAAAAGTAGGTGTTTAGGATAAATATGAAACGTTGCTCAAATAGATCACGAGGCTAGTTGAACTGAGCAATCGAAACGTTAGGCCCAATATAAACAAAAGAGGCTGGCCCTGAAAGTCAATAAAGTCCACAACAAATAAACATGCCGAAATTCCGTCAGCTTCAAATATCAGATCGTTGGCACGAAACACGACCCTAAATAATGTTGAAATATACGCCCAAGTAGTTCGGTGAAATGGACTGTTTAACAAAATAGAGAGACCGTGCCATAAGTTTTGCAGGATTTCTGATTCTTCGGTAGAACATGCTAAGTCTCAAAAAGAAAAGGCTTTTACTATCAGACACTGTAAATAAAAAGAAGAAAAACAGAAAAATCTAGTCAACACTCTATCAAGACTCTATATTTACATTCATTAGCCCCTTTTCAGTTCTTAGTTTTAGTCTGTAATTTTTACACTTTAATCAAATTACACACTTGTTCTACCAAAGCCCTCTATCTTTTTACATCCGAGCGAACTGTGTTAAGAGAACTCATGACCCTTTTCATTATCTATTAAGACTCAGTGTCTCTGACATGCTTAATATTTATTGTTCAACCACAAATAATTTGTGGCACGCCCGGTGGGACATGTGTAACAAAGATGGCAAGGACATGAAAAGACAAAAGGACTGATGAAATAGGTGTTGGTTCTCATGAACCAAAAGGGATCTCTACGCACGCAGGATCATAACACTTATCGCCCAATGCTGGAGCAGCTGAACATTGTGAGCACATAGTATTGGTGATAACAGGTAGCAGCAGCACGAGCCCTAGCTCAAAGTCAGGAAGTGGCCAACCTAACCTACTGATCATATCCAATGGACCTATGGCAGAAGTGTTGCGGGGAATTCAAGACCGGATGGATAAGTAGCTGGAAGAGAACTAAAGGTTCTTTACAATTTCCCTGGAAACTTCAAAATGCAAGGTGAAAGAACGACAGTAGATCATGATGCAGGCTCTATATAAAGGTATGAAGAATATAGCTGTATCATTAAGAGGCACCCATTTGGAAGCAGGCTAAGTGTAGGGCCACTCAGGGGGCAGCAAGCTGGAGTCAATATAAGTGCTAGCCATCGAGGCTGCACACTTATAAGAGACATCCCTAACCACCAAGTATTTACACACACTCATCTTTAATTAATCAGTTGTATTATCTACAGAATCTTGGCACGAGTGGCACAGGGGTCACAGCAGTGATCCCAAAATATATGGTTGAGCCTTAAAAACTAATTGGTGAACATGAAGGCTCTGAGGGACGCCATTCAAGATATATATGGACCAGGGTTGAGGCCAATCGATCGCCCCACCTTCTCAAAACCTTATCTAAAGTATATAGATAGGGACAACCTATACCCTTAGGGGTACAGAATCCCTGCCTTCACATTGTTCTCAGGAGACGGGACACAGTCAACCCTGGAGCACATTGGGAGATTCACAATCCAGTGCAGCGAGATTGCTAATTATGAGAACTTTGCTAACTTAAAGTTGAGGTTGTTTTTAAATACTCTCACGGGCCCGGCGTTCACATGGTATACGTCTCTATGTCATAACTCAATCATCAGCTGGATGGAAATGAAGTAGAAGTTCCATATCCAATTCTATAAAGTAGAGCCAAAAATCAGCATAGCGAAACTCTGCAAGCTCGCACAACGAGCTAGAGAGACTGTAGACCAATACTGGTGAGGTTCAAACGTTTGAGGAGCAGGTGCCACATGTTGCTTCTAGAAACTGAATTTGTCAAGCTGGTACAGGCACTGGATATAGAGCTCCGAAAGAAATTTCAGGGGATAGAATTTCGAGATTTCTATGAACTCACGGCTAAGGTGTAGCGTTATGAGAAATTACTCAAGGAGAGGACCATCGTCGACGGACTACAATTGGGACTTATTTTGGGGATTTGGACGTAGCGATGGCAGAACTGAAGAATGTTGGCAACTACACATGCTCAGCTTTAGTTAGGAAGGCTGGAGGACTGCCCAAAAGACCGAACCTAGTCCACTATACCTTTGATACTACTAAAACAAAGGAAATTTTTGATTTTCTCCTCAAGGGAAACTTCATCTCCTTGCCTATAGATCATAAGATTCCTTCAAAGGAAGAACAGAGAGGGAAAAAATACTGTAAGTATCATCACTTGTAGAGCCACAGTACCAAGGCATGATGAGGATTCAAGAATGTTATCCAAGATCAGATCAATAAGGAATTTCTGAAATTTTCTAAGGAAGAATCCATGATGGTAGACGAGTACTCATTTCCCCTATTTGCTATGGTCAACATGGTGGAGATAACCTCTGGCAAATGACGGCTCAAGAAAAGTGATGGTAAGCAGAAGGATGGAAGACCTTATAACGTCTAAAACAAGGGTGAAGTGACTCAAAGAAACTCTAAGATAGTATGGGACCGCTTAAGGAAGCCCACAAGCCGGTCCAGTAAGAATAAGTCTTCTAAATAGGACATAGGCCACGAGGGGCAGAACATGAAAAGCTCGGATGGCTCCAAAGTAGTTTGGGACCACTTGGGAAAACCCAGAATAGAGACAGTCAGCAAAAAAAAGGAAGAAAAATGAAAACGACCCTCAGGATGGGATGTGGGCCCAAGGGGATTAGTGATAACAGAATCAAATGGATCTAAAGTGGTTTGGGACCGCTTAGGGAACCAGCTGGCAAATTCGACTTCTTTATAAAGTACTCAGCACCCCCTAGATCAGGCAAACAATTCACGGGGACACCAATGGGCTGGGATGTAGGCCCCATCAGCCTACTGTTACTATCGTTAACGCCATCAGAAAATAGCACAGAGCTTCCTTCAAAACTAAAAGCCGCTAAGGGCTCGAGTAAGTTGTTACACCACCTGGCAACCTGCCACTTTTGAAATGGAGAGTGGTGAGACACAAGAAGTTCTTAGCTGCTTTGACAAGAACCCAAAAGTAACGTCTTCAATGAAAATGCGGTACATAGAGGTGCCTTAAACAGTAAAAAATTGAGGTATAGGCTAGCCCCGACATCTAACAAGAGAACTCAGAAAGAAGTCCACCGAGGATCAAGATGAAAGAAGCGAGGTCAAAAATAAGAAAAATGAGACCATTCACGTTAGAGAGATACCGCTCAACCTCTGTTGTGTGGTCTCGTTAACACTACCTTCTCAATTCCGATCCACCACTGGCAATAACCAGGGCCAGCAAAAGTAGAAACTCCTCAAGGTCGACACAGACGGGCCTGTACCAGTATTCCTAATGGAGCCAAGAGAAGAGGAAAAGTATGAGTTTATAAGCACACAGGCACAGAAAGAGATTACAGAGCCTGTCTACCAAATTACTTTGCAAGCAATAGAAGAAAAATCAAAGCGGGCTGTCTTGGAGAAACCCAGCACGAAGATGACTCAGCACCTAAAGCCTTTATATATCCGGGCACATTTCGATGGGAGACTTATGACTAGGGTCCTCGTTGACAATGGCTTGGCGGTGAACATTTTGCCAACTCGTATGATGATTAAGATGGGGCCAGAAGAGCACGACCTGATGCCGACTAAGGTATCAGTTGTAGGGTTCACTAGGACTGCATCTAAAGTCCTCGACGTACTACCATTACAGGATAATGTTAGGACCAAGTTATCACTGACATCCTTTTTTGTGATCAACACCATAGCACAATACCAGGCCCTCCTAGGACGGGATTAGATTCATACTAATGAATGTGTACCCTCTTCACTGCACCAGATGCTCTTTATGTGGAAAGGAGAGGAGGTAGAAGTGGTTTGGGCTGAAGACAAGCCATTCACAGTAGCTACTGACTTTGCGGATGCAAGGTATTACGACGTTAACATGGACCTATTCACATTCCAAAAGGCTCAAGGAATCCTTTCATGCAGAATAACAACAGACGCTATAATGCCTCTAACCTCATAGAGGCGCGAGCCCATTATAGAACTGATTGATGACAAAAAGAAATAAAGAAAAGGCCGTAGCAGCTGCGGCCATCCAAAAGTTATGGTTACACAATCTACAAGAGAAACTAAAAGATTGCGGACCTAAGGTCTATGGGACCAAAGTTGTATATAAAGATGAAACCCATAAAATAGCATAACCGCACGAGCTAGACCCTGCACCTCTGAAATTTGAAGACATAGCCCAGAGATCTAGAATCCACTAGAAGAAGTAAACCTCAAATCCCCAGAAGAGCTGAGGATCACATTTATCAGCTCACTACTAATAAAGAACAAAAGGATGCCATGAAGCTAACACTACTGGAATTCAAGGACTGCTTTGCATGTGACTATGATGAAATGCCAAGGCTAGCTGGGCAGCTGGTCAAACATAGGCTTCCTATAAAGCCAAACTATAGACCACACCAACAACCCGCCTGGAGAATGTCAGTAGAGGTGGAGCTACGAGTAAAGGAGGAGATCAAACGCCTCCTACGAGCCAGATTCATATGGCCCTGCAGGTATGCTTAGTGACTATCAAACATAGTCCCAGTAATTAAGAAGAATGAGAAACTGTGAGTTTGCATAGATTTTTAAAACATAAACACAACCACACTTAAAGACGTGTATGTAATGCCTATTGCAGACAAGTTAATAGATGCTGGGTTCGAAAATGCTTTATTGTCATTTATGGATTTCTTCTTCTGATGCAATCAAATATTTATCACAAAAGAAGACATTCACAAGACCGCTTTCAAGTGTCCAAGCTCCATTGAAACTTTTGAATGGGTAGTTAAGCCCTTCGAATTGAAGAATGCTGAGGCCACCTATCAGCGGGTTATGAATGCCATCTTTCATGAGATGATAGGAAAGCATCTAAAAATATACATAGATGACATAATGATAAAATCTAAGAAGGCACATGATCATATGGAACATTTGAGGACAAGTTTCCTCTAAATGAGGGAGGTCGGCCTTAAGTTAAATCCCCTAAAGTGTGCTTTTGGTGTAACTATTGGTAACTTCCTTGGATTCCTGATCCACAAAAGGTGATTGAAGTAGATCGGAATAAAGCACGAGCCATCTTGGAGGCAAAGGCGCTGAGCAATAAGAAAGAACTTTAAAGGTTCCTGGGATAGGTCAATTATCTCAGGCATTTTATCCCGAACCTTACAGGAAAGATGAAGGAGTTTTTCAAACTCTTGAAACTTAAAAATGTTGAGGAATTCACCTGGACCGGACATCATTAGGCGGCCTTTGACAAGATAAAATAACATTTGACAAAACCTTCAGTCTTAGCAGCCTTGAGGGAGAACACCCCTTTTTTATGTATTTAGCTTCTACCGCCACGTCCATGGATTGTATATTAGCCCAAAATGTGGATAAGGGATGTGAGCAAGCAATCTATTATCTAAGTAGGTGTTTAACTCCCATTGAGGCTAGATACTCAGCTATGAAAATAGTGTGTTTAGTGCGCTATTACGCTTGTACTGAGTTAAGGCATTATATAATAAACGCTGTTGTGCATGTGGTTTCTCATTTTGATTTAATTAAGTACATGCTTAATCGGCTGGTCATGACGGGCTGTATAGGAAAATGAAGTTTCACCTTGGCAAAATTTTCTTTAATATTTTTGTCTCAAAAATCAGTAAAAGACCAAGCGTTAGTAGACTTCCTAGCTGATTATCCCTCAGTTGGGTTCCTTGAAGATGAGCGGGAACTACCTGTGTTCTCAATAGTTCTGGGGCCTTGGGTCCTTACATTCGATGGATCTAGTAATGAACAGGCATCCGGGGCCGGTATAGTGATAACCTTTCCTATGGGGATAAAAACGATACTATCTATTCAATTAAATTTTGAGTGTACTAACAATCAAGTGGAATACGAAGCACTGCTCACAGGGCTTGAGATTCTTCAAGAAATGAAGGCCCATAATGTGGTCATAGAGAGGGATTCTCAATTAGTTATCAAACAGTTAACTGGCCAGTAAAAGTGCACGAGCCTAACTCTAGTGATGTTTTATGCTGGGGCTTCTCAGGTTTTAAAGGAGTTTGAAACAATAACGTTGATTCACATTCCTCGAGCTCAAAACTGAAAAGCTAATGAATTAGCTTAAATAGCGTTAGGGCTAAGGTTGTCACCTGAACTCACCATAAAAGTAATTGTGGTAGAATAGAAAGAATATCCCTCGATCGTTCAGCGTGGCTTTTGTTACCAGCCATTGGCACTTAAGGGGCATTATTTGGGCTAAATATAAAACGTCGCTCAAATAGGTCATGAGGCTAGTTGGGCTGAGTAATTGAAACGTCAAGCCCAACCGAAACAAAAGAGGCTGGCCCTGAAGCTCAATAAAGTCCACAATAAATAAATATGCTGAAATCCTATCAGCTTCAAATATCAGACCGTTGGCACGAAGACATGATCCTAAGTAATGTTGAAATCTATGCCTAAGTAGTTCGGTGAAACGAGCTGTTTATCAAAAATGGAGAGACCATGCCATAAATTTTGTGGGATTCCTAATTCTTCGATAGAATGTGCTAAGTCTCAAAGAAAAGGCTTCTACTATTAGACACTATAAATAGAAAGAAGAAAAATAGAGAAGTCTAGTTAATGCTCGATCAAAACTCGCATATTTTACATTCATTAGCCCTTTTTTAATTTTGAGTTTTAGTCTATAATTTTTACACTTTAATCAAATTACACACTTATTCTACTAAAATCTTCTATCTTTTTACATCCAAGTGAATTGTGGTAAGGGAATTTGGGACTTTTTTCATTATCTATTGAGACTCAGCATCTCTAATATGCTTGGTATTTATTGTTTAACCATGAACAGTATGTAACTATTTTATTAGAGAGTAAAATTTAATTAAAAATACCTTATATTTTTAAACGGAGCGAGCACGTGTTATCCCTGGTGAGTTGCTTTTTTTCCATCAACATATATGTTTTTTAATATTATATATCAAAAAATAATATATTATTTTATTAACCAGATTTTGACCCCGGCGATGTATGAGAATATTTTTTTTACTTGTTTATAAGTACTGTAAAAACTCATTTGAAATGTTTTTTTGAATATTTGTAAGGATCTTTTTATCATTTGAAGAGTGAGCATACAATAAAAAAATAAAAATTTTAAAATAAATTATTTTTGTGGATGTGTGATATGTTACTTTATATAGATTTAAATTTAAATAAAGATTTATTATATTTTAAAATTTGTTTTAGTCTTCATTTAACTGTAGGTAAACGGTAACAATTTAAAAGATAAAAATTTTAAATGAAAAAAATAAAAAAATAATTTATTTTTGCGTACTCAAAATAATATATTATATTTATGCTAAAAGAATTCTAATATTAAAAAAATATGCTTACAAATGGCTTCATCTACTATATCATATTATTTTTAAAAGCTCAAAATAACTTCTTAAAAGAATTAGATTTATTCTTTTTTTCATATTTTGGTTATTTTAAAATTTTTTAATAAACATAATAAAAACTTGAAAAATATATTTTTTTCCAAAAATAAATTATTCTTTCAGAAAAAAGCTAAAACAAATGGGCTCGATAAAAGAATGGAAAGATGGAAGCTGACTCACAATCTATATCAATAATACTTCACTGGATTCCTGTTATACTTTTTTTATATCTAATTTTCACTTGCTAAGAAAGCAGTTAAAGTTAACTAACATAAAAAATCAATCATATATTTTCATGTAAATATTGATAATTTAAATAATACAAAAGTTATAAACATAAATTCATGTTCATTTGTAATTGACAAAATTATAGATTATGATATAAAATAATTTTATTTTTTACTCGTTTTATAATATAAAATAATTATAATTATAAAATTTATATCATATTTTTGCTTTTTTGTCCAAATTATTATGCTTATGTTATAATCATAATCCCACGTGTATATCACATGGGAGAGGGGACTGGACGACTCGGCTTTGCTCTTCTTACCTTTCACAGCTCTGCTGCATTTAGGAGAAAATATGAAATTTGTATGGTTTATATTTAATATTTTAATTTTAATTTTTTTATATTTATTAAGATAAAAAATTTACATGGATGATCTAAATTTACGGATGATATATATGTAAATTTAATCACCAATTTGAACAATTCAGTTTTAGCATGGATGATCCATGTATTTATATATAACTTAATAAATCTCATTAGCAGTTTGAACAATTCAAGATTTAATATGAATAATTTAAATTTATAAAAAGAAAATTAATGGAGTAAACACGATCATTGGTCGCAATAGTTTAGGTTTAATATGGGTGGCTTGAATTTAATGTTAAAAATGTATAAAAATTATAAAAAAATTTAATATTAAATTTACACTATTTAAAATATATCTGAATAGTCAATTAATAAAAATTATAAAAAAATTAAAATTCATATTAAACTTGAATAGTGCAAACTGATTTTAGATTTATTTTAATAACTATAAAATAAAAATAAAAATATTAAATTTAAACTATCTGAATTTTATTTATATGGTCAAGATTTTTTCCAAAATACAGCGGAATTGTGGGAGGTAAGAGGATCAAAGCCAAGTCCAGCTGGGGAAGGGCACAGTAGAAAAGACAAGTAGGTAAGAAAACTTTTTGGGATGAGAAGTAGAGACCGATTTCTATATTCCAATATTTAACAAAAAGAAAAAAGAAACTCAATTTGATATGAATTGAATTTTAAATTTGTAGTATATAGGAAAATATTTGCAAAAGTATAGAATCTAGACGTGCGCGCGCGAGCGCACATATTTGTAATACTGGAGTCAATTTGCCTTAAAAAGGGTACCTTGTGTCATGTGAGTGGGTCAATTTTCTCTGAAAAAATCCCTCCTCGGGAGCAAAAGCAGTGACTGCCCGGCTCACTAATCATTCCAAGTTGGAACCTTATTTTATATAGGCCATTTTGGAATCCAATCCTCTCGCTAGGTCTTGTGCCTGTGCCACATGGCTCATCCTCATTCCCTCATCCAACGGGCCTCAAAATTCATCCTTCTTCTCATATTATATTATTATTAATTTATAATTCTATGCATAATATTCAGTTCATAAAAATTACATAGCAGTTAAGCTTAAGATTTTAAATTCATAAAAATTCCAGTTCTATTTGACTCTATTTTAATCCATCTTAGCAATGAAATTTAATTTCCACATAGCATAGGTTTTTGAATAAAATAAGATTGGTTACATATTATATAAAAGATTAGTACTTCTTATGTCATAAAATAAACAACATGTAAGATAAGATTCTTCCAATGTGCCAAAATATTTAATATATTTATTCTTGTTTGAAAAATAGCAAATAGAATCTGATGATATAAAATATTTATCATTTTTGGAACGTATGGTTGGATAGCTTCATTTTTAAATGAGAAAATCAATCTACGGTCTCGTGGAAGCAATTAAAATACACTAAAGTCCCATGAATTTATCAAATAGCTATCAGATCCCAAGGGACTTAAGGATGAATAAGTCTGAAAATGAAATTACTAATTTGTCCTCTACCATTAAAAAGGAAATCTTGCTTGAACGCAGATCTCACGAAACCCATGATCAGCGAGACTGAAGATTAATGCATATTCATGATTGTTGATCACGGTAGGATAATTTTTACTTCCTCATATCTATGATTATTTGTCGTTATCTTCATCTAAGCGAGGTGGGAGTGTTCATTCGCGACTGCAGTATTTCATCGCACGACAGAAAATAACACAGTGATTGTTGAGCGAGTAAACGATTTCTCATGCGTTAATGATTTCATTATTGTTTAAGGGTAGGATAATACTTTCTGGGTATGCCAACGATCATTTGATTTGCATAGCTAATGGGTATGGATTCATCTGGTGCGACATTGATACGTTGAAAAATATCTGATACGAACAACTCTACATGTTGTCAATAGTGTATTCTTGTGTTGTCAATATGCTATCGATAGTTGTCGATGCACTGTATTGTACATGATGACTTGTAAGAATGCTTATACCACCAAAAAACATGTATTATGTTATGTTTTTTTTCATATAGAGGACATTTTATATATTATTCTCAAGCATGTGATGCAAGCTTCTTTTGTTGCAAAATCTCTGTTATACCTCATAAGAATGACTTGTGGTGCAAGATGACCTTTATAAGAAGAAGATAGAATTCTTGTGGTGGCTATTGAGTCATTGTAACAACGTGAAGGAGCACAAAGCCATGCCCTTATTAGAAAGATCCTAGGAAAGGAAGAAGAGGAAATAGAAGATTATTGATAGAATTTTAGGATATAACTTTATTAATAATCATGTCTTTTTATATAGTTAGCTTATTTCGTGTAGTTAACTTAAACAATATTATTATGAATGGTGATTACAAATTTGTAAATGTGGCAAATAATTTGTTTTATTAATTAAATGTTGACAAGTGACCAACTGTGATTGATAAGTGGTTTTCACTTTATTGATAAACTATGCATTCGCTATTGACTAGTGCTGATACATTAGGTGCTGTTATTTCCTTTAAAAATCAACAAACTACAAGAACCTGTTGATTACTTGCCATTGGCAATTGACAAGTGGTTATCACTATATTGACAAGCTATGCATTCACTATTGATAAGTGCTAATACTTTAAGTGCTGTTAGTCCCTTTAAAAATCAACAAGTTACAAGTTGATTATTTGCTGTTGGAATTGAGAAGTGGTTATCACTATATTGACAAACTATACATTCACCATTGACAAGTGCTGATACATTAAGTACTATTATTTTTTAAAAAAATTAACTAGTTATAAGAACCTGTTGACCACTTGCTATTGGCTACTGACTGCAAGTTATCACTATATTGACAAACTATGCATTCGCCATTGACAAGTATTAATACATTAAGTGCTGTTATCCCCTTTAAAAATTAACCAGTTACAAGAACCTGTTGACTACTTGCCGTTGGCCATTGACTACAAGTTATTATTATATTGACAAGCTCTATATTTTTCATTGACAAGTGTTGATACATTAAGTGCAATAATTCCCTTTAAAAATTAACTAGTTACAAGAACCGATTGACTACTTGCCATTGGTCATTGATTACAAGTTATCACTTCATTGCCAAGCTATGCATTCTTCGTTGACAAGTGCTGATACATTAGGTGCAATAAACAAAAAAATAAATTCCAAATACATAAACAAAAAAGTACACTTGTCTCTGATATTTTCTAGCATGGATTAAGATTTTTGCAAGTCTTGGAGGTATGACCAGTCTCATGGCATCTTGTACAATGATAAACCCTTTTGTTTTGGATTTAAGATTCTCTTCCTTTACGCTTTGGCCTACCCGAAAGCCTTATAATCATTTGTAGCTTCAATCAGGTTTGGGTTAATAAATTTGTCACCGTCAATGCTTATGGATATGGATAGTCATGTATGACTACCGACCTCATGTTGTTGGCATATATCTTCTGTTGAGTGGTAAACTTGTAACATTCATCCACAAAATTATACACATTGCCATAAACTAGCTTGATTGCTCCACATGCATGCACACAAGATATTTCACTCTTTTGCCATGCTAAACAAGAGCATGTATGTGCTACTCATTTGATGATATTATTCTTGTGAACTCTTCATACGTTGTCCGTTCCTTTATTGTTATTGTTCTAACACTCCCCCCAACATATTGCATACTTCCTTGGTCGTAATTTTGAAAATGTTCCCTATATGAAAAAAAATATAATATATGTTCTTCAGAAGAACTTGCCATCTTACAGGTCAACTAACATCACACACAGTGTATTGACAACTATACACAGCATAATATCAACGCATTTATCCATTATTGACAAGAAGAAATGTTATTTCATAATCGAGATTTTTTAACAAAAGAAGCTTGCATCATATGCTTAAGAATAATATATAAAATGTCCCCTATATGAAAAAAACATAACATAATACATGTTTTTTTTTTGTGGTATAAGCATTCTTACAAGTCATCCTGCACAACACAGTGCATCGACAACTATCGATAGTATATTGACAACACAAGAATACACTATTGACAACATGTAGAGTTGTTCGTATCAGATATTTTTCAACGTATCAATGTCGCACCAGATGAATCCATACTCATTAGCTATGCAAATCAAATGATCGTAGGCATACTCAGAAAGCATTATCCTACCCTTAAATAATAATAAAATCATTAACGCATGAGAAATCGTTTACTCGCTCAACAATCACTGTGTTGTTTTCTGTCATGCGATGAAATACTACAATCGCGGATGAACACCCCCACCTCGCTTAGATGAAGATAACGATAGTAATCATAGATATGGGGAAGTGAAAATTATCCTATTGTGATCAACAATCATGAATATGCATCAATCTTTAGTCTCGCTGACCATGGGTTTCGTGAGATTTGCGTTTAAGCAAGATTTTCTTTTTAATGGTAGAGGACAAATTAGTAATTTTATTTTTAGACTTATTTACCCTTAAGTCCCTTGGAATTTGGTAGCTATTTGATGAATTTATGGGATTTTAGTGTATTTTGATTGCTTCCACGGGACATTAGAATGATTTTTCCTTTTTAAATTTAAAAAATTCTGAATTTTTAATGGTAGTCTTACGTAAAGTAAAATGGACTCTTTTTTTTTAAAAAAAAAAATTCTTTTGCCCAAAAGTGGAATGGATTTGTACCACATGTAAGGAGGGCCCACGGAGAAGAGATGTGGATCGAAAAGCTGGCCCCACATGTCTGTGATTCACAGATTTTATTTTAAATATATTAAGCTGTCCTTTTCATGGGACATGCTACAACATCTCTCACTCACTCACTCACTGATCTGCCCATGAAGGTTCACCACAATTATTAAAGTCATGCTCAGTCCATTCCCCACCCCACCCAAAATAAGACACCAAAAAAAAAAAAAAAAAAAAAAAAGAAAAATTCAACACAAAATAAAAAGCATATTCCATCTATTACAAATATGTGTAATCAATTTATAAATTATTTGCATTTCTTTTTATTATTTGTATTTTTTGGTAAATATAATTTTAAATTTTTAGGAATGATAAAATTAGTCTTTTAAATTTATCTTATTTATTGGTTTAATCCTTTAAGTTTATTTTTGTTATAAATTTGGTCATTTAAAAATGAGAAAAAAGACTATTAAAATTTTCTGATGTGAATAATAAAAGCATCGTGTATAATAAAATTAGAAAAAAAAATATAACAAACAAAATTCATACTCTTTTAATCATATATCTACATATTTTACATATGACTTCTTATGTATTTAGTCTTTTGCACTTAATATACTTTATTTAATCAAATCAAAACAAGAAAATTTTAATGTGATTATAATATTAATAACAAGAGTTTGTTATGAGATACATAATTTATAAAAGATATGTATGTCTTAATTTAATTAAAAATAAGTACTTTATATATATGAAGCTAACTATATAATTTTTTTTCTTTTACATATCAGATTAATTTGTAGGTCAATTTATGTTTTAAAATATAAAAAAGTTATAAAATAATTTAAAAATTATATATGATATCGTATTCATGGAAAATTAAATTTGAAAAATTAAAATAATTTTAAGGGAGTAAGAATTTTTTCCCCCCTTGGAAATACAGGGTTAAAGATTTACTTCCATTCATTTTCATGCGTCACCCCACTTTGTTTTTAAGTTTCGCCGCCAGGAAATTCTTTAATGCACTTCACCGGCCTATCACCTACGTCTTCATCAAACGCCACTGGCATTGGATGGGCACACGATAGCCCCAAGCGGCTAAGCCACTTCTTTACGCTGTCGTTTCCGGGCGACCTAATTATGCTTAGTTTGCGTGCGCATTATTATATGCTCTTCTAGTCCTCTCTATAATTTAATTTTATCAATCTTATCAATACTAATTAATATAAAAAATAAAAAAATATATAAAATTTTAAATTTGTACCTATTTAACAAATATTCTCATAAAAATAATTTTTAAAATATCTTAATTAAAATATATTTTTAATTTTTAACTTTATATAAAATTTTAATTTAATATTTTAATTGTATAAATTATTTTTTAGTTATTTAATACTAACATTATTAGTTTTAAATGATTATTTTTATATCATTCATTCATTATTATTTTATAAAAATTAAATTTAATATGTTAATATTTAAAAGTTTAATACTTTTTCTATATTTTTAATTTTTTAAAGTGTAATTATTATCTTTTCTTTTAAAGTGTCCCTATTAATGAATGATTTTATATTTATTGTAGAGTATTTAGTAGAGATAAATATAAAACTATAGGGTTAATTTGTTAGTAGGTAACTACTTTATTAAGGGGTGTGATTTTGTTAAAAATACCTTATATTTTTTAACGAAAGAAATATAAAAAATTATTGAGATAAAATTAATAATATTAAAATTAAAGGATTAAAAAATATTATATAAAATTAAAAAATTTAAAATAAAATATTATATAAAATTAAAAAATAAAATATATACTTTATTACTTTAATCAAATATCTTTTAAATGTTACCCCAAAACCACACCTTCATTTATAAATGAAATCGAACATGCCTTATAAATGTGCGCCAGCCCTCTCTTATCGCCCTTCGTTCTGCTTTTAGGTGTCATTTCTTTCCATCTCAAACCCCACCTTTAGCTTTCCCCTCTCTATCAGTTTTCTCTGCCCTCGCCATCCATAGGATTTTGGCTTCGGTATTCCAACCTTTTGATTCCGATCTCGTAACGAATCCTAGCTGCGCTTCCCGATTTCTGCTCTGTCTTCAGATAATCTGAAATTAATGTCTAACGCGAGACGACGAGATTTGTTTGATGCCGACAAGGCCAGTGGATCTGATCCCTCCGACCATCCAGCGATTGCTGAAAATTTTGAGGATTCTTCGTCCGTGGACAGCGTTTCTTTGAACGGCGTCGAATCCGCCGGTGCGAGTTGTAGGCTTCCGGGAGAGAGCGGTGGATCGAGGAGGGAGACGATGCTTACGCAGCGGTTGACGGATATACTTGTAGATCAGGGCGATGGTGATCTTTTGCTCCAGCAGACCAACCAGGATGATCATCTGTTGCAGTGGTTTCAGGCTCTTAATATGCAGATTATGGGGGCATGTCGCGCTGATGAGAGGCTCAAACCCTTGTTGAAGATGAACGTCTCCGGCGGCGTCGCAGAAGATCCCCTGCTAACCCAATTAAGTCAGGTAAGAGTTGTATTTCTGTTTCCCGGTGTTTTTATCTGAAAGATGTCCTGAGTCTTGGCGGCCTGAGGGATGAGGCCACTGTAAACTTCATTTTTAGCCTGAATTTTCGAGATTGCACAAACGACTTGTTCGTACTTCTTTTTTGTTCGAGTTTACATCGAACCAACAACTTATTTGTTTTCTCCTCAACTTCTGTCAGATTTGTCATGTAAATGGCTAACCGCCCTTTAATTTCTCTTAATTGTGCAGCATTTCGAGCCAGCAGAGGTTGGGATGCTTGCCAGATGCTTCTGTGTACCTCTTGTTTCGATACGAGTTGGAACGATTCACAAGGAAGGGTCACGTTTGTGTCCTACTGCCAATAGGTAATCTCATTTAAACTCTTATGAAAATCTACTTGTTAGATGTTCCCCTATATCTTCGTCAAGGGGAGAATCTTTGTATGGATATTATTGTAGATATTATAGCGTTTCGTTTACACAAACACAACTCATTTGTACTGTGCATTTTGAGGGATGTAGTTATAAAGCTTGAGTGCATTTTGCGACCTGAAGGATTTATTAATTATCTTAGTTTACCGTTCTGTCCCTATGATTTATTGTTGCCATAGTTATATATTCAATGTCGTATGAACGTATTCAAATTTTGGACTCATTGCCATATGTCCTCTTAATTATTATATCTATTAGCAGTTTGTTCTGTATTTCAAACTATGCTTCATAAACTATGCTGGCTGCTGGGTTTATGATTATCCATGTTGTTATAATAGTTTTCTGATGTTTCGCTTTTGCTCACGGATCTAAATGTACCTGTAAGTTAGTGTCTGTGTGTATGATCTTCTGTGTACTTAAGTATGATTTGAAAGCATTGACCTCTCTATCCCTTACACGCTTGCACATTCTGTGCTTCTGCATTCCTTGTTGATAATTGAAGCATGCATTTGTTTCCTGCACGCCTGTGTGTAAATCTTTTGTCAAATTATATGTGATTTTATGTTGGGTCTCTGTTGCTTGTTTTCTTTTGTGGCAACATCCTTTTTCTATCTTATTTCCAATCTTTTTGACAATAGGACTGTGACACCGCTTTTATCCTTGATTTTCATATCTCAACAGAAGCCAATAATAAAATCATTTTATAGCTTCTTCAACTTCAAGATAAGCTATGACTTTTTGGTCCATTTATGATATTCAGTGATTGCTGTAAATATATAAACTAGCTCCTTTAGTGCATAGGTTTTGGATGTTAAAACTATTTGTTTGCAAAGCTTGATATTTTCTGATTATTTGCCTTCAAGAGTTCTCATTTGGTTTCTCTATGTTATTCAATTGGAAACCAGTTTGTCACATGGCCACGAACACTTTCCAGTTTACAGTTTCTTCAATTTTTTAATTGATACCTTTTATGTTTCACATACAAATTTATTCCTTAGGCATCATGTATGATTGTATTCCATTCACTGCATATTTCTCTTTCTTTGGGCCGTTACATTTTTGTCTGTCTTAACTGGCTTTTCTGCAACTACAGTGATGATTTTTCTGCTTACATTGACACGTCCGGTCAAGCTCGAAGTAGCAATTATTGACTTGCTATTCATGGATTCACATATCTCTTATAGCGACTTGCTTCCATTATCTGAGATTGAATTGCTGGTTGTTATTCTGAATTTAATTGTAGTCTTCTTACTGACGTGTGTAGTTTGTTGGGTGATCAATAGAAATTGTAGGAGTCCATAGTTTAGATTATTAATGGTAATATTTTCATTCTTCCAAGTAAATATGTCTTTTGGCTTGTAGGTAACTGGGCGTATTCTATTATGATCTCTGAATTAAGAAGAAGTAAAGGTAGTTCCATGATCCTATATTATACATATTGCTGTCTTGCTTTTCAGATCTTGAGGTTTGAAGTTCTTTTGTCGAATAAAATTAACTAACATCTTGTGCTGAGGTCCACCTTTAATTAGTATTGTAGTTGTTGTTTGCTTATCATATTTGTATACTGTCTTTGTTGTGTGTGTTGGTTTTTTAATGTTTGCTTTAGGATGATAGACATGTTTTTTTTCTTTCATTTTCATTAACGTGGTTGCTTATGCTAAGAATCTATTTTATTTAGTTTTAAACCACCCAGCTGTAATAAGATCCCATTTGGTATTTGGCTGTGTTGATATGGTAGTTTTTTTTTGCGAAGCAAAATATGGTATATATACTGTATGTTGAGATGCTGCGGACTAATATCCCATTTGTTTCAATAAGTTCTGGATTCAGGACTCTTTATGGTATATGTTCACAACAACAAGAAGAAGCCTCATCTTACTCCATAAAATTTGTTATTGATCATTTGAAGAGTATATCTTTCATTTTAAAGCATGCATTGTGTGCACACTCGCACAAGTACATACATGTGTATATAACAGAATGTTCTTGCATGCTGTGCTCCCTCTATTTCTATATATAAGAGGAAAAAACTGTATCACATAGTTTAAGTAAGTTAACTATAAAAACTCTGTCTGAAAATAAAACAATTGGACTAAAATGCCTTATGTTAATCAACATAAGGACGCATTATTTCTTGTTAATGTAAATTATGAGAGGTGATTTAGGAAATGTGTAATAAATGCTTATTGAAATGGGTGATTTTTTTATATAAAAAACAAGTAAAAAGTGATAGTTTTTTTTACAAATAAAAATGGAGAGTATGTGGCTATAAATTATGTGCCCATAAGTCCCTTTTTATGATTCTTGTTGATCAGCAATGATTATCATGCAGGTGGGGGAGCCAGTTAGAACTGATAAGTATTTTGAGCTAACTGCATAAAAACTTTGCTATAAAATTATATTGATGTTCTGCAAATCCTATTACTAGTTTTATTATGACTTGTTATTTTAAAGGCTTACAAAAAGGTAATATATTTTTGTCATGAGATCTAAAAGAAGCAGATTTTATAGTTTACAACACACACACACACACACACACCGGTGCATTGGTATGGAGCACATATGTTCGTGGTTATAGCCTGGGGTTACTTGTTTACTCTTGCAGTTTTACTTTTTTTTTAAAACATCAGAGGCTGTATTCAATGTGAAATTAAATGCTAAACTAAACTTATGATTTCGTACAAACTCCTAGAATCTTTGTATAGATAGTGATGGTTAATTAGACAAGGCTTTTTTATCATTGGGTTACTGCTTTTTGATTCAGTTTTATACTTTGGTGAAAGTTGTGACATGGTATCTCTTTTTGATACTTTGTTTTCTTTTTGATACTTTTCTTTTTCTACAAGTTCATTAATGTGGTATCATTCTATTTTGAATTGTTTACAGGGGAAACTTGGGTCTTACACTGCTGCCAAGTTCTGATCTTCGTCTCTCATTCATTGGAGATGATGGCAATGTAGAAAGGATGTTTACCCTAACCAAAAAATCACATTGTGCTGCTGTTGTGATCGAAGAAATCCCAGAAGACAGTTCTGGTCGTTCCTTCCTTATTAGAGGTCCAGATGGTGTAACCTTTTACTTCTGGTGCTCAGAGAAATCTAAGCTGTTAGGAACTGAATTACTAGGAAAGGTAATTTGGGTTGCACCTTTTTTAGTCTTCCATTAAATTTTCCCTCTCGGTCCTCTTCATCTGTATATTTTAAGTTGTATCTTTTTTCCCCTTGTAAGAGATTCATGCAAATATTACAAACTTTTCCCCCCTTAATCCAGTTGAAGGACTTGCTCAAGACGAAACCTTCTGTAGCAGATTTGAGTGGGATTAGCAAATCAAGGCTCGACTGTTTTGCTACTCAGCTTCGTGCTTTTCTCATGGGATCGTCAATGGGCAGTATTCATGAAAGTGTGGCTTGTACCTCAACACCATCTGCAAATGCCATGGCTCACAATGCTTCTCTGTCCGCTTCAAAATATGCCAGATCTCGACATAGTGGTAGTCAAGCAATGAAGGGAAATGCACTTTACCTTGGTAGTCTTAGTCCAAAATCAAGTTCGTTCAAAGAGGGTACCCCTAGAAACTTTTCTTCTTTCAGGATTGTAAGGGAGAAGCTAAAACGTCGCTGTGATAGCCAACAGCTTGCACTTGACGACTTGTCAAATGATTCGTTGAATACCTCGGATACAACTTCAAGTCATATTGGTCATGATAAACTTCCAGAAGTCACAAAAGCATTTCCTCCTTTAAGTTTCCTTGGGTCATTAGGAAATCTTACTGTCCCATCAAACCTTGGCCAACAAGTGGAAGTCCCTCCTTTGGCTACACCACTTTTTGCCCCCCACTATTGTTGGTGCCCCCCCGGGGTTTCAACTCATCCATCCCCAGCGGCACCTTCAAAATTTCCTGTCTCGTCAATTGAATCGCATCCTCTTCCCTTGGATGCCTCCTTGTTCCCTAACGCCATTCCAGGTAGCCTATTGGCGCCAACACCGCCCCTTAGTCTAAGCACTCCTATGGAATTCCCTCCATTCCTGCCTGATCCCTTGATCAGAATGCCTCTGCCAGCTTCTCAGCAGATTCCCACCTTCACACCTTTGATATGCGATCCAATCGTTCATGTCCCAGTGATTGATGTGTGCTCTTCAGGAGGTCAGGGCTATCTTGTAAGCGCTGGCCCTGCCATGTCAACCGCCATTCCACCATTGCACCCAAATCTTGTGAAGCCACTGATTTCTGAATCTGATTCTGTGGTAAAGGGCGCAAGAGAGACTCTACGTCTGCTAATGGGTCGTTCAAGCCAGACCAACAAACAGGTTATGGACACTTTGCCTGCAGTTTTAACAAATGCGGATGAAAAACCGAGTATAATTGTGACTGGCAGCCGCGGTCTTTATGCCGGAACCAGAGACGTTGATGTTATTGCTAACAGCATAGCAGCCATGGGTTTAGCTTCACTCTCTGGGGCATCCAGAGCTGAGAGCGATTCCCAGGATTGTGGCGCCTGTGGAATTCCACACGAACAGGTGAGAGATTCCAGTGATGCAACTGGTAGTTAGTGCCTTTCTTTGATTCCTAGCCTACGTAATAACGTATTCCCTTTCTGGTAGTTTCTTAGGTTCCTTTTGTTCCTGCAATGTGTAGATATGTTTCTACCCTGCCCTTTTGAAATGTAACTAACTAGTGCAAGTTCTACCATTCTAGCCTTTATTCTGATGTTTGAAGAATATTTCATTACTTTGGTTTATATGTAGTTAGAAGAGTTATAATGTTCGAATATTGACGTGTGACATACCTATTATTCAACTCGCAATATGCTTCTCCGCATCAGAACACCGCTTTGATTTATCCTGCTCTAAAATTTTGTTAGGGTAAATTGAAAATGATCTTGCGTTGTTGATCAGGAAAAGTTGTTGACAAATGTTTAAATGTCATCAATCAAATGCTGTTACATGTAGCGCTAGGAAAGTGGGCGGGCTTGACTCTTAAAAGTTTTAAAACTCATCTTTTTATTTTTAGTCTTATTTTTTTAAAACTCATCTTTTTATTTTTAGTCTTATTTTTCAAGTATGGCCTCTGTATAAAGGGCTCAAGTTCAGATTTGCAAGTGTTGTTTTAAAAAATAAAAAATTAAAATAAAATTAAGAATTATAAATTAATTAAAATATTTTAAAATTTAAAAAATTAAAATTATCAATTTTTTAAAAATTAAATTAGTTTAGTGATAAAATTTAAATTTTGATTAAAAAATATTTTTTATAAATACACAAGCATAATAATTATAAAAAAATAAAAAATATTAAAAATTTTATACTATACACTTATATTTATTTGATGATATTAAATTAATTTTAAAATAAATTAAAATTAATAATAATATAATGTATGTAGGATCAGATGAGTAGATTATTAGCTTCAAATAAATGTTTCACCAAAAAAAAAATAATAATTATATAATAGAGTTTGAAAAAGTGTTCAGGCTCGAGTTTTTTTTTTACAGGGTTTATCAGGGTCAAACTCATAAGTTGGATGATTTTAAAAAATTTATTTTCAAAGCTTGAACTTTTATTTAAATAGTTGGATGATTTTAAAAAATTTATTTTTAAACCTTGAACTTTTATTTAAATAGAGCTTTCAAACTCGAATTTTCAAATTCAACCTTTATTTCTAACTCTAGTTAGACAAACACATCAGTTTTTATGACTTGAAAATATATTTAGAGGATATAAATTAAGAATGAAAAAAAAAACAAGGATTAAATGGTAATTTAAATTTTAAATTACAAATCAAACTTCAAATAATAAACTCTAAATAATTGAATTGAAGGTAATTTTGGTGCTACTATTGAATTAAAACAAATGTTGATTATTAAAACAATGGGGCCTGCAATCTATGTCAAATTTCACACTCCTTCTCTCTCATGTCCTCTTTTTCACTCCTACCCCGTCTCTGTCTACCTTCTCCCTCCCTCTCCCCCGTGTCTTGCTCTCTCTCCTCTCTCGCTCTGAAAATACCACACTAAGTCGAAGACAACGTTAAAGCAGCTTCCAAGATGGTGAGGAAGAGATTGAAAGCTGCAGGGAGGAAAGAGACAAGGAAGGAAGGATGTGGTGGCTGCAAGGTCCGATATTAAAACGGTGCTCGAGAAAACCATGGAAATTTCTGATCCATGCCTCATTTAAGAAGCCTCTTCTGCCCTCAACACATGCCACATGGCGTATCGTGTGCTCCAGGGAAATTGAGAAGAATCACTGGATGGGAGCATAAACTAGGTATAATGGAAATTAGAATGTTTAGCCAAACTGAAACGGGTGCATTATTGAAAGTTTGGTTTTGTTTCCCAGTAGGCTCGTGATTTCCGTCTGGCTATGTTTCTTATTTTTGGTCTGGCTTCCGGTTCAAGAAATGGGAAGCGTAGTACAAACGATAGTACTAAAAAAACAATAACAATAAACGTGTTGTATGACTAATGTACAAGATTGAAGGCTAAGATCGAGACGTTTTCACTGGGTAATGAATAATAACGGGATGATGATAAAGGAGGAAAAAAACCGGAGGGAAGTAGTTGATGGGTTGGTCTTGGTCAATAAGTTGGAGCGAGGCTTCGAAGAAACTGGAGATATATGTACTGAGACTCAAAGGTGTAGATCTGTCCCGTAATATCATGAGGACACCCAATATCCTTAACTAATGAGAAGGTAGTATTGCCCCCAAACTTTCTAAATTAGTGCTATGTGTCCTCATTGTAATAGATAAAAAGGTTGATAGTTAAAGTGCTAACTTTTTAACAAAAAATATGCCATGATGGCAAGCCAAGTAGGATATATATTATATAATTTTGATTTAATACATTCATTTAAAATATAAAAAAGAGTAAAATGTCCTTTTTAAAATTAAAAAAGAAAATATCATTATGAATCTTGAGTCACCAAATTCTACAACATGGATTCACCTTCAGCCACTGTCTCCAAAAACATATCCTATCCTATATAATGTAGATTTCACTTATTATTTCATCAAATCCCACAAGCCCAGAAAAACAAAACCTCAAAACTTGATTCTAAGAGCAATTGAAATGAAAGCAAGTTTTCACCATTGATCTTCTTACTCTGAATTCAAACTTTTCTACTAACGAAACGACGGTGTGATCAAACTGAAGTCCGAGTTCTAATTAGAACTGAAGTCTCTACTCCCGCTAAACAAAGTTCCTCTCATTGAAACGGTGGGTTGACCGGTGGCGACAGCAGCATCGATTGCGGCGGCGGCGGCCACTGCAGTTGCGTGTTTGTTCTGCTCTTTCTCTGCTTCGAACATGTAGGATCTAAACCAAGCGAAATCAGGAACCAGTAAGGCAGAAATATTGATCCGGTCCCTGTCTTTCTTCAACCCCGACAATGCCTTCAACTGCCTGGAAGCCTTCCTCATGATTTCACCTTCTCTCCCTAAAACTTTCGAGCACGATCTAGAGAGAGAATGACAAGTTAATAAAACTCAACCAAATAAATGGGCTTTTGTATTTCTCTGGCATAAAGGTGAACAAATCGGGTCGCCTGCTTTGGAACCAAGAAGAATTTGTAGACTATGACTCGTGGTGCTTTGGAAATGATGATGGAGCAGAAGAAAAAGAGCATCGTGAACCTCGATGTCGATGAACTCGACTGTGTCATGTGAGTGAACATGAAGGGCATGGGCCGCGTGGCCCTTGGAATCAAGCACATGGTGAGGGTGATCATACGCTAAACAATCTGGGTGCATTATATCGATGTTGAGTGTCACCGTCCGATGTCATGCAAGTGAACGTGAGGAAGCCATTGGGAATGATGTGGTGAAGAGCTTTGATATTTAGAATGGGAAGGATTGAGTAAAGAAGGATGATGTCAGCTTTATGCTAGTGGTTTGCAGGCCCAACTTACGTGCACACGCCGTTTGCCCCATCCATTAACTTTGGGCCACATTGCATTGTCTTATAAAGCTCAGAGCCAACATTGCCCTTTTCGTTAGTTAATACTGGACGCCCCTAGGGTGATACTTTGAAGCAAGATTTGCACCTTTACCTTATTTGGGTAGCCTCTTTTGCCCTTATTTGTAGCTTTCAATCTCTTCCTCCTCGTCTTAAGAGCAAAGCGACTCTATGTCATTCTTCTGCTTCAACATCATCTTCAGCTTAGTGTGGTATTTTCAGAGCAAGAGAGGAGAGAGAGAGAGAGCAAGACACCCCCAGGGGGTAGAGAGAGACGAGGAAGGAGTGAGAGAGGAGGGTAGGAGAGAGAAGGAGAGTAGAATTTGAAGGAAACTGCACATTTGGCCTCTTTTTTTTATTTAAAGGGAACGGACGTTTATTTTTATTTAACAGTGAGATAAAATTGTCTTAAATTTAATAGTTTAAGATTTAGAATATACCAAGTATGAGTTTAGGGTTTAAATCACTCATGAACTTATAGTTTAAAGTTTAAATTGCCATTTAACCTAACAAAAATGGAGAAGAAGACCATTGGTCAAATTGAAAAAAAAAAAACATGTGAGGAACCAATGGGGTTAAGTCTAGTGGAAGGGGTTAGCTCCTTATAACATAACGAATCAATATTCAAATACTCATTGAGAGAGATATTCCCACTTAATGTCCCTCATAGGAAGATACGTGTGGGTAATTAAAAAAAAAACAAGTAAGGAAAGTAGCAAGATGAAGATCTAACTTTTTGGCAAAATATTAATTTGAGATAATAGCATTTTGAATCCTTTAAATTTATTTTAAATATTGATTTCATCTTTGAAAATTAATATTTATCAATAATGTCCCTAAAAATTAAAAGCCATACTCCCTCCGTTCAAAAATATAAGGCATTTTTAACCGAAACTCACTCCCAATAAAGTGAATACCTATTTTTAAACTAACCTTATCTTATTTAATAAAGGTATTTTATCTTAAGAACAAAACTTAAGGCGCGAAAATTAAGGTTCATATTTTGATGCGGAAGACACGCATTAAAAACATTTTAATATCTAAAAAGGTATTTTATCTTTCCTATTTTGCCCCAATAAAGGTGTATGTAGTTGGAAGAATGGTTATTATTCTCTCTCTTTTAAATTATAGAGCATTTTTAAAAGAGTTTCGTCATCTCAAAATATAAGATATTTTGAATAAATTAATATTTTATTAAATATATTAATTTTAATATTACCCTTTCTATCTCTATAATCAATTTTCGTCCCTTCTCTTTTTAGTATATTAAATGATAGGTATTTTTTAAAGTTTATATTTTTATTTTAGAAAGATAAAATTGTTAAGGAGAGTAGAATTTGAAGGAAACTGCACATTTGGCCTCTTTTTTTTTATTTAAAGGGAACGGACGTTTATTTTTATTTAACAGTGAGATAAAATTGTCTTAAATTTAATAGTTTAAGATTTAGAATATACCAAGTATGAGTTTAGGGTTTAAATCACTCATGAACTTATAGTTTAAAGTTTAAATTGCCATTTAACCTAACAAAAATGGAGAAGAAGACCATTGGTCAAATTGAAAAAAAAAAACATGTGAGGAACCAATGGGGTTAAGTCTAGTGGAAGGGGTTAGCTCCTTATAACATAACGAATCAATATTCAAATACTCATTGAGAGAGATATTCCCACTTAATGTCCCTCATAGGAAGATACGTGTGGGTAATTAAAAAAAAAAAACAAGTAAGGAAAGTAGTAAGATGAAGATCTAACTTTTTGGCAAAATATTAATTTGAGATAATAGCATTTTGAATCCTTTAAATTTATTTTAAATATTGATTTCATCTTTGAAAATTAATATTTATCAATAATGTCCCTAAAAATTAAAAGTCATACTCCCTCCGTTCAAAAATATAAGACATTTTTGACCGAAACTCACCCTCAATAAAGTGGATACCTATTTTCAAACTAACCTTATCTTTTTATATTTACTCTTATTCAATACCCTACAATAAATATAAATTCATTCATCAATGGAAATACTTTAAAAAAAATAATGATTATATCTCGAAAGACTAAAAATATCTTATATTTTTGAATGAAAGGAGTACATATTTAGTTCTTTTGGTTTGAGGAAAAAATAATATAATAAAAATTAAAAGTTAAGACTAGCAATGAGTGCATAACTCTGCTAGTAAAAGGTTTTGTTAGTTTACTGGGAATTATACAGTAATTGGCATAGTTAAAATTAATTAGTTATCACATTAAAAGTAAATTTCTAAAAAAAGAAAAATAAAAGTGATTATGGGTCCTGTTTCAAGTCTTGATGGGGCCCCTTTTAATCCAGTTTTTGTTTGAGGACAATGCTCAAAGCCCAACCAGATACGAAGCACTCCATTACATTTACATTTTGAAGCCAATTTAAGAATCGCAATATCACATTATTCAATCATGCATTGGATTGCATATACAATGGAAGTGTGAAGTGATTGCCTGTGGTAGGAAAAATCAAATAATCAATTGCTAGGGAGTAGTAACGTACGATGTACCAGATAAGTAACTTATAATCCATATTTTTACTCAAAGTAATATTAATTACTAAAATAGATTTAAAACATATATCGATTTTAATATATTAATTATAATTCTTAATCAATATGGAAAATACCTTAGATTGCATATAAAAAAAAAACGGAGGGGACATTGGTTTGGATTTTAATTTGATGAAGGTGCTTTGGGGATGAAATTGGTGGGGTATAGTAATTCACTGTGGTTGATGGAGCCAGAGATAGTTGATGGGCTGCCATGATGAAGCATTATGATGTTGGAATGACACTCCTTGGAAATTCAAATTCAACTTAGCAAATGAGAGCTTTCTCATACTGTATCGAGTGAATTTGTGGAAGATGACCACACACACTTTTGCTTCTTTAAACTTAAAAATGCCTTCATGAAGTTGAATCCAGCGAAACAAGTTAGTATTTGTATTTCTTTAATGGTTAACCATGTCTCACATAAAATTTTCTTTTGTTAAAAAACATCTACTTTTTTCGTTTAAAAATGTAAATTATTTTTAATCGAATCTCATCTCTCAATAAAGTAATTATTTATTTTTAAATTAATTCTATTTTTTTATATTTATCTTTATTAAACACCTTATAATAAATATAAAGTTATTATTAATAGGAGTATTTTTGAAGGAAAAAAGACAATAATTATACTTCAAAAAACTAAAAATGCCTTACACACATAAAGTTATTTTAAATGAATAAGTTAGTCCTTATTTTTATTTAATGCTTAACCATGTCTCAAATAGAGTTTGCTTTTGCAGAAGAACATTTATGAAAAATAAAAAAAAAGCCTTAAAAATGCAATTAATAATGAGATTATTGATATCTCATCATTCAACCCCGATAATGAGAATTTGGAACGCAATGACAAGCAATTCTACAATTGGTTTTAATGTTGTTTGTTAAGAGTCAAGTCAGTATCGAGTTATGGACATACTAGGCGATATACATAATAATATAAAATAAAATAAAAACATATGCCACGCGCCCAATAACATAGAAATTAAAAAAATGATTAAGATTGTTAAAACTTTAAGAAATAACAATTATTATAATTCAGCCAAAAAATTTTTACTTGGTTTTAGCTTCATGCAATCTGTTTTTTAATTTTCCTTTTTTTGGTAAAAAAAAATTAGGTCTCTTCTTTACCGGGTAATTTTAAACTCAGACTTTCTACCTAACAAAAGATTTAGGACATGCCTGGACTCTTGTTCTCATTATTTCGAATTAATGTCATATATTGACTCACGTCACAAGTGAATTATATAAGAAAATGTCTATTTATTATGGTAAAAGTTAAGCTAACCAACAACAAATAAAGAAGTATGTAAATGAAAAGATTCATGAATCTTATGTTTTAAAATTTTTTTGCCGAAAAATGGCATTCTTTTTAATAAGTCTTGTTGATGTAGAAATAGTGGTGGAAAGGGGAAAGAGAGACTAGAGAGGAGGGAGGGATAGAAAGAAAGAAGGGAAAACCAAACAAATATTATTTGAGAGAGCAGAAAAGAAACTCAAATATCAATCTTATTCAACTTATAATCAAAGGCTTACAATTTAAGATGTGCTCATACCTATTTATAGAATCTTGGTTCAAATCCTCAAAATAAAAAGCATTAAAATTAAAGAAAATATTTTATAATTAATAACGTTCAATGAATAAATTGAATTACTTACTTTAATTTGAAGGCAACATGATGCTCTAATGCCAGAACAAGGGATCGTATCATTTCCGTTTTCCAGTTCAAATCCACCTCTCTAAATCATATTCTGCCTCTAAACATATGCGCATTAATATATCAAGGCAGGATTTGAGTTCAGGACCTCTTTTTTAAAAAAAAAAAAATTGTGCCATTACTACTGGAGTAGCTGGTCGATGACACGGGTATCTCATATATTCCATCTTCAATCGATTATATAAAAAAAAAAAAAGGCACAAAGTAAATATATTATAAAGGCAAAGAATTTTATTATATATGAAGTCTTTAACAAAACAAAAACAAAAAGATTATTACTGTAGCTAAAGGATGCAAACTTGGGAATTAGATGGGAGTTTTGTTCGGTTGTTCCATATGAAGCTGGGGTGACTTGCAATGGATCTACTTCCAGTTATCGAATACCGTTCCTAAATATCAGTTCTAATGTATTGAAAAATGCGCAAAAAAGAAGGTACCAAAATCTGTGTATGATTGAAAAAAAAAAATTATCCTCTACTTTATGCTGCAATATTATTTTTTGGAAACAAGTATTAATTATATTTTAAAAATTGCATGAGATACTTTCGGAAATAAGTGCTAAATTGCTATTTATAGTTGGAAATTTGTATAAGAAGTCAGGACTCATATTTATGAACAACACAGGGGCGAAAATTAAGGCTCATATTTTGATACGGAAGACACGCATTAAAAACATTTTAATATCTAAAAGGGTATTTTATCTTTCCTATTTTGCCCCAATAATGGCATATGTAGTTGGAAGAATGGTTACTGCTTCCTCTCTCCTAAATTATAAGACAATTTTAAAAGAGTTTCGCCATCTCAAAATATAAGATACTTTAAATATATTAAAATTTTATTAAATGCACTAATTTTAATATTATCCTTTCTCTCTCTATAATTAATTTTCGTCCCTTCTCTTTTCAGTATATTAAATAATAAATATTTTTTAAAGCTTATATTTTTATTTTAGAATGATAAAGTTGTTAAGTGTATTTAATAAGGTTTATTCTAAAAGTGTCTTATAATTTAAAATAAAGGGAGTAGTATTTATTAAAAAAAAATGAAAGTTTAATATTATCTACGAAAGACATTTTTTTTTATAACTATTACATTAAACATCTATAGAAGTTTGCAATATAGAGTTCAAAGAGTTCTCCAATTTATTGCTTGCTCCTTCGGATCCTATTATAAGACCTTATTAAGTAATTTACAAAAAATAAATAAATTAGTTTACTTGATTATTTACTATGATTGTCGGCAAAATATGGGAGAGTATCGCTTTTTTTAGAATATTTTTCTTTCAATGAGGGTATTAAATATGAAAGACTAGAACTGATAATATTGATTAAACTCATAACGGGTAGTTTTGCATATTTTGAGGCTCATTTATATGTGGATTTTTTTGGGCCCGTACTGTATTGCCTGAGCCCGCCACAGGTTGGCCTGCATTGTTACTATTTTTTTAATTATTCATTCCCTATGCATGTATATAAACAGTATAATTAACATACGCATTTCCATCATGCATATATATATATATAATGAATATGTTATACAAAAATGAGGCAAATCTATCACACAGAGACCGTTTTGATATACAACCAAACTCAAGAAGATAAAACATATATGTGAATCCATGCATGACCACGTTCAATAAAAAACCGTAGGTAGATAGTAATGCGGACATTGAGATCAACATAACATGCCCAATGTTATGCACGTATTACACAAGGTACTACTTTTTTCTCGGTTTCTTTTCGTTTCTTTCTTTCTTTTTTTTGCTAGAATAACTTTTCTATTGGTTTCTTGATGGTTACATACATATTAATGCATTGAAAATTGAATCAATCATTAAACCTGTCAACATCAAGGATCAAGGGTTCAATGAGGCTGAACCATGGGAGCAGACTTGCATCTATATATATCAGTTAACTCACGTTTTAAACCTTCCTTCACACATTGTGTCTTCATCTTCTTCCTCCTTCTTTCTTCATCTTTTTTGGGTGAAAAGCTACTTGAGCCTTGAAGATGACAAAGAAGAAAGAAGCTACTAATGCAGGAGACACTGAGAACACATGCAAGAAGTGAGGGTCTAAGGGTTGATATTTGACTTGAGGACTAAGGTTTGAGGGTGAGAAGTGATGGACAAGGTTTGAATGTGTGCGATTTAGCTAGGGCTTTTGATTGTTAATTTTTTTATTTCAAACCCCTAAAATGACATTGTTTTGGGGTTTTACCTAACTCATGGAGTTGAGTGAGTTAACACAAGGTCACCCCAAGTTAACTGAAACTCAAAGAAATTATCAATCCAAACTGGACACGTGGTTAGTCTAATACGGTTTTGCAAAACATGGTGTGCACGCATGTCATATAAATGCACTCCAGTAGCAATAGGGGGTTCATAGAAAGGGATCTTGTGCTAGATGCGAATATTTGTTTATGAAAAATGCTGTACTAATTTAATTTGTATATTTGAAATATTATGTTTGGATTGAACTTTTTTATTGTATTCGCGGTGGATATCTGATTATTTAGAACTTGTAATGTGTTTTAATAATTTAAAAGGAGTTTTATTTTTGTTTAGATAATTAATTTGAAAGAAACTTAATTTCATTTATAGCACTAAAAAATTACATTAACAAGTGGCCAACCAAGTGCATTAAAATTTTTTTATTCATATGCGTGTATTGGGTAGGTTGGCGAGCTGGGATGGATTGGCCTGATTCCCAACTCTAAAACAGACCACGGCAGTGAAAAAAAAAATATTAAAAGGAGACAAAGAATATTGATATCTTGTATTTAATGTTTGTAAAGCTAAAGTTTATGCAAATTATAGTTTGCAAATTGAAGTAGGGTAAAAGTAAGTGCATGATTTATATTTACACAATTTTTTACAAAAAAAAGTTAATTTAATAAATTAAAACTTATATGGATGATATAAGATAAAAACAAATTTAGATGTACAATAACTAAAAAAAGACATGCGCGTGTGTGTGTATTATAAGTACAAAAGTGAATAGATTTAAAAAAATATTAAAATTAACATTATAATTATGAAAATAAAAAGTAGTTCATATATTATTGTGAAAAACATTTTGCAAATACTAAACACTTAATTAAACCTATTTAATGAATAAAACCATATACTTTTAAACTTAACACCTAACTAACCCCAATCAACTAACAGTGCCATTTTTTGAAACACAAGCTTTTATTATCTATTTTGGCATTGTTATAAAAATGCCAAAATAAAACCATATATAAGTTACTAATAAGAAAGATATCAAATTTCTTTATTAATAAATATTTCTTTGATTCTATTTACAGGGAGAGAAAGAGAGAGAAAATATATTATATTTACAAGGTATATATTTTATTATTTTTTATATTTATCTTTACCTTTCTGCCCTTATAAAATGTTAGGAAAAATTATTAAAAATAATTTTTTTATCTTTATTAAGAATAAAATTAAAAATTTATTAAATTTTAATATAGATTTAATAAAATTTAAGTTTTTTTTATTTGAGATGACATATGTTAAAAGTGATTAATAAATAAAATTAGAGAAGGTAACTAACAACAAACACAGAGCGAGGGAAGAAACTTCCAAGCACAACGGACCAATAGTGGGAAGGGAAGGGAAGAGTAAAAGAGTTGTTCAGTAATTATAAAACGGATGAAGTGCTAATAGTGATTAGATGACAACGGAAGCAATATAAAAGCTTCAAAAACTCGTATTTACCCTAACTATGTTTTGAAAGAAAAAGTAATTTGTTAAGTACTCTTATTCAAACATTTATTTCCTTGCAACAACTAGTTTTAAGCTTATAAACTACAATTCGGCCCAACTAAATGCGATCATATATATATATATATATATATACACGTAGGAAGGGATTGGGAGTTGAAATGTCAAATGGAGGGTGACAGGTGACGACAAAATAATTTAAGGGGGCAACAAAAACAAAATCCTGAATATCAAAACAAAGTGACATTGTTGTACGGAGCTGGAGGAGGAGCAGACAGGCAAACTGGAACCAGTCACAGCCCACAAGAAAAAGCCCACCTCACCCTTCGTCCTTCGTTTTCTTGTTTTTTCAATTCTTGAAATGACATGTTTGCTGTTTCTTTCTTCATTCCACAAGAAAAATGATGGAAAGCCATCGGAGTTGAGTTTAGTGGAAGCACTTAATCCGTCGTTCTTGTAGATATTTAGAATCTGACCATTCTTTTAACAAGGTCACTTCCGATAAAATCACCAGCAGTGGGAAAAAATGTGGGGAGATAGAAAGAAATGAGGGGTGACGTGGCAGAAGCCAGGAAAGTGGAGGCAGCATGATGTGATATTGATAAGATCGATAATGAAAGAGTGGGTGTCCCCACGTGGGCCCCACTTAGTTGGCGAGACACGACACATCCTCATCACCCCCCCTCTCTCTCTCTCTCCGCAGCCTCATCATATACTGTTCCAAGTTCCAACAGGGGACGTGGCTTCTAGAATGATTGAGCGCAGTGCGCAGATTCGTTCTAAATGGAAGAATTTTTGATGAAATCGAAATCAGAATTAGAATTGGAATCGGAATTGAAATCAGAATAGAATTGAGTTATAAATGTATGTTTAGTATGAAGATGAAATCTGAATATAATATTAATAAATATATGTATTTAAAATAGATAAAGACCAAAATGCCCTTATAAAAAAAATAAAAAACTCAACCATCATGATGGAGTGTGTATGTGGGGCACTTATGACAATTCCATGGAATTGTGGCAATTCCATCATGATGAAAATGGAATTGAATTCTGGGTATTTTGGTTGAATTGGAATCCATAAGGAATTGGATTCATGCATACCAAACAAGTGAAAACATGATTCCAATTCCAATTCCATTTCTCTTAGACCCAATTCTAATGTACCAAACATGACCTTACATATTCAACCCCTCCTTAGAAACACCATTGACCTTTCATCGCCACCCAATTCCTTTATATTTTAAATAAAAAACTATCTCCGGACAGAATGACGGTGAAAAGATTACTTTTGTTTTAAATTATGTATATATTAAAATTTTTGATCATATAAAAATAAAATTATATTATATTTAGATTCTCTAATGGAGTTGAGTCTAATAAAAGAAGCTAACTTCTACAACGTGACAAACTAAAATTCAAATCCTAATAAGGAGAGTTGCTCATATTTAATGCTTAACAATATTTTAAATAAGATTGTCTTTAATAAGAGAATATTAGTGATCGATGAAAAAATTTGAACCACCCAATTTAAATAGAGCTATCAACTAGAATCCAATCGGCTAGCTTTATTAAACTTGATTTTACTTTAAAACTTTATTTTAGTCAGCCCATCCCTATTCCTTAAAGCCTCGACCCAATTTTTTGTTTCATTTTTAAATTAAAAAATTTTAAAAAATAACATATTTAAAATTTTAAAAAGTTATTACACATAATATTAAGTTTAGATAAATAAAACTTAAATCAATACACATAACAATAAATTTAAATCTAATAAAAAATAAAAATATCACAGAATTAACATTGATAGTAATCAAACTTTATTAGTATTATCAACTAAATCTTGATAATTTTTATTATCATCAATATCAATATAATTTTATTATTTTTTTATAGAGCTTCATCAGTGGCAAAGATATCAAAAATTTCATATATTCCTTCATTTTTGTGAAATAAGATTAGAATTTTAAAATTAATGTAATATTTAATTTTTTAATATTAAAATTTAAAAAAAATTATAAAATGGCTTAAAAAGACTAACATTTTATTTTAGGACTTAATAGGGCCCTTTTAAGCCCAAATTGTTATTTTATATTTTAAAGTAGTAACTTAACTTTTTATTTTTTTTAAATTTAAAGGATTGGCCCAACAGATTCAGCTTTAATTGATAGCCCTAAATTAATGGTCCAGATTTAGGTGATGATCAAGCAAGCATTGAAGTTGTAAACATGCAGGACTTAAAAATTAAAAATATTTTGTAAATTTTATGTAATCTCTCAATAATAAATTCACTTCAAGATTTAATTGTAATTTTCCCTTCATTTTTGCCCTTTACAAACGAGTTCAGGCTAACAAAACGTTCGTTTCAGGTGGGAATACATGGAGAGGTATTTCATTTTCCCTAACATCAAATTCTCGCGACCAAACACGAAACATGTCCTTTGTCTTAGTGTCTGGTATTAAATATCCGTCATGACACATGTCAGTATTATCAATAATCTTATCATTCTTGATGAGGATATATTAAAAAAAAAATACTATCACCCAATAATTTATCATTACAAATAACAACTCGAAATATTTTAAATATAAAATTGAAATATAAAAATGCATGATTACTATATAGAATTGTTTTACCTGACAACATAACAGAAGACATTCTGGTATATAATTTCCTTTACAAAACAGTGAAGTTTGAATATCCAAAGAACAATTTTGAGAGCTTTGAGAGGATTTGTTCGACCATGATGTACTAATTTTTGAATTTAATTTTTATAGAAATTACCTCGACCAGGTTGTTCAAATGCGTTGACCACACTGTATTCAAACAGAAAAGATAAACTAATTTGAGTGCATCCGAAGTTTTTCTACGGCAAAAATATTCGACCAAGTTCTTACAATATTCTAACATTAGTTACATAATTCATTATGCGCTGTTCGAATATATTTAGTTAAGGATGTCCGAATAGATCCTTAATTGACACAAATTCAAATACGTTATGTTCAATTTCAAAATAACTCTAGATTGTTTCGAACATTTTCGAACAGTCTGCTAGAAATCATATTTGGCCAAAATTCAAGCGTGAAAAGTTCAGTTTAACGTTGAAAATACTTCGAATCAGGAGAAAAGCACCGAAAAACCATTTTACAAGTGAAGCAAAATAAATTTCTTAATGTAAGGATATTAAAGTCTTGGCTTCATCTTGCATGTCTTTTGCCTTTGTTCATTTGCTCTTTTAATAACATCGTCGTAGTCTTGCAATAGGCATTTTAGGAGTTTTATAGTTTATAGTATCACCAAAACTCAGGGAAATCCAACAAACCAAAGTCCAGATGAATGAGAAGAACAAAAAGAAAGTCACCTAAGTCTAGGACAAATCAACCTAATAGTATAACAAAAAAGAATAAAAATAAAGGCAAGGAGAAAATGCAAAGAGAAAAAAAGAATTGTGAGACAGAGACAGATCAAGTGGAGTGGATAAAAAAAAAAAAGATACACATATTTAAAACTCATTGAATTTAAATTAAAACATCAAATAATATAAAAATACACATGTGAAAGCAAAAAAAAATCCCTGAATTTAATGCTTTTCAAATTCAAATTTTTAAAGCATGAAAAATTAATATGAAAATTTTGTATTATATAGCACAAGTTTTAAATTAAAAAAAATTGAGGGGGGTCTGCCTCTTCAACCACATGCCCCACTGGAGAATTAAATGGGCGTAGTTGTGTGATTGTTTTTTTTTTTTTTTGGGTAGGTCATAGTTGTGTACTTGTGTGATTGTTTTTTCTACCAAAAAAAACTTTTATTTTTCATGGTAAAAATCAATGATCCTAACATTTTGGAACATTAATGGTTTGAAAAATATGATATTGTATTTAAAATTCTTATATCAAAATCGTAATTAATCTAAAGTTAAGAGACATGCGCATTATAAATTTTCCCTTCATATTATTCCCTCCATCCCAAATTTTAGGTTACTTTTAAAGAATTTTTTTATCTCAAAATATAAAATACTTTAGGTATATTAAAATTTCATTAAATGTACAAATTTTAATATTACTCTTCTCTCTTTGTAATTAAATTTCCTCCATTCTCTTTTTAATATATTATATAATAGGTATTTTTGAAATTTTATATTTTTGTTTTGAAAATATAAAATTGTTAAGTACTTAAATATATTTAATAAGATTTACTGATATATAAGATTTTGTTTAAAAATAATTTATCATTTAAGACGAAGAGAGTATTAAGTTAATTTAAGCTCAGCATTGAATTGAGAAAGTAATACTTTTAAAAAGCATAGACTTTGTATTTTCTAACAAATTGAAGTTCCTCCCCTAATTAACGATATCAATGCATCTTACAATAAATATAAAAGATATATTATAAAGTCATCCACCACTTTGTTCTAATGCGGTGAATGATTATACGCTACATTGTACAAGATCTAGATTCACTTAATAATTATATATATACATATATATAGGCTTTTGCATTGATATTTTTATTTTTTTTTTCTTTTAAGGAAGGCAAAGCGAAAAGCCATTATCTTTTCGCTAAAGCGATAAATAAAAGAAAGACTTTGAATTGTAAGGTTTTGAATCAAAATTCAGATATGAAGTTGTATGAACCTGATGGAAGTTAATGAAATGCTTTTATTCAAATGTTAGACATTTAATATAAAAAGAACGTTAAATTATGCAAAACTTACCTTCACTTTAAAATAATTGCATATAATTTCTCATATTTAAAAGTTTAAAACAAAACCTTTCTATCCTTTTTATTTCTTTGCGACAAACTCCACTATTGTTATTTTTAATTATCCAACTAACAGAAGTTGTCATATTATATTTTAAAAAACTTATATAATAGCTTATGTGACATCAAATGTAAATTACTAATAACTTTATAAAAATTTATCCATATTTTTTTTATTATTATTAACTTACATTGGATGCATTACAACAATAAAAACTTATATGAGTGCTTATTTTTTTCCCTACAAAAGTACCTTAAAAAGGCTCCTAAATGTAGCACTTTCATATATGGGAATGTTTAGAAAGCGCTCCGACAAGGTTACAAATGACCTTTTTGTCCCCAAAAAAATAGCAAATGACCTTTTTGTTTTCACTGTAAATAACAAATATGCAAACTGATATTATTAAATAATAATTAAATAGATCAATGTTATATAAAAAATATCATAATTTTGTACCTTGTAAAATCTCCAAATGCTCAGCATATTTAGTTACCAAATCTAAAGTAATCAAGGGTCTAAATCTTATAAGAATTACCAAGTTTGTAATTAGTACAAATGGGATCCTTAGTTTTTATAGTTTAAAATAATTCAAAATCATTTATTAAACTTTCAATTAGAGTAAAATAATGTATCGAAAGCATGAGATACCTCAAAGGAATAAAAAAATTCAAAACAATTGAAAAATATCAAAGATTGAAAAACAGAGCAATGTGCCGTGGTATGTGCACATGTGCCACTAGGACTTCTCCTCCATGCCACATGCACCTGCGGTGTGTTGCACCATATCAAACAACATTTCTATCATTATCTGACAACAAATTCAAGTAACTTTCAACGTGACCTATTTCTTCATTCGACATCCGAATGAAATGATTTAAGTGTCTGTAGAAAGTTCTTTTCACAAACTAACTAATGGCATAGGTTTTACTTCCATATTAAGTCACGAGTTAAACACCCAAACACATTTTCAATTATTTTCTCAACTCTAAGGTGTTCAAAAACGCACATAAGTACCAAATGTCATTCCTAATACTCAGATCATATTCAATTGATTCAATATTACCTATACAATACACCAAATGCAAATATTTCCAACCATAATAATTTTTCACTCCTCAACCTTTTAAATATCAAAAACTGAAAGGAGAGGTTTAGCATTGCAACTTTACCATCAATGTTTACAATTGAATTCAAATCAATAACCTTACATTTGCACTAATATTTTAACCTTATAAAACACTTGGACAACATACGAACATCTCACGATCCAAAATACATTCTTAAAAGTCATTAACATAAAAACTGCAAGTACATGCAAAAGATAACTTATTTGGCAATATCCAATGCATTACTTAAAAAATAGAACGAGGAGGCTTTATAGTAAGAATTTTATGAATTACTAAACCTCCAAAGTTTTTTCCTTTTCTGCACTAGAGTTAGAGCCTATAAAAAATTAAAAGAGAGGGATGAGTTTAGCCACTTAGTGTTGGATAAGGAGGAGTAACGGAAGATTAACATTTTAAAGTTTCTATCCTAATGTGAATCGAACGAACTCATTTAATTCAAGGTGAATAGAAAAATTATCTTTTAATTCTTCGATTTTAGCGCGTGTTCTCTTTAAAAGTTTAAATCTCAAAAGCTAATAATGCAAATCTGCTCCCTCTACCAGTATTCACACGAACAGCTTTCTAACTCGACTAGCGTACTAGTGCTCCCAGCATCTGTTCTTCTTTGAACGTTAGTTTTTCTTTCTATGGGGTGTTTCATGGCTCTCAAAATATTTTTTTCCATTAGAACTTTTCTAACTCTCTATTTCTTTATGAAACACGTCCCTATCTATATATATATATATATATATGAATTAGAGTTTTCGTCTTCCACTTAAAAAGCCCACAAAAATTTGATTAAATTTATCTTATAAATTTAAATTATAAAACTGACATGATATTCTCTTATATCATGTTAGTTATTAAATTTAATCTATCATATAAAATTAAATTTAAAACAAAAACAATATAAAATAAAATAAAATAATATAATATAATATAATATAATATATATCACATATATAAATTATATTATATATATATATATATATATCTACACAAATATATATACATGTGTGTGTGTGTATTTTTTCAAAAAATATATATTGTATTATATATATTTAATTTTATATATCATATACATATATCATATATATATAAGATATATACACACACAAGAATATATATATATATATAATTATATTTTGAATTTTATATTTCATATAAAATATATATAAATATTTATTAAATAAATAAATATATATATATATATATAATTCATTCACTCTATATTACATTCATTGAATCTAGACATATTCTAGATTTAATGAACTTGGACAGTATAGCTCAAGTTAGGTTGTTCTTGTGTGTGATCTTGTAGGCCCATATAAAGTTGGTAGTAGGCTAATTACACTATTAGCCCGCAAGTTACAAGTGGCTTTTAGCAAGACATTGCAATTACCCAATTCACATGGGGATTGATGATTCGATGTAACCTATCGTACAACCGTATCACATCTTTTTGTCACGCAATATTTTGGTCAAGTATGAGATGTAAAATTATCACTCTCTTTTACCTGATCATTACTTTCTCAATCTCTAAGTGGACTGACTATAGTAATGAAAAAATCCTTTCTATTATAGTATGACCATATGTTTTCTCAATCTTACTCATTAAGGGGACCGGTAATATCTCTCACTTAATGTGAGGAAAAAATTTTATCTTGACCACTCATATTCCTATGCATGAATATCACTAAACTCAATCATAGGGTTTATGATCGCTCGGTCAAAGGTGACTTTTGACTAAGTCAAAGTTCAGTGATCATTATGTAGGAATCCATGATAATCTCAGGTCAAAGAGCTTAGTGATATAGTTATATATAAAATAAGCTTGTGACTTATACCATGTAACTTTTTCATAGCAAGTCTATCCAGCACCTTGTACTCTTTCGAATGTTTATAACTTTGATTTGTATCTATATAATTAATCAAAGTCATACTAGTCTTGTTTCATCTATGATCCCTCATAGATGACCGACTAGGGATATTTAAGACAATTGCTACAGTTTGTCTAAGAATACAATTATCACGGTGAACATGCAATTGATATGATAACAAAATTCATTAAATAACAATGTGCATAATACAATGATTGGCCTTAAGGTACATTTTTTAACATTTAGTAACTAAGGTACATCTACCCTATACAGTTTAACAGTTATATCAAATGAAACAACACATATAACTATGAATTGATTATTCAAATGTATCAATTACATGTGATACAAGTTATATTTTCACAATTCGATATATATAATTGTATTTCTCATCTCAATCACAAAGTGCATTGTCACAAAACACACGTACATGCAACAATGACTTAACTCATCATCTCAATACACTTTACTACTATAATGGCACAATCTTTATCACGACTTGCTGCAAACTTAACAACCATGTGACACTTCAAATAAACACATATATATGATCAAACCATCCTTATACTCTCCTTATATCTTCTAACTGAAATCGTGAACTATAATATCAAATAGGACTTCGTCCGTATGAATGGATTATCCAAAATCACTAATTATGAGATGTGACCTAACTAAAGATCATAACACTTAGTCTTAAATTTTTGGTGTGTCGTATACCCTAAGCTAACCTCCTCAACAAATAGGCGAAAATAGCTAAGTTTTAGTCTCTTGACAAACTATAGGACAATCCCTCAATAAACAGTGGGATAAAGCTATGCCTTCGTGCACTGAAAGGCAACCGTATATATCATATAGATTTTACCTACTTTTTTCCTTATACGAACTCCCGTCAATTGATCATACAATATACAATACTTACTCTTTTCACATTTTTATTTATTTCAATTTTAACACTTGAGTTTACGATAATACGCTACCCAAGTGAGCATCAATATTATTTTTACAACATTCTTCACTTCTATTCTCAGTTTATCCTATTCAATTCTCATTTAGCCTCACACATCATAACCAAATACTAATACAACCACATCATCATCATTATCATATCATGTATTACACATCATAAATTTCTCATTTCAATACAACATTATAGT
The DNA here is from genome assembly GCF_029017545.1 of Prosopis cineraria. NCBI lineage: Eukaryota > Viridiplantae > Streptophyta > Magnoliopsida > Fabales > Fabaceae > Prosopis > Prosopis cineraria. The sequence continues at coordinate 13,932,152 of NW_026555333.1, forward strand.
TTGAAGTTCATTGCAATTTCACCCTTACATTTTAGCTTAAATCAAAGTGAATATACTATCACACATTTCATAGCATGTTTACACATTCATAATCACAAATATATATACAAATAAACATATTTCACTTCATAATTCAATTAATACACAACTACCTAAGATAAGGTTTCTCGGTTATCTCAAATATTTGAAAGGTTAAAATTTTACCCCTCAAAATATGCTTCCAAGCTTGCTTCCCTAGCTACATACAGTGCTCCGATGATTAATTTACAGTTAATCAAGTCCTACTCATTAATGTTGTCAAATACACACTTTCAACTCTTATTTTCTATTTCTAAAATACCCAATACCCTTATTTTTTATAGTTGAGCCTATTCATTAGGTTTATTAATTCTCTTTGGCTCCGAATAGCTTCATTAAACTCCCATATTATCATTAATGGCTTTTCAACTAAGTCTATCTACTATAATAAATGACATTTTCAACCATTAATGGGCCTATAACTACCAAAATGTGTAAACTAATATCCTTAAGTTTAAATACCTCAAACAATTCCAATTAAATCATTCAACGGATTTGGACTCATAACTTATATGGATCAAAAATTATCTCCCATTGTCAAACCCTAACTTAAATCTTTATGAAAATGGAAGAGAAAGGAAGGAAAGGACTTTAGGACACTTACCTTAGGTGTTTTTAGCTTCAAAATGCTTCCAAATCTCAAAGGAAAAAAACCCTATCAAAGTGAAAGGCATTCTCTTCATTTCCTTTATCTTTTTTTTTTTATTTTTCGCATCAATTCATGACAAAATTTTGTAGAAATCACACCATACGTTGCAGCATATGGTATAGAGAAGGTTGTCTTATGTCTCTTGGCCTTATGCGCCGCGGTATGTAATACAAAATTTTTTCTACTTGTTTTTCTTCACTTTTTGATTTTAAAATGATTCAATTTCACTTTAGACTCAGTTTATACTTGAAATCCCAACTAAAATCGCTCATTAGTCTTTTCTAATCACACACCATAAAAATCTTACTTATTTACCCTTAATTATGTTTATTATTGGGGGTAAATTTTCAGAATATTACACACCCTCCCTTTCCTTTTTTTCATATTCCTGAAAATATAAAACTTGTTTGACACGAAAATATAAAACTTGTTTGACACAAAAATATATTAAATGAGAAACATATATTTCTGTACCATAAGATAAAAATGATTAAAAAAGATAGTTATCTATAATAATAATATTATAATAATAAAGATGTAATGGATACTATACATATTTATTTTTATGCATATTTATTTTTATAAATAAATGTAAATAATTTTTTCCATATATAAAAATTCATTTACATCAGAGTACTGGGCAGGGATTATGCTATGGACAAATATAGAAACAACATGCTGGCCAACCAAGAACCGGAAGAAAACACACGAAAACAAAAGCTAGCCGATAGAAAAAGAACGAATCGCAGTAATTTGAATGGCAAGACCTGGAATTTAATTTGATGATAATGTATAATATTTTAATTAATCCTCCCATGATCAGGATCTCACTTCTAAAACTCCTTCCCTGTTAGGTTCTCTTATCACCTATTAGGAAAATAAAAATCACTTTATTATTTATACACATAACATATATATAGTGGGCGTTAATATATATGTGATTTGTTTGTCAAATATATATATATATATATATATTTGAGCTGCTTATTGGAGAGATGCTTTGTTTCGACAAGAAATATATTCTCCATATGATATTGGCGATTGGAACGGTGGAGTCGGAATCTCTATTGTGTTGTCTGATTAATTATTAATTCTTTTAATTAAAAGTGGCAATCCCAAAACTAATCGTTCTGAATTGGTCTCCTTCTTACAGTCTATGTTTGATTCTCTTGGGAATATTTTACAGCTTGGAATTTATTCATCCCACTACGTGCGCAACTCAGGAAAATATTAAAGCGTATTAGATGCTTGTGCACCCAATTAATAAGATTTAATCTGCGCATATATTTATAGAGTGTTGAACTCCAAAAGCAAAAATAAAAAAGCTAATAATTGATTGTGTATAATTATTGATTAAGAAAACTCCAAGGACATGTAATATCATTTAGAAAAAGCTAATAAGTATGTTGTGGTTTTCAAATGATGTCATCATCTTCTAGATGATTGTTTGACAAAAAACGCAATTCGGCGGAATCTTAACATAAACTTTGATTTCAGATAGACGTCTATGTACTAGTTAATTATAACCTACTGTGTTAACCCCTGTCAGGCGGGTGGTTTAATTCATTAAGAAAAATTTATAAAAAAATTACATTTACGCCTTACATAAAAAAATTTATTATTAAAAAATTTTATAAAATTTATAAAATATTCTCAAACTTCAAATTTTACATATTTATAATTTAATTAAGGATATTGATAATTAAACGACTACCAAATGATCATTGTTCAATTGTTAATATCCTTAATTAAATTGTAAATGTGTAAGATTTAAAGCTTAGAAATATTTTATGAGTTTTTTGAGATTTTTTAACAATAATTTCTTTTTTATGAGATTTAAATATAATTTTTCCAAATTTAAATGTCTATACTCTGTCCGTAATTTAGTAATTTTCTTTTCCGCAAAAATCCGTACATAAAATATTATTAGTTCAAGGTGAATTTTTTTGGGATGTGAGCTGCATTATTATTTTGATCCCTTCCTCATAGTTCCTCCTTCTAAATTTATTTAATTGTACGCACTACAGCTTTTCTTTTGGGTGTTATAATAATTTTTTTTGGCCAAAGGGGTGTTATAATTAATTGAACTGACTCTACAAATAGAAATATATAATTCATTGGACTTTTTTGTTGGTCAAATAATTCCTTAATTGGGCTTAATTATGCCAATTTTGTTATTTTAGTAAAAATGTCCATAAAGAGTGAAAAACGCATCATTCTAACCGTAAATGGAATGGAATAGAAAAAGAATGGAATAAAAAAATAATTTTGTGGATATGAAGTATCTCTGGGAAAATTAATTTTGATGACTAAATTCAGAAATTTTTATTCCGAATTAAAGATTCCTCAGGGTACTAATAGAATTGATTCTTTTAAATTTTTATTAAAAGATGTGCTCACGCATTTAGTATTTAATCCTATTTTAATGAATATTACCTGACATCTTAAAGAAAAACACTTGTATGCAATAAAAAAAATGATAAATTCTCATAGTTGTACTCATAAATTTATGAGAGAATAATATTTAAAGCTCTCTCAAGATAACTTATTATAATGAGAGCCTATAAATTTTACATCACATATTATTTTATATATATATATATATATATGTTGTTGTTAAAAGTTAAACACTAACTTGTATTATTTGGTTAGAGTTTCTTAAAAAATTTAACAAGTCAAGATTCAAGATTCAGTTAATAGTTGAATGGATGAGAATGAAAACTTAAAAATAAAAAGATGTTTGTGTTTTCTAACTACTTATAATAGGAGAGGTTCGTATAAGTTTTAAAAATAAAAATTGAGATATCTATAATTAAAGAGAAATAAAGAAAAAGTCAGAATATTTTACTCTATTTTATAACTACATTTTAATTACAAATCTAAAAGTTTAAATGTGAAGCTTACGTCCTACTTTGAGTAAAACTTTAATTTGGCATGCTAGTTCTTACTTTTAAGTTTAAGCTTCTTGCGTTATCGGAGAATTTGATGTAAAAAGGAAACATGCATAATTGGTTAGTTTTAACATCAACGATGATGACGAGCTTTAATGCCCGAGGTTAGATCAGTAAATCTCCTATCAGCCTTACCGTGATGGGAAAAAGTCTTGATGTTAGATTTATTATATATCTTACAACAATAAAACAAAACAAAAATCATTCGTGTGAGGGATGGGGAGAGTTCTACCACTTGAAAATCAATAGGATTAGTGCACGTTTATTAGTTACGCATTGACACCATCAAAAGTCAAAACCATGATTTTGATAGAAGATATACAATTAAATATAATAATTTTGATGATTTTTAATATAAAACACCATTCTGCCTTTATTATAAGATACTTTTAATCATTTCATACATTTTAAAAAAAATTAATTTTTTTATATCATAAAAATGATATGAACTTTTATTTTTATCCTTAATTTTAAATCATGATACAATTACATTAAATACTATTACTTTAATTAAGAGAGGGTAAAATTAAAAAAATGTTATTTAATTATCACAAAGTACTATATTATTTAGATAAAAAATTACTTCTAAAACGTGTCATACAAATAAAATCAAGGAAGTAGGCTCTTATTAGATGTTGTCATAACCCAATCATTAAATTGTTTAAGGCATTGATTCACTGATTGGGTTGTGATTGAATTATAGTCAAGCCAATTTCAATTAAAATAATATTTTTTAAATACCACTTAAAAATAATATATATAGAAAAAATTATATAATTATTAGACTTATATATTCTTACAATGTCTGTACCTAATCAAATCAAAATATATAGATCTTTTGTATATTATTTATTCAATAACAAGCTATTTTTATTCATATTGACACATTAAAAATAACTGGATAAAAATATCTTTTATATATATATATATATATATATAAAAGATGAGTATCTAAGTTTTTCCTCTGATTAACAATATTTGTTCATATATATTATCATACAAGCCCAACACTATATGTTACAGGAGGCTTTAATAAGTAACTTGGTGTAAAAATTTCTGCGCATTTATGAAAATGCTGTTGCGTTTTTGTACGCCGATTTCCCTTTAATCAGTGTAGAAAGGCCTTTTTGTAGTAATGCAAATATGTGCTGTAGTATTTGTTCATGTTAGTCTCATATATACTAATATAACCTACTTAAAATATTATTTATTATCTTTTACAAATCTCCAAAATCATTAAGTATGTAGATTAATTGTTCAACTAAGCTAGTATATGTTGAAATATTTTTAAAATGAAAAGATGTCTTTTTTAAAAAGTCATACCTTTATAAATTAATGAGTTATGTCCTTATAAATTAAGGAATATTTTTATGAAAGGTTGTGTAAAAAGTTAGAGTCATCAATACCATGCATTTCCAAATTTTAAAGGCACTTTTGAAAGAATATAAACTTAAAAAGTGTCATTTGATGAAAGGAAACGTATTTCAAATAAATTCTACGTATTAAAAAGATCTTTTTTCATGGAAAGTTATTACAAATAACCTTTAGTTAATATTAATTATTAAATTATGCAGGTCCATGAACTAACACAAGGATGTTCATAAATTAACATAAAGTTATTCATAAACTAATATAAAGGTTATAAACCAATATCGATTGTAACTTTTAAGAAAGTTTTATTACTTAAAATGTATCATTTTAACACATCAATTCAGTACTTATAAATACCCTTCACCATCACTCATTTGGAATATCTAAAAAGGAGATCTATTGTGAAATTTATTGCTTTTATTCTTTGAGTGCACAATAGATAAAGTCAAATTATCACTTTATAAAAATTATTATTGTCTTAGCTTAAGTCTTAGTAATACAAATCACACTCCTAGGTCTTTATTGTATCATAAAGAAAATTCATCATCAACTCAACTTGTATCTAAAAATTAGAATAAGTGTGAGCAAATTAAGCTTAAAGAAAAGTGTTACTCACGTCTTGAAGATGATGTGAATAACTTTTTTCTTTATCTCTACTTTTGTCCTTGGGAGAGCCATACCTGCCAATTAAACAAGTTTCCATAACTAACCATAGCCACCAATAAATCATCTAATATTTTTTTTACCAACAATAAATCATCTAATATATATAATACTAAAGAAAAATCAACCGACAAATAAAAATGCAAAATAAAAGTTTTAGGTTTGTTGATTTTTTTTAATAAAATGATTGTAATCAATTGTCCATTATTCTGCACAATTTTGACCAGTTCTAATTTTGAATGATTTTTGGGAGTTCTATATCAAACATATGGTTGATTTCTAGCCCAACTGGTCTGGTCCAATTCTGATAACATGGCCCTTATTAATTATAGGATTTGCATTCCGTACTCATTAGTCTGATGAGCACGGCATGCTCATCATCTCAAGGTGATCTTGGCCCTTTATTTTACTCCAAAATAACTTTTGGCATTGATTTTAAATTAATTTCTAAATATTTTATATATTATATTTATGAAAATAAAAAAATTATTATTAAATCATGAGTGTCTAAAATATATCTTGGTAGTCAACTTATAAAAATTATAAAAAAAATTCTAACATTAAATTGAATTATCCAAATTATATCTAGATGGTCGATTTATAAAAGATGTGAAAAAATTTATATTAAATTGAACTATTTGGATTAAATATGTACTGATGAGATTAATTGTTAACAAATTTATTAAAAAATTAATATTTTTTATGCATTTTTATTTTGGTAAATATAGAATAAAAATAAAAATTTTAACATGGATTATCTAGGCTTTGTCATAAGTGATGTGTATGATATATAGTGCTAATCAATTTTTTTATAATTTTTATTTTTACAAATATAATATTTAAAATATTTAAAAATTAATTTAAAATTAAGATAAAATGAAGGGTGAAGATCATCTTAAAGGTGATGAGCACATAATGTGAATCCATTAATTATATTGTTAAACTGTTAATTCGTTAGGTAAACATCGGAGAAGTAAAGTATAAAAAGCATCTCAGCATTGACTTTGTATATGGGCTTGAGTGACTTGCCATTAATCAAGACCCAATCAAAGCCAATGAACACCAAAAATCTAAGCATTGTGAGAGTGACAGCTTAATTAATGATAGCCTACGTACCTTTCATTTCATTTTCATCCTTCTTAATTTCCTTCCATTGAAACATTACTATTAATACTATCAACTTCTCTCACACACACACCCAACATAGAGCATCACATCAATCAAACTATATATAATTTTTTTTTGGGGGGGGGGGTTGTGATCACTAATTAGAAGTAGACAATACAATATATACAATTCGTGGTCTAGCAAGCTAGGGAGGGGACCAAATAATTTTATTGATTTTCAAGTATGATGACTTGTGATTAATTTTATAGTTCACCAAAAATATTCATAATGAAATGTCATACCAAAAGCATGAAGCCCGACAGAGAGGGCAACATAAAAACAACGCCATATACATGCCAACAAAGTTAAATTTAAGTTTGAGTTATATAAAATGGAATAACAAACGAAATAAATGTTTAAATTAAAACGCATGCATGACTTAACCAAATCAAATCCATTATGAAAAGAAATTTACAAGAACCGAGTGAGTTTTACATACATATTTCTAAAAGATTATTCTATATGGGTGTAGCGTTTGTCAATAGACTTTTACAAAAATGTGCTTTAATTTTGATGAACACCAACTGATCAACATTAAAGCATTTACTGACGAATGAAGTTCTTCTGATGCAATTAGCCAATTAGAGAAACATACATCATGTAATTAAACTGTATACACTAAAGATGAACCATTAATTTGTCTATTAATTAGAAATCAAAAGTTTCAACAACATGCCTTCCATTATCACCAAGCAACACTATAGCCGAACCATATGTAAGTGTTTGTTTGACTTTTTTCCCAATGAAATAACTCATCTAGATACAGTGAAAATGCATGTATATATAGCTAGGTGGAAGTATATTTTAAATTATCATTATACATAATATAATATTTTATGTCATATTCAAAAATCACGGACAGCAAAACTCTAATTTCAATCACTAACAAGAATTCAATCTAACCAAAAAAAAATTAATTTCTCATAGCATGATGAATTAAAATTTGAATTATTTATAAAAAAGAATGTCTGCATTAAATATTTAACAGCATCTCAAATGTAATTATCTCCAATAAAAAAAACGTATAAGAAATTAAAAAACTCATTTCAGTCTCCATGCAAAGCATTGGTAACTGGCCTGATTTGTCAAAAAGGTTGAATATATATTTAGTTGTATTAAAAGCCTTGGTTACCATTCATAACTCACAACTTGCTTGCCCTGCCATTGAGCATATGTTTAAGGTTGAATTATATATTACTCTCCTAAATTTTAAATATTATATATATATATATATAACCTCTTTAACCTTTAAAATTTTACAATGAACACCCTTTAATTCTTTTATTTATATAGATAAACCTATATAATTAATTTTATACATTAATTATTTACACATAACTTAAAGTTTAGAGACATTATCTGTATATCAATTAAAGTATGGGGGGCTTAAATGCACACAAAAATAAAGTTTAATAAGGCATATAATTAATAATTAGGAGTTATTTGTATAAACCTGGCTCAATGAGGTTTATAATTAAGTTGTAAATGTTAAGAGAGTTATTTATATATGATTTAAAATTTAAGAGAGTTGTGTGTAATTTAGCCTATGTTTAAATATTTTGAGTTCTTTTAAAAAGAATAATTAAATTCACAAAGAATAATTTACTGGAACTCAAATGCATCTATACAATTGTCAAAAATATTAGACTTATATAATATTCAAACCATATAGATTTTCATCTTTAATGTGTGCCAGCGTGCCTAGTTGGGAGAGGAGAACAACAATCAAAGAAAAATAATATGATTTATAAATAAGAACAAATCATATCATTTATAAGTCATCAATTCAAAATATGTAAAACTTTCCGGATATAATTTACCTAATTAAACGAAAAAATCATCATAAAAAATAATCATTCCTTGATGCGACCGTAGCAGCCTGATGATACAATTAAAATGATAAAAAAATCCTCATTCACTGAAAAAATAAAATGATTAAAACAATGATGTTCCTTTCAAGTTTCAACGATGTGACAAGTTGACACACACGCACACACAACACGTAGCGCTTGAGAAAAAAGTAATTAATAAAGGCATAGTATGTGGTATTTCAATGGCGAAAGATGTATGTGATCAGTGCTTACCAAGTTGTTTTTGGATTAATATTCAATTATAATGGCATCGATTGTCAAAGACTAAATTCAGATTCGCAGCCAAAAGCGTTGAAAATTAATATTAACTCCGGAAAAGGACAATAGGGGGTTCACAATTTAATGAGATATGTTTGACATAAACAAATATATATTCATATAAATTTAACTTATCTATTTTTTCAATCAGTCTCCCTTTCAAGCACTGCAAATAATAATAATTTATATATAATAGCTTGATAATAAATATCAATGGAGAGGCCCTGCCGTTGAACATTTTTTATGCCCACATTTTGTTTGTCATTCAAATCTGAATTATTAACCACGATAAATCGAAAAATTAGTTAATAAACAATGCCGTCTCGTTTTGGATATACGATCCCGTTCTTTTCACAGACCTCATCATCCAACCACAAAATATTTTATGCATTTATAGTGAATAATTATGCGTGAAGAAAGATTTAAGATAGTTATTAAGTTGACACGTTACTGGTTTGTTTTCTACTCAAATCAAAATAACTGAGGTTTTTCGCCCAATACTTTTAACTTATTTTCATATTTAAATTCCGCTTACTTTATTATTAGAAATATTATGTAGAGTACAAAGTGTATATATATATATATATATATTCTTTGTTAAAAAATATAAGATATTTTTAACCGAATCTCACATCCCAATAAAATAATTACCGACTTTTAAATTAATTCTATTTTTTTATATTTACTCATATTAAATACTTTATAATAAATATAAAGTCATTTATTAACAGGGGTATTTTTAAAAAAATAATATAATTATACTTTAAAAGATTTAAAAATATATTATATTTTTAAATATCTAATTTTTTAAAAAATATTTTATATTTTTTAATGAAAGAAGTATATATTTTAGCCAAGAGTACAAAGTGTGTATAAGGTTAATAAAAATGAGAGCGTATATGTACGGGACAATGCAGAGATATAGATAGACTTTGCCAATCACGCCTGTTATTTCCTATCAATAAATAATATTTATGAATAGTCAAGAAAATTTAGTGACTGAATAAAATCTAAAAAATAAAAGCTCTTTTAGTGTTTTGATCTACCAAAGGGACATATAAGAGGATTTGTATTTACTCATATTTGGAACTTTTTGACAAAATTTTTGCAACCATGTTAGAGATGGTGGTCGAATGAGTGTAAGAAGGTAAAAATTAAAATTAAAATCAAGAGTTTGATTTTCACTGTGATCCGAATTTTAAAACAATTGCCCAATTTATGCCGAGCAAAACTTGACTTGATTATAAATTTATAATTGGGTGAGATGACTATATTAATATTTATTCTCTCTAATCTTATTTTATAAATTATTTTTATCAATCTCATCAATATCAATACAATAAAAATATAAAAAAAAAAATAAGTAAAATTTTAAATATAACCCATAAATAAAAAATAAAAAATAAAAATAATATAATATTATCTTTTTTGTTTTTTTTCTTTTGCTTTTTAAAAGTAGCTTGAAAGTTTTAATTTAAAATAAAATAATTTCATCAATTAATAATTTATAAAATAATATATATGATGATAGGATTATATATTTTTGGCTTTTTTAACACGAAAAATGAATAAATTATTTATGATTACCTGGCCCCCGCCAGAAATGCGAGAACGAGAACTATCATTATCTATACCTATTGTCAGTGTGGTCCATTGGATGATGTAGTTTTACCGTGCCCAACAGTTTTTCTTTATTTTCCTTTTTTTTATATTAAAAAAATGAGATTTTCATTGAAAAAAAAAAAAATTGTGATCAGGGACACAGTGAAAAATAGTTTGTGGATGTGGGGCCGGTAATAAAAAATTGGTATGATCCCTATAATTAAATCAAAAATTTAATTTACATAAAATTGAAAAAATTGAGGCATGCTCTCTCTATTTTTATTTATAAATTATTTCTACTATATTTTATAATAATTACAAAAAACTTTAAACTTTATTAATTAGTTTTAAAATTAAAACAAGTTTTTATCTTTACTTTTAATAAATATTCTTAAATTTTATTATTAATATTTTATTTAAAATATTTAATAATATAAAAATATAAAAAAACATTAAAAATTAATAAATGTTTTATAAATAATATTAATTTTTTTATTTTTTATTTTATAAATAAGATAAGAGGAATATTTGGCTTTTTGGTGTGCCTGATCAATATAAAAAACCGTACGCAGGCAGCATTTCTATCAGGACATATATGGAAAACGACGCCGAAAAGTGCTATGGCGGCGTTTCTTAATTAAAACACTGCCTCTGGTGGTGTTTGTTGGGAAACACCTCCTCTAAAGATGTCTACTGAACCAAACGGGAGGCATTTTGTCACGGGCTGAGAGTCTGGCGCAGCACACGGCGCCCGTGCGGCGTCCTGAAGGACCCCATAATCCTCAGGACAAGCCTTACCACGTACGGATCACACTGGTTTCGCCCTGCCATGGGCTCATCAGGGAGGCGGCACTAGCCCCCGACCAGTTGTGCACACAGTCCGAAGACTGAGGCAGAACACCCCCAATGCTAATGTCGCCCCCTTTACCCATATTGTGCGAGGCTAACCAGCGGACCGTTCATTATCTTGGTCTTTACACGGTCACGGAAATATCATCCGTGACATTCTCCCACACCCAATCTAGCACGCCCTCGTGCTAGGGGAGAACGACTCCGCCCAAGGATCGTACGTACAGTACTGCCACAAACACATCAGCTTACTTGCTGAGTGGCCACCCGAGTCCTGCACTCTTCGGACCTACTCGCACCCGCGAGCCAACAGGAGTGGAGTCGACAACGGCCAACCATCCCGCCCGAGTCCCCACTTTTGGACCCACCTGCTCGGAGGCCTTTCTGGAGCGGTGCCGAGGCCGACCAGTCCCAACGTGGGACCCCACGCGCACACGGCAGTAAAGTACGTCCTGCTCTGATACCACTCTGTCACGGGCTGAGAGTCTGGCGCAGCACACGGCGCCCGTGCGGCGTCCTGGAGGACCCCATAATCCTCAGGACAAGCCTTACCACGTACGGATCACACTGGTTTCGCCCTGCCATGGGCTCATCAGGGAGGCGGCACTAGCCCCCGACCAGTTGTGCACACAGTCCGAAGACTGAGGCAGAACACCCCCAATGCTAATGTCGCCCCCTTTACTCATATTGTGCGAGGCTAACCAGCGGACCGTTCATTATCTTGATCTTTACACGGTCACAGAAATATCATCTGTGACAATTTGCCTGTGAAACGCCTCCAAGGGAGGAGCTTTTCCCAAACGAACTCAACAGGGAAAATTCACTCCATCGATAAATTGGTGGGAGCATATTCTACACTCCCAAGGATGTGCCTTTTTTCTATAATTTTAAGTAGTTTTTAATTTAATTTTTTCTACTTTTTTTAATTTTATTTTTAATTCATGTTTAATAATTTTTGTAAAAAAATATGTGCAGACTCTGAATTTTTGTACTTGTGATATTTGTCAAGAAAGCTCTAGCGTCTGGGTTAGTAAAATTTTTATTTTATAAATATGTTTAAATATTTTTGTTCCATATAGTTAATTTTTTTATTCCATTTATGTGAATGTTCAAAATAAATAAGTGATGTTATAAAAATTTGTGAACGTATATGTAATATTATATTTAGCTAGTTTTTTGTTGAATTTCATGGAGGTGTAATACTAAAATAAATTAGGTAAAAAATATTTGAAAATAATATTTTAATGGATAGAAATTATATTCATTAATCATGGAAGAATTATGTTTGTTGATTATGACAGAAATATCATAAAACTTAAATTTTTTTGGTGATGGATAGATTGTGGATTACTATGCCTTGAACTACTGAAACATATTTAAATGGGCTAGAAATATTTTTATATTTTGCAATGTCATGTGAAGATGGAGTTGAACTTGATCTTTGTGTATGTCTAGCATGATATGCTAGAACACTTGATGTTAAAACAATTTCCTTGAAATATGCATTTTGGGCAATACATGGGGTGGCACGTGATAGGGTAGATGGATTTAGAGATGTCTCAGCAAGAATTGAAATATTAGTTTTAGTGTATCAAGAAGATCCTATTATAATATAGTTCATGATATATTTGAAGTGCTACAAGAAAAAAAAATTTCTAATGAAGTAGATGGTTGAGATTCATTATTTTTGAATCAAACAGATGAAAAATTTAAATTTTTTTATAAATTTTTAAGAGATGAAGAGCAACCTTTTAATTTACACATAAGAACAAATCATAAATTAAAGAAATTTCTCGTATTTACAGGTAAACTGTATTTCTACTATCATATTGTAATGTTTGATTTTTTTAATATGAGTGAGACTAATCAATTACTCTTTATGTTTAAAAATATAAGATATTTTTGATGAGTTAGATATTAAAAAATATAAGATATTTTTAATTTTTTGATGTATAATTATTACTTTCTTTAAGTATTCTTATTGATAATAATTTTATATTTATTATAAAATATTTAATAAAAATAAATATAAAAAAATAAAATTAATTTAAAAATAAAAATTATTTTATTAAAAAAATAAAATTTAATTAAAAATATTTTATATTTTTTAAAAGAGAGTATAAAGCAGAGGGTTGATATGCATGTTCATTTTTTATATTATAAGATTTTATCATAAAAATGACGATCCTCTGGTCTTCTGACATAAACCCAATGAAGCAAGAGCGAGACAGCCAAAATTCTGGAGATTTTCAACTCCTTTTAGAAAATATTGAGACCATTCTTGACCATCTGATCAAGTCACCCGGATTAACACGATGACTTTCATATACAGTATTTTTATACTTAAAGTATTCTCACAGCTGGTAATTAAGAGATTAATTTTTTAAAGAATTTGAGCCTCGTCCGAGGGATTGTCCTTTCTTGAACAATGTTTTTCTATATGCATTTCAAGAAATCGAATCTTACAAATGCTTAGGGGACTCACACCGTTACATAAATTATTTTTTAACTGCTATTTATATGATTTTTATGAATACAAATAGTTTTTGCATAACTTCATGCAGTTTTTGCATTACATACGCATGTAATTAATCTGTTTATGTTTGGTTTTGATTTCCTCCCTCTACTCTGAATTGTTGGCTCTTGCCTAGCTTCAATGCTATGGCTTCTTTGCTGGTAAAAAAAAATCTATTAAATTTGTTTAGTTATTGATTTGAACCTGAAATTAATTCTTAAGGTGTTAAATTTCCATTCAAATCATGAGAATTAATTGTATAATTTAAAAATATTAAAGACTTGATTGATAAGGTAATTTTGAGAACCAACAGTTTCATTATTCCTAATCAGTATTAATATCTTAATTAACTACTCTTCCTATGTTCATAATTTGAGTAGAAAGATAATGACACAACTTTACAATAACAGCAAGAGGCTATATATATATATATATATATATTAGATGAATGGATGGCCACTTGGATTTTTCTTTTCTTTTTGGACCAAAAGACTCAAAGACAAAAATTTAAACACCGTCTTTTCATAATCATGGTGTTTCCTGGCTTTTATCAGATAATCTAATCACCCCAACTGTCATCGTTACGGCAACAAATTGGTAGAAAATATTTCACACAATTAACTATAAACTAAAATGTTAACTAGCGAAACTTTACGACAATATCTATTTCTACATCACTAATTTTAAGCCTCGACTTGTGTGATTTTACATATATTTTTTTTAATAAAAAAACTAATACAAGGCAAGCAACAAGTCATATGCATCAATCTTAGCATCTTTCTATTATTATTCATAAGCCCCATGATTTTTTTATAAAAATTATTCAATTATTTTGAAGAAAATTTGATTTTTTTTTTAAAGAGGTTTGAAGAAAATACCGGGGTTTGGATGGGAAGCTTTTGCAGTTGCAGCCATGGAAGTTTTTACGTGTTAGTTAGGAAGTCAGACAGAAAACGAAGAAACTGCAGGCGTGGGCCCTCCTCCTACGTGGCCCTGCACATCAATTTCGTTATCTTTGCTAAACCCTTCGTCTCATCATCTCTCTCTAGCTGTTTTTCCGACCTAAATTTCTCAACTAAAACTTTCTAATTTTCATAATAAAATAATTTTAGCAATAGCATAGATGCTTGCGTTGCTGAAAATTTGTCTGATTTGTTTGACCTTGTACGTTGTCTGAGAATAATTTTTAATAATAAAATTTGAAGATGTTTATAATTTCTAGTTTTTTACCACTGCTCTCGGTGAAGTTTCAAATTTAAAAACAGAATATAGGAGAAATTATTTGAGAATATTCTGGTTCTACATAATTTTATTCTTGAAATAAAAACTAAAATGCCCAGGGCCCTGCCTGTACGATAACAAATTGCACAAATACATCACTTTCCCAACGATGGCGCTTCCCATCTACTTACTTGGCGGGCACAGTGCGAGATTTGTCGCTTCTAGCTTTGTCTACACCACCTTATTCCTTTTCAGGTCTGCTTATTTATTTATTTATTAAAACTTGAAGATAGAATATATGAAATTCATTTTAATTATAAACCTGAAAATATCCCCTATGCATATCAAAATTTATACTCACAGTTATTGTTGTTAAACTCTATGTTCATTTTTTAATTTTATTATTTTTATATTTTTAACTTATAAAATTTTGTTAACTCGATTATAAGTTTAAATTAAATAAAATTTGGTTAAATTTGTGAGGTAACTTCTTGAATTTATAGTTTTTATGTTTTTAGTTTATATAATTGTATTAATTCACTCATAAACTTGTTGAATAGAGTAAGTATATATTATATAAAACTTAATTTATAGAATCAGGAGGACCTAATTTAATAAAAAATAAAACTCAAAGAAATAAAAATTAATATTAATAAAAAAATACTAAAAATAAGTTGTCATATTTTAAAATTTTTGTTTTGAGTATAATAATCTATAAATGTAGATGCATTTAACTTTAATGATATATGCTTAAATTAAATTATGATCATATTTTATATTTAAATTATTTAATTATAAACTTTTAAAGGTTATTTATTAATAGATATAAATACTTATAAATTTATAATTTCAGTTTATGTTTTAAATTTATATTCCTATCACAAATTTACTTAATCTCTCAAGTTTAACAACCTTACCTATAGCATGATCGAGAAAATTTAAAATAGTAAATAAATAGTGAAACTATAATACATTTTACGGCAACGATTTATTCTGTTTTATTATGTAATAGCTCTTCCTTAAATTGTAAGTCTTTAAATTCACACGCATAACAAAAACAATAAAAATATAATAAAATATAATTCTATTTCTACGAACCCAAAATGTTTTTGAGCTCGTACAAATTAGTCATTGTTATTAATGTAAATATTATAATTTTTTACAGTAAAAAATGTCTGAATTATACATAAATCAAGATAAACTTCAGGCCCTAATTTAGTTGGAAGCAAGAGCAAGAGAATGAGATCGTTGTCCGTCAATATTTTAAAATGTCTATTACAAAACTATAGTTTGAGAATTTTTAATACAAAAATAATTTAACTGTAATTTAAACTAAATCAACTTTATAAATATTGGGAGAGAGCGCTTGCGAGGCTGATTGACATATATACTAATCTTTGGATCAACTTTACATATTTTATTTTGAATTCCAATTCCAATTGATATGAAATGAAGTGGAGAAAGGGACGTCCAAATGCATCCTCTGAACCCAAAAAAAAAAAAAAAAAATGCATCTTCTGATCACCCTCTCTCTCTCTCTCTCTCACTAATCTCCAGTGTTCTCCACTCTGCACCCTCCACCTTCTCCTTTTGTTTGTGTGGTCTGTGAGGCTCTTGCTATAAGAGACCCCATTAGGGTCCGATCCCCAATCCTCCTTCCTTCTTTCAAACTGTTTCAACTGTCGCCGTCCGATTTCCCCCCTGCCGGCGCAATCTCAGCCGTCCTCCCCCCCCTCTCTCTCTCACCATGCCTTCACTCCACTCACTGGCTCTCTCCTGCTCCTGCTCCTTTCTTCCATTGGTCGCCTCGCCGATTTGTTCCCGATCCTATTGGCCCGTCTTCCGTGCCCAACTCGCTGCTTGATTGATTGCTTTCTACTTTCTCGCTGCTTCCCACTGGCATCGTTCTGCCTGTGTCTGTACCTCTACTTCATCGGTTTTGCGGCGCTGAGCTTGCCGTGTGTGCTTCCACTGTTGGTCAAATCTACTTTTGCTTTAGTACTTCTGGTCTTTGTTTAATTTTGAAGGTTATGAACCGATCTGCATCGGGGAGTTGAGACATTAGAGTTCGGGCCTGAAATTCCGTTTCTTGAGTTCCGAGCTGCCCAAGTTATTGGCCTTCTGAGGTGTTTTGCTTCGTTTCACTTTTCAATGGCCATGGACGATCGAAACGTGAGGAGAATGAGCACCGGCTTAACCGAGGTGGTCCTGGAACTTGTTATGGCTTTTATTCACGACCCCAAAGATCGGGATGCGGTTTCTCAGGTCTGCCGGCAGTGGTACGAGATTGACTGCTTGACGCGAAAGCATGTGACGATTGCTCTCTGCTACACGTCCACCCCGGACCGTCTCCGCCGGAGATTTCCGCACCTGGAGTCGCTGAAGCTGAAAGGGAAGCCGAGGGCGGCCATGTTCAATTTGATTCCGGAGGATTGGGGAGGATATGTGGAGCCTTGGGTAAAAGAGATTGCTAAATATTTTGATTGTTTGAAGTCGCTTCATTTCCGTCGCATGATTGTGCGGGATTCCGATCTTGAGCTTCTTGCGCGGTCACGGGGACACGTTCTTCAAGCTCTTAAACTCGACAAGTGCTCTGGTTTTACAACGGATGGCCTTTACCATATTGCCCGATCTTGCAGGTAAATACTGGATTATGGTTTTGCGTACGTTTTCTCTTTTTCAGATTTCGTGGTTGTGTTCGTGTAGAATCTGATGGCCCTTATCACTAGAATTTACTGGATTTCCTTTTTCTTTTGCTTGATTTAAATCAATTTTGTTTGCTTATCATTAGTATGAAATATGTATGCGATTTTTTGGGTGTAATAAATGCATGATTTTTGTAATAATTATTAGAATAAATTTGAAGGTTCCAGTCAATCAATTTAATTTCATACTGCGAATCACAGTTGATTGACTTGCAGCTATGTTGTATTTCTTAACGTATGGGTGAGGATAGTTGCCTAAAACTGAAGTTGTATGTCCTGTTAGAGGAAGAAGAGAAGGTATCAGTGGAACATCTCTAATTGAGTGAATACACTGAAGTCCCACCCAGCTGATTGATAAAGTGGTTTAAGTGTTTGAGTTTCTTTTCTTCGTAAATGCATTTCCTTTCTGCTGGCATTGTTACCAAATTGTCGTGAAGCTGGATTGCGTATTGCCTACCTCCATCTTTTGATTCCAACCTCTGAGATTATATTTTGGTTACCATTTTACGTATACTCAATGTTTAACTAGCAATGCCAACTCTCCTCGTTCTTCTGCAAATGAACGCTCTGTTCTGTTACGAGTACGTGGTATTTCAAATTGCGTCTTCGAAATTGATAATCGTTCTTTTGTATCCCCTTTATAAGAAAACGTGCCCCTTTAAGCTAGCACACTGGTTGTTTATTATTGCATCCTGTGGCATACTTGATTGGATCATTTCATGCTGCGAGAATTTGCAAAGCGATAGAAGCTATTATGGTCGAAGCTTCTTTATTTCTGAAGAAGACGGAACGCCATATCTGTCTGCTTAATATGATGATACGTATTTTTGATACCGGTTTCGGGATAATTATAGTTTATGAGTGATGGCTTGTGAACATGAGCTGAACTTTTGAACTATCTGCAACATTTTCTCTTCAGTTGTTACTGTAAAGAATTAAAGATTGTCAAACAGGTATCTTTCGCCTATGGCTGCCTTGATCGAACTTTGGTGCGGTAGAAATAACCAAGGCAGCGCATTCTTTTCTACAAGCCGAAAACTTAGCCTGCCTTTTGGGGTGACGATCGTAGTTAAAAAGTCTGAAGGGAAAGAGAAATGAGACCTGTAGGAATAGCAAGCAAAAGATAAATCTATGTTTGAAGAAGAAGAGAAAAAGTTGCCTCATTATTTATAACGCTAGGTTTTATTGGATATGCAGTGGATTTGAATAAATGGCTTTGAAACATCCATTCCTATATTGCATCTGTCATCCCAAAAGTACAAAATAATTTTTTTTTTGGTTTTAAGATTTGACTCCGACTTGAATCTATTCTTTGGACATAATTGAGTAAATTGATGCTACACATATTGTTGTTTAATCTCATTTCACTTTTTGAGCGATGCCTGTTTTAACTCTAATATGATCATTTTTATGTTCTGGGCCTAACCTTCCCCTTTCAAAAAGTAGTATAGTTTGCTTTTTTTACGTGGGCTCTGAATAATTTGAATTTCTATGGATGAATGGATGGATGCTTTTGTTACGTTATTATCATATTCTGTTTCTAATTAGTCAATTAATTCTCAGACTCATTGCCAACCAGTTTCTCTCCCCCATTACTTCTTCTGTGTCCTCTTCCATTCTAAGTCTATGCTTAGTTCACTCATAGATGGCTATTTTCTTTTGTCAGGAATTTAAGAGTCCTGTTTTTGGAGGAGAGCCAAATTGTTGAGAATGATGGCGAATGGCTGCATGAACTTGCTTTGAATAATACTGTTCTTGAGGCTCTAAATTTTTACTTGACAGATCTTATCAATATCAGAATTCAGGACCTTGAACTGATAGCAAATAACTGTCGCAACTTAGTTTCCGTGAAAATTACTGATATTGAGATCCTGAAGCTTGTAAACTTCTTTCGTTCTGCATCTGCACTAGAAGAATTTTGTGGAGGCTCCTATAATGAGCAGCCGGAGAAGTACGCTGCTGTACCATTTCCCGCAAAGTTATGTCGATTGGGTTTAACGTATATTGGAAAGAATGAACTTCCAATAGTTTTCCCTTTTGCATCCGTTCTGAAAAAATTGGATCTCCTATATTCGATGCTGGATACAGAGGATCATTGTGCGTTAATCCATAAATGCCCCAACTTGGAAGTCCTCGAGGTAAATTCCCGAAAATTTTCCTCACTAAATTTGCTTTGCTTCGAAATTTTTCGTTATGTCCAGTCTTGTATCTGCTTCCACGCGTTTCTCCATAAGCATTGGAGTGTTTGAACTCCTCTATCTGGACTATAAAAGCATGAAAAACTGTAGGACGTTAAAGTCGGTTATAATATGTTACATATTAATGTAGCTTAACCCACATAAGAAATAGCGCATCCCAAGCCGAAGAATCTTCAATCTATCATAAGTATATGCAATACAAGACTCCCTAGATTAAGGCTTTCTACAGCTTTATCTTATTATATTCTACGTAGTCGGATGTTTCCTGAGGGACTTTTACATAATGGACGTTGACATTTTGGACACTGTTGTTCTGATTGCCCTTAGTTAGACCAGTTCTCAGTTTTAATATTTTGAATGAACTTGCATGTTTCCTTATTGACAGTCAAGGAATGTAATTGGTGATAGAGGACTCGAAGTTCTTGCGCAAAGCTGCAAGAAGCTCAAGAGACTCAGGATTGAGCGAGGAGATGATGAGCAAGGGATGGAGGATGAAGAAGGTGTTGTTTCTCAGAGAGGGTTAATTGCTCTGTCACAGGGCTGTCCAGAACTTGAATATTTGGCTGTTTATGTATCCGACATTACAAATGCATCCCTGGAACACATTGGTACTCACATGAAAAACCTTACTGATTTTCGCCTTGTCTTGCTAGACCGTGAGGCAACCATAACTGATTTACCTCTTGACAATGGGGTGAGGGCTTTATTAAGGGGTTGTGATAAGCTGAGAAGATTTGCTCTGTATCTTCGCTCCGGGGGCTTGACTGATGCCGGCCTTGCCTATATTGGGCAATACAGCCAAAATGTGAGATGGATGCTTCTGGGTTATGTAGGGGAATCTGATGCAGGGCTTCTGGAGTTTTCAAGGGGCTGCCCTAGCCTTCAAAAACTTGAAATGAGAGGCTGTTCTTTCAGTGAGCATGCATTAGCTGTTGTGGCCACACAACTGACTTCTTTAAGGTATCTATGGGTGCAAGGGTATAGACAATCTGCATCTGGGCGTGATCTTTTTGTAATGGCAAGACCCTTCTGGAATATCGAGTTGATTCCTTCTAGAAGAGTTCTTGTTACTTATCCAAGTGGGGAATCTGTAGTGGCTGAGCATCCGGCGCATATTCTTGCATACTACTCTCTTGCAGGACCAAGATCAGATTTTCCAGATACCGTTGTTCCTTTGGATCCAACCGCATATGTTGAAATTTAGAGTTGTACATACCAACTTTTTCCTCCCTTTTCCACGTCCTTTTTTCCACTTGAAATCTTGTCTGCAAGTATCTGCTGTCTTTTTTTAGCTAGAGGGTTTCATTTTCCGCCGTTATTTCCAGACATTATCAGTCTTGTAATAAGCTTGTGTTCTTTCTCTCTTTTGATCCGGAAACGCTTCCACTGCCTTGTGCATGTAGTTTTCTTCAGTGAAAGATGCTCAATTTTGTGAATAAGAAAAATAAGGCGTGCTTTTGTTCATCCATGGTTTGCCGTTTCGTTTGTGGCTTTGGTGTTTTTGGTATGCGATAACATAAAAACTTGTCATTAATGGCACCATTAGCAGAAGCTACAAATAGGCGTATCATTAAGGGAGAATTTCACTCAGGGCCTCAAAATGAATTTATTTACTATGAGGGTGCAATACATTTTGAAAATGCACTACCCGAGGTGCTTCAATATAATAAATTTATAGGTCTCAATTACTGAAATATCCAAGTGCCTTTTTTTTAGTTAGGTTTTTCAAAGAAAAACGGGGGTATTGTGGTTATTAATACTAAAATTTTGTTACACTAAAGTGAGGTACTTAAAACCAGATCGGTTAATGAACTGGTCAAGATGTTGGATTACGGGTTAGTGGTTGAACTAAGGGGTAGCAAATCGGTCATGATTAAAATAATATAATTTAAATAAAAAGACATTAACTATAAAAATATCCAACCAAATTCAAGATTAATTTTTAATATAAGATAGCAATACAACAATAATTATAGAAATATAATTACTCAAAAGTTTAACAATAATAAAAAATAATAATGGACAAAAACAATTAGAAATGCTAAACAACAATAGACAAATTAACAACAACAAATAATGTAAAAATCACTTATTCTGAATTAAAAATACAGAGAAGGAAGAGGCATGGCAATTAAAAAACTAATGACTAGACAATGAGAAAATTTATTGAGAGAGATATAGGATAGTAATATTACAACAAGTTTTGCTTCATAGTAAGAGAGAAGACAGCTGAGAGCGACACGAATTATGCATCATGATCATGGTGAGTTTTGCACTTTTGCTACACGGCGAGAGAGATAAAATTCGAACTAAGAAAGCCAAGAGCCCAGGAGAGAAATAGCGGTAGAACGGGTAGCGATGATAGTTGATGATCGACGGGTGGGGTTCAATTTGATCTAGGACTAAGGATGAGTCTTCAGAGCTAGTGGGAGTGGGGTTCGATTGAATTATTTCAAAATTCAAAAACAAAACTAGTGAAGCTTTTTTGCTCTTTTTCTTTTTAAATTTTTTCTTTTTTAAAAAAAACTCCCAAAATGTCATATTTTGGGGATTTTGAAGGGCAAAAAAGAAAAAGAATTTTTGAGGTTTTTAGAGGGAAAAATATGTGACACAGTTGACCCAACTAACCTGTCGAGTTATTTGGTTTACATTGAGTTGACCCTGGGTTGGTTGGGTCATACTGGGTTACTCACTGATTGGGTTAGGATGAAAATCAGACTGGTGGAGAGGCCAGGTCACTGGTTCAAAAGTTGACCTAGCTAGTCCGATCTATTTTTCCATCCAATGCATTAACGTGCCTTGAGCTTGTAGTGCATGTTTAGAATGCATTGAACCTTAATAGCATATAAGTTTATTTTGAAAGCCTCGAGTGAAATTTTCTCTTTCATTAATTTAGTTTCAATTTTTTTCCTATAAGTTGAAGGAAGGTAATCCAAATAAGCAAATTTTAGTATTTCCTCTAGTTCCATCTATAAAATATCTTTGAGAAGATTCATTTAGTCTCATTTATAAATTACAGTGCAACTTTTTAAATAATATTTAAAAGGTATTTTTAAAATTACCCTTCATGAAAAAAAAAATTAACATAACATCAGTTTTTGAATTTGTTACATAGGAGCATATTTAAAATTTTATATATTTTTATTTCTTATATTTTTTTATATTAGTATAAATGAGTTTGGTATAAATGATTTAAAGAAGAATGGAGGAGTATATAAAAACAACTCAAAGAGATGGTCATTTGTACTCTGTAGGCTCCAAAAACTGATACATACTTACCTAGTATGACATGGCATCAGCAAAGATGCTTACCTGAACGTCTTCCTCTAAAGTTTAGGCAAAAAAGAATTTTGATAGGTCCTGCAATTTGTGGGCCTCCCCTTGAAAATGGGTCAATTGCGATGTGATGCTATCCCAATGAAGTTGGAAGGATATAAAACAGTGTATTTTACTTTTTGTAACTAAATTTTCAATTTTTATTTATTACTTCCTGTTTGATTAAAAGTCTAAGACGTACTTTTACCTAATATTTTCGAATTCTATTACTCTAGGAAAAAATTGCATGTAGTCTTCTTCTTCTTGTTTTTGTTTTTTGTTTTTGTTTTTGTTTTTGTTTTTTGGGGTGGGGGGATTACAGTCTTCTTACTTATGCTTGCATGAATGGCAAGAAATGTTCTGATATTCAAAGGGGTGTACTTCAAGATGCAATACAAATTATTTTGAGATGTTGCGTATGTTTAATTCAAATCATGAGTATTTTTGTCATTATTGTTTAAAGTGGATCCGTCCCTGTGTTGATGAAGGAATTGGATTCAATATGCATTGATTTGAGCATAGTCAAATAATCAATCATAACTAAATTGGTATATTTAAAGTTTCAATTTTAATATTTTACATACTCTTTTCAATCTTTTTTATAAGTTATTTCTAACTAACTTATTAAAACTAATGTAGGGTAATTAAAATAATAAAATTGTTTTAAAAATAAATTTCTTTTCAATTTTATTCCTACTTAAAAAAAAGAGTAATTTGATATGTGGGAAGAATTTTCTTAAGAAAATAAAATATTGCATTTCTTTTTAGAATTTGTTAGAAAGTAATTTTGAAATTGTACATTATTAAATATTACAAAAATCAAGATAAAATGACTTATATAAAGAATCAAGAAAATTTTTAGAAGGTGACTTCTAAAGGATACTATTAAATAACATGCAAGCATATTAATATTGATAAATTTTATTGTTTAATATTCATATTCAAACCATCAATGTTCACAATATTTATAGAATTTTTTAGCATCTTTTTTTTGGGGTACCACCATCATTAGATTCCAACTTAAAATCACCATAGTTCATAACTGAAGGGTTTGCCACCTATATATTTTCATATTATTCAATAAAAAATAATACTAATAACTATTAATTTTTAATAATAATTATAATACTTAAGACATGTATAACATTAGGGTATTAAAAAAATTAACCGAACATCGTTTTTTGAATAAATAACAAGACAAATTTACACAAATTAAACCTCTAACATTGGCTTTGAATATGAAAATTTTGAAGGTTAAATAAGAATTGTTAAATATGATAACTCTGGTTTTAACTTATTAGATTGGGTTAGTGAGCAAAATGGACTCTGAACTCTTGCTCGAAAAGCATCATGGATCGTAAAATTTTAAAATGTGAAAAATAAATTTTAAATTTTTAAATTCATAGCAAAATGAGTCTTGACCATTATATTTTTAAACGCTGTTACTATTCAAAGTAGGCCTCAGTTGATGCTGACGTATCATTGTTAATTAGCATCACAGGCCCTAAACTATTATGTTAGTATCATTTTAGACCCTGAACTTTAAAATTTTAAGCAAATTACTCCCACCATTTATGTATATAGCGTTGACTATTATATAAATCAAACTAGTAAAGTACCCGTGCAATGCACGGGCTATATACAATAATTTTTTTAATAAGTGACATATTTATCATTTACGACGAACTAAAGTTTTTATAAATAAATGTCAATCTTGTAGGAAGATTTTTCTTAAAAGAATAACTTGTAGTATATCATTTTTAATACTCCATATCATCATAAATATAGTGGGGCTATATATATTATTTTTAATGTTAAATATGCATATTAGTATTAGGTCAATGTAAAAACTAAATGAACACAGTGTGAATAGATACAATAAGCATATTCATAAAAATTTATAATTAATTAAGGGGCAAATTATCGAAAACTTTCCTATAAACAACATTAGAAGTTTTGTCTGTGGATTGACCATCCTCATTAAGAACCAATATTTTTAAACCTTCCCTACTTCGAACACGAGAAACAGCAACATATAACTGGCCGTGCATGAAAACAGGACGAGGCAAGTACAAACCGACATTATACAGGCTCCGGCCTTGGCTTTTATTAATGGTCATTGCAAAAGCTAGCATAATAGGAAACTGCCTCCTTTTCAGAGTAAATGGAAACCTAGAATCAGATGGACACATAGCAATACGAGGTATGCATACTTTCATCCCTGTAGTTGACTCAGACATTTCTTGGGCTTCAATAACATGTTTTCCAGTTCTTGTAACTATGAGACGTGTACCATTGCACAACTCCATAGACTTATCAATGTTTCGCATCAAAATAATTGGGGCACTGACTATTAATCTTATTTCATGATTCGGGAGTCTTGACATCATAATTAAATTTAAAAAATTTGTAGAGTACAAGTCATCGAGTGAATTTATGTCCCCATCATCTTTTACAATACTATCAAAACTCAAGTAGACAACTTCCTCTCCAGGGATCATGGATAACATGTACTTGTTTACTTCTTCAACCACAGCCAATATAGGGGTTAAGATAGCCCTATTCTAAAATATGAAGAATTATTGATATTGTTAAGGAAATTCAGGAAAGTTGAATTAACAATAGACTTTATTGAATTTTCTAAACCATCCAATAATAAATTAGCTGGGATCTTAATATCCACGGATCCTTCATTAACTCCAGCCGCAGTCCCATCACCAATTGAGATAATCCAATTAGCAAAATTTTGAATATCACTGTTAGATGCCATATTATTTGTTGCCATAAGTCTCATATTTCTTGTTAATGTAAGAAGTTCACAATTATCCCATATGTATGAAGAGTTAATGGTAGCAAAAACAATCTCTTCTCTGGATCTACTTGGAATAACAGGAAGAATCTGCTTGAAGTCTCCACCAAACACGACAACTTTTCCTCCAAATGGAAGATTGGCAGCTAATAGGTTACTAAACTTTAGAATATCTTTTAAGCATTTATCAAGAGCTTCAAAACAAAACTTGTGCGCCATTGGAGCCTCATCCCATATAATTAATGACATATGAACTAATAATTCAGCTAAGTTACTTCCTTGTTTTATGCTACATATGGTGTCTTCTGTCACAAAAAGTAGAATGCAAAATTGTGAGTGAGCTGTTCATCCTCCTGGAAGCAATAAAGAAGCTATCCCACTTGATGCTACATGAGAATAATTTTACCTCTAGATCTTAATGAAGCTGATAGTGTCTTCCAAACATACGTTTTTCCAGTACCACCATATCCGTAGAGGAAAAAAACTCCTCCTTTGTTAGATGCAATAGCACTAATGATTTTATCATAAATTGTCTTTTGCTCAAGTGTTAGTGTCTGTAGCAACTTTACCAATTCAGTAGACAACGCAACCCTATCATAATTTTGTTCGTTTCTTATTAGCCTGTTCTTACTTACATCCAAGCTGGACATGTCAGGTAAAGGCATAGGCTCATAATTTGTGAGACTTTTTCCATTAGATTGAAGTATTTTCTCAATCTCAATTAATGTAAAGTTGCGTAAATCAGCATCATCTAATTGTAATCCTTGTTGTTACATTAGTAATATTGTTTGATAATTTATATAAACTTTATTACTACTATTATATTGCAGAAAAAAAATTAAAGAATGTAAATGTAATTACTACATACCGTGGTGTCCAGTAATATTTCTTTGCCTGTACACAATATCATCTGATAAGAAGACCCATGTACTATCCCATACAACCTCTAGTCGAGAGAAAGAGTTATAAATAAGAGCAGTATAAAACAGCCTTCTTAAAAATTGTCCAGATGCCCATTGGCTTGCTTCTATAATGCCATCAATATATTCTTTATCATTGTCTAATAATCCTAGTGCATAACAGGCATCTCTAAAAGTAGGGTAGACGACTCCATCAATGGTACGTATACTCTCACATGAAGTACAGCCTTTGATGATGGTTAGTAGGGTACGCAAATAATACAATTCACCACTACCTAGAGGGGTATAGTATAATCTTCCAATTGAAAAGCCCTGCTTCCTAGGCTGCCACTCATGTAAATCTTTCTTATAAATAAATTTAGTTGGGAATTCAGGATATGTTAAGCCCTTAGCCTCATCATTATCCTCATTATCATTAGTATTAAACCATGCCTCAAGCATTGTAGTCTTTTCTGTATTGCAATTAACAGTTGAATCTAATGATTCATCGTCATCAAATATGACATTTTGTTGGTTAGGCAAGTGGAAAGTTAACCTTTCAACAGATGGTTTTTGTAATTGATATCAAAAGCAAATATTCTCCATACAGATTCACAAGGAGACAAATATCTACAATCATAATATAATTTAATCTCATCATGGATTCTCCCAGTAGTTGGGTCACACGAATCAATAAAAAATATGGCTGTAACCCTATCATGTCCTTTTGTCACATACTTGAAAAGATATTTAATTGACTGAGCTTGATTGCATCTTTTAATATTTATATGAGCATTATACTTTAGCAATAAATATGGATTATATGGTATTACATACCCGTTGTCCAAATTAATGCCATTTCTTGTTATTATCCTCCCATTGTCTAATCTCCTATATCGTGGGTAACCTTCTTCATCAATAACTGTGCTAGAGTTGAATGACTTAGGATAGTTTTTATAGCATTTGCCATCAACCATACATGGTGAATTGGTATTCATCGACCCACAAGGACCATACATCATAAAAGAACTGACTGCTTTAAACAGCTTTAGATTTTCATCCTTATTTGGTATCTCCGCTGAAATCACCTTATCAACATCCTGAAATGTTGGAAACTTATCCTTGTTGCACAACCAAACCAAAATATGTGCATGTGGGAGTCCACGCTTTTGAAATTCTATTGTATATATCACTAGAAAAGAAAGAGTAATTGTACTTAGAAACAATTTTTGTTATATTAAATGGAAAATAAAGATAATAAAAAATTGATATTATAATGTCAGTGAATAATAAATACATGCTTTGACCTTTCCAAAAATTTCATTCTTACGAATGTCATTTATCATCATGCCTAACTTAACCTTAAAATACGTGCTAATATATTAGGACGATCTTCTGCTTGAAGATTTGTGAAATCTAGGAATCGAGAAATCTCAAGCCATTTTGGATTGCATGTGAAAGTTATAAACAAATCTGGATATCTCGCCTACTTGCAAATCGCCATTGCATCTTGGTAATTTTGAACAGTATAGCGAACACCACCAGTAAATGATGACGGAAGGATGATTCTCTTACCCATTGAAGTTGGAGTATTTTCACCCCTTAATACAGCATCTGCAAGACCTTAGTACAACTCTGATCTTAATTTCTTTTGATTGTGCCTTACAAATGATAATCTTTGTGACTCAACCATTGTATACCCATCAACTAAGAATTGTTGGAACAATTTCCCACCTCATCCAATTAACGAATGATTAATATCACGATCTTGAATCATATATGCAAAGTATTCCCGCAGTGATACATAAGTAACTTTACCTCTCAGCTTTTCAACATTATGGGGAATATCCTCTCTATACCCGTCCTCACCATATGGAAATAATAAAGGATACTGCATTGGTAAATAGAGGGGATGCTTTTCAGATATATGCTCCAGCAAGCCAGTCTTATGTTGTACAATTATGTCTCGACTAGCTTCGGTATAATCAATGTCACCAATAATTAATGCTGCAACTTCGTTTAATGTGGTTGGAAGGTTGTATCTCCTACCATCTGTATGATGTTTATATATCAATCGGATCTTAACCTCTTGTGAATCATTTGCACCTATCATATCTCTTGCCTTTCTGTATGTTTGCACAAGAATGTTGCATGAATCTAACGTTCTCCTTAATTCCTCAACAATATCATGGCAGCATAGGTCCGTCTCATTACTTCCACTACAAGCCATATAAATAACTAGTTAGTTAACTTTAAACATTCACATGGCTAAACCTAGAGACCATTGACAAAAATCTATGATTATCAAACTCACCAAACAGCCCTCGTCCTATTTGAAATCTCATTGTTTGTGTCATAAATGTAAAGTTGAGTGAATTTGGGAGGTGCCCCATCTATTAAGAGGACACTTCCAATAAGGTGAACATTTTGGCTACTCATTCTATATACGTATGGACCATGACCATCATTTATCTGTCTATCTATTTTACCCCCCATTGATGTGAATGCAAACATCATGTTGTACATCCTAGTATTACTGTGAAAATTTTTACTCTGACGGTCCCCATTATTAAATAGTTCATATAATGATTCAGGAGGCATCTTAGGTTGAGGTAGCTCAATCTTTCCTTGAAGACAACACATGCCAAATGACGGGCAAGATTTGTTGGCATCCTTCTTTAACCTCTCATCACACCAGAACTTCACGTGGCAATATTGACATGTCTGAACTTGATCTCTATTATCATAGTAATCTATACATTATAAAAATAATATCATAGAGGTGGGCCAATATTGATACTTATGCTAAAACAAAAATAAAATATTTAAAATAAACTTACCTTGCTCTGACATTGAGATATATGCAGGATAATTGGTTGAAACAACATACCCATTACTTTGATTATCTACAGAAGAACTTGATTGACAACATCCTGTGCATCCAACATAGCCAAATTAACAACTAAAACCATTTTGAAGGAAAGAATTGTAGTGCATTTCAAATATATATACTTTTCATCCTCTTTGATCTAGCTAGTTGTTGTTGTATTGAATGTTGAGTTGAAGGAACACTGAGATATTTAATTTATCATTAATACAACAAAGCATATTCAACGACGAACTTAATATGCCAACTAAAGGGTTGATTCAATATTTTATATATAAACAAAAAAATGAGTGATCACTAACCATTAGAAATATCTGATAGTGGAGAATGTATCAGCACATCCAAAGGCAAGCCTTGATGGTCATAGTTATTTTCCCCTGTACTTAAATATGTTGCTCTTAAGGAATTATAAGGAATAATCAATCTAGACTTTCAAGATGAATATACACATTACTACTAAAAAAATTTTAAATCTAAATGCATGCCATACTCTTCCTACTAATAATATCTATACGGTGACGCCGTGCATTAAGTTGGGCTATGCTATTGCCTGTTTGCAACAATTGCACATCATTTTCACTATCATTCGAACTCCTATGCCCTGAGAAATGCATAATCACACTTACTCTATAAGTTGAAGTTGCAAGTTAATACTTTACATACAATGACTACATTTAAAAGGGTCACATGTACTTTTTTCCTTGAGAATTTGTTTATGATGATGTCGTGCATGAACCTGGGCTTCATTATTTCCCTCATGTAATAAATTTACACCTTAAATAATCAAATAAATATTGAATGAGAATAATAAACATGTTTCATGAAAATTAGTGTTCAAATATGTGTTAGTATAAAAAGATATGATACTAAGAAATATATCACAAACCATTCGAGATATCTAACAATGGAGAATAAAGCACCGTATCACTTCTCAAGCCTTGATGGTCAAAGTTATCTTCACCAGCATTTAATTGGTTATGTCCTAAGATATTATAATGGATAATCAATATATAACTACAAGTAGAAGGTATATTATACCACCAAGAAAGTATAATTACAAAAATATTACATACTTCTTTTATTAAAAATATCCAGGCGATGGTGTCGTGCTTGGAGCTGGGCTAAGCCACTGTCTATGTGCATTGAAATTAGACCTTAAAAAGAAAAACAACTAATTAATAAGTATGAGTATAGTTGTCAAAAATGCGACTCAACTCATTAAGTTGATTGAGTTAATATCTGTATCTTAGGAAAATGAGTCAACTCGTATGTAAACTTGCTTCTATACAAACTGAGTGAAATCATTTATCACTCGTATAAAAATAGTAGAAATTAATGCGTGTTAACACAGTACAAAAGCCATTCATATTCTGAATCATTTTGAGGTAAAATCAATCAAGTGTCACACATTTGGATGCTAGAACCTATGCTATCTATGCTATTGCCCAAATCTTTTAAAGTTATATCTATATATATTTTGTACATTTATTTATTATAAAAAATATAAATTATTTGTTTCCATTGAAAAAAATTAATTTTCAAAGGTTATCCAGAATTAATTTATAAGATAACATAATTTGAACTATATAATTCTACATTAAAGTTATCTAAAATTTAATTTATATTTATTATTATTCCACTTGACTCATTTTTATCAATAAATTATATAATTAATTATGTTGGAGGTCATAAAGTAAGTTAGCAAGTAATATATTTTATGAATTTCCATAAAAAAAGTTATTTTTTATGAATTTATGAATTTTATCTTCACAATTCATGACCAACTATTGTCATACTTCACAAAAAAGTATATTTTAGGAATTTACATGGTAAGGTCATATAACTGACTATGTTGGAGGTTAAAAAATAAGCTTATTTTTCATAAAACAAATTTAAAAAATATAAAATATATTTATGTACGGTCTCTACGACGAATAACGCATCAAAGTTCATTTCACCACCACAGCACCAACCCTAGAATTATTAATATATGAATTTAACATATTGATACCCAAACAATTAAATAATATATGGAACAACTGGTTGCAGAATTCAAAATATATAAATATGGGAGGAATTAATATATGAATTTAACATCATGATACCGAAACAATTAAATAGATTAATATATATATCTTATCATATTTATAATTTTTAAAATTCATGAGAATAGATTTAAATAGTAAAATATAAACAGATATATATTAAAGTAAATTTTAATCCTAATATACATACATACATATATGTATGTATGTATGTATGCATACTCATTTTTGCCATAATAGTTGGGAATATATCATATCAGATTTCATATATTAATTTTTATTATATTTATAATTTTTGAAATTCATGGGGATAGATTTAAATAGTAAAGCAATATTCTTTTTTAAAATATTTAAATAGATATGTATTAATTTAAATTTGAGTCCCAATATATATTTGAATATAAATATCCTAAAAATTATGAACCTAGAATTTCGCCATATATTTAGTTTGGATAGAGTGTTTAAATAAATAGATATTAATTTAAATACATATATAATTAGATTTGAATTTTAAATTGGTAAAAATAGATTTTTAAACACATGTTATTTTTTCTAAATATTTAAACACATACATATTGATCTAAAATTTAATACATATATACATATACATGTGTGCTAAAGTCTTTCACGGTGACCTGATATGAATATGCATATTATATATATATATATATGTATATATATTATATAATATAATATATTTAGATATTATATTTAGATATATATTAAACTAAATATACATGTCTCGAAGCTCCTTCACGGCAACCTTATCTGTTGTTATGCGTCTATGTATCCATATATATACATGTGTGTAAAGTATGAAGTGGACCTAGATTTAACTCACAGCTAAATTGAACTCGCATCATTCAACACATATACGTGCACGAGAGAACACAGATCATGATGAATTGAATATACATGTGTGTGTGCGTACTTGATGTTGCAGAGAGAGAGAGAGAACAAAAGAAAGGGTCTGTGTGTATTAGGGTTTCAAGAAAAGAAGAGAGAAATGCGCGAGGAGGAAGAAAGGGATGGTTCTGTGGGTTTAAGCTAGTATAATTCATACAAAACATTATAAATAATTATAATAAATTATTTTCACTTACTCTTTACACTTTATTTCTTCCAAGCCCTACCATCATTATCGCAATTCATAAAGAACTCAAACCTATCATTATCAAACCAGATTTAGCTCACCTTTTATTTGTCTATATGAATCAACTAACCTGTAGGAATTAAAATATGAATGCATATGAAGAGAGCTTAATATAAGTGTATAAACTAACATGTATGAACCTATCACGTTGCTCTCGATCAATTCTCAAATTGGTCTCCCAAAATCAATGAATGAACATGTACATAGGAGGCTCTATTTATAATTAGCAGCAATGTTGATGTTGGAGGGAATTTTGAATTTAAATTTCAATCAAATAAAATTTAAATGAAATTAAAACCCAAACAAAATAACTTATTATCAGCTGAAGTAAGGATGATTATTAATATTAACATATATAAATTGAAATTAAAATTCAAGCAATCAATTTATAATCTCTATATAATTTAAATTTAAATTTGAATTTGAATATATTTTATAATAGTTTGCTTTTAAATAAGTATATTTTTCATTATCTACTATCTAATTATATAATGATATGATCAAAAATATATTTTAGTTTAGATTATATACTTCAAAAAATATATTATTATGAAAAAAATAATAGAAGAAAAACATATCAAGAGCTAATAGGTCATTTTTAAAATTTGGTCATCTTAATTTTTTTTTCGCACCTTAATTTTCTATCAAAACATTTAATATTAAAATAATTTTTTTAACTACAGCAAAACATAGAGAAAAAAATTCAAAGAACTAAAATTGGACATTATAGCAAAAAAAAAAAAGATAAACATATCTAGAGCTATTAAACCATTCTTAAAATTCGTTCATTCTATTTTTTTCCACCTCAATTTTCAATTAAAATGTTTAATATTAAATATATATAAAAATGATTATTTGAATTTTAAATAAATAGACCCAAAATCTTTAATTCTAACCGACATATTTATACTTTATTATAAGATAGATATTAATTTTTCTAAACAAATGTTTTAAATTAAGGAATTTTATCTAACAGGAATAGTTAACTGAATATATAATATGCTCATCTTCAATACTTTTTTAATTCTATTTCTTTTTAACATATTTGTAATTGAAACAGATAGATCTAGCTAAATAAAAATAAATGCCAATCAGATTTTAAAGAAGATTTCAAAAATTATATGCATATTTGGATCTTAATTTTTAGGAAATTATTAGGATAGATAACAAATTTAAAATCAGCTTATTTTTTCTATATATATATATATATATATTAATTTGAATTCAAATAGATAGATAGATACTTTATTATATCAAGCTAAAATTTAGGAAAACATTAGGATTGATTGAAATGCACAAATTAATCAAGGTATATTGGGAGTTTTAAATACAGATTAATTTTTCTAAATTTTTATTAGAAAGATAAATATTAATTTGACTTTCTAAATTAATTAGATAGACATATAAACATAATTAAACATTGATTTCAATGTCATTCCTTTGCTTACTCTATTGCAAGAAGGATTTACCATGTATGTTTGTAAAAGGCTCTTAAACAAATATAAAATAATAAAGAGGTCCCATTTGTAGAATAATAAAGAACAATTAAATTTATAAAGGATGAAATTATTGTCATCATGCCAATAGAAGGACACAACAAAAAAATATAAAGATCTCAAAGACATTGGAAAAAAATTGAAAATAATATCCTAAGTAGTTAGACTAAGAAAAAGTTTGATCAGTGCTCATAATTAATGAATATAAAAAATATTTGATCATTTCTCTATCTTCACACGGTTCACGACCGATGAAATAAGTTCATCATCACTACTATCATTATTGACAGTCATGTCACGCATATTTTTTCCCTTTATTGAGGCACCAATTGGAAGGGCACGCATCTTGTTCACATTCGTGGAAAAATCACCACCATTAGCATCTTTCTCACTTAACTTTAGGCATGTTTTAGAGCTAATACTTTTTGAAAGAGTGCTTTCACCTGTATTACCAACTTCTGAGTCTACATGTGAAGTATCACATTCCTAATAGAATAAAATTTGTATTAAAAAATTAATATTTCATGCATTTTATTTATATTTAGAAAACAAATTTAAAAAATACTTACAGTTGTGGTTTCAGTATGACTGTCATTGTGTAGACTATTTGGAAGGTCATCTATGCCTTCCTTATATGCTCTTAATACATTTGAATCTTCACAAAAACGGGTCACTATGTGGCCAGCCAAGAAGCCTTGTTTCGCGGGGTCTCTAATGGAAACCTTGAACACAAACTCCTTCCCAATAAACTCATAAAAACAATCCGAAAGCACAACCTCATCTTCAGATTCCTACATTTATGATAATGTATTTTATGGTTGAATATCATATTTTATTTTATAAAATTTAATTATTAATATAAAATTAAAAAATAATAGAGTCATCAATATTAATTAAATTAAAATTGTCACTAATTCAATATCTATTATATGTGTATTGCTATTGCAATTTGATATTCAATATGTGTGTGCAATATTCATATTGCTATTAAACATAAAAGTGGCATTGAATACATACCTTAGGAATAGACTCTCTTAGGTGAGTAGCAGTGCAGTTTACAAACTTAGAAAATGCAGGATCAAACATAATGAATGTGTCAGATCCAGTATCATCATCTGCAGTAAATGTCACCTTAAACCTACAAACATACATGTAAAATTTTAGAATATAAATGAATATTATTTGCATTAATACGCAATTTTAACAAATACCTTGGTACAACAGTCTTGCCTTTTCTATTGCGCTTTGTGCAATAGAACCCATCACAATCAAGGAGTACTCCTTATTACATTTCTTGCATGCATTGTAGAACCAATCCCTATTGGTATTAATATCAACAACAGTGCCAAGAGTCACAACTTCGTCCTCCTACAATTATATTAGCTTGTCATATCACACTCTAACCATCATACAAAATTAATATAATATTCATAATATACTTACAATATACACAACACTTACATGTTTACAATCTGATAGTTCTTCAATCTTAACCCTATTTGGCATTGCGAGCAAAGATTCACCAATAGACTGAGAATTTTGGCTAGTCAATAGCTCTATATCTTCATCCAAGTGATTACCTGACGCCTCAAGACCAAAAATAAAATAAGATTATATTAGTATAATTTACTTCTCAAAACCATAATCATAACCCACTGACAATAGTATAAACATGACATAACATACCAAATCAAAATTTTATAGTATGACAGACTCACCTAGAAATAAAACTGGAGACCTCTGGAATTGAAGGGTGTACAAAAACTCACGAGCAATACATTGTGCTAGTAAGCCTCCTCATTTCTATGTAAGAATCAAAACATTTAAAGAGAATGTATATATAATTGAATCAATATTGTTCAGACATTTATGTGAGAACACGTACTATTGAACTCTCTAATCTTAAACCACTGCAATATGATAATAACTGGCTTTTTTAGTGCCTCCTCTGTCAAGTTTAGTACATCATCTGCAAAGGCTCCCCATAAAGTACAACTCACCTTGTTTTTCCTATAATGATAAGAATAGTATCAAATGAATTTTCATCACAGGCACCAAAAATTAAATAAGGTTTCAGGTATATTAATTGATGAAGTTTGTGTCATATTACTCTGCATCTTCTAGGCTTATTTCTATTCGTTTTTGTTTTTTCCCATCCTTAATCAGTTCCTCCAACTCTCCAATTCCAAATAATCTTCCAATCACATCTGTCATGAAAAAAAAAAGCCATTTAATCACATGTCATTAAGAAAAATAGACCATTAAAGATTAAGATGGATAAAAATAGATAATTTAAACTTGGTAATTGCCCTACTTTTATTTGATTGGCGAGTTTTTTTTTCAAAAAATGCAATAAGATTTTTAATAGATAAAAAAAGATTAAAATAGGACATTATCAAATAGAGTTTTTTGAAGAACAAATTTAGAAAATTTAAATACATACCAATCAAGTAATTATCATTCGTTGTCTACCTATCTGCAATATCTAGAATATTAATAAAATTGAAGCCAAAATGATAGATTGAACCTGTCTCAGAACGCAACTTTATAGTAGTAGAGAACATGAAGCTAATCTTATAAGGATGATCTGTTGTTTGATACGATCCAGAGCACTGAGAGACTCTAAATTTTGAAATTTCATATATTTTAAAGGGATGCAACCTATCTTCAAAACGTCTCACAAAAGGTTTTCAAATAATTGCAGAAATCCGATCACCCTATGATAAGTTGATTATTAAAGTAATACTTAATCATAAATCAATATGAAATATAAGAACAAATAATACAAAAGTAGAAATCATTAAGGAATTTGAATTTTACTAAACTTAATATATGAAATTAATATATTTTGAGTTCCAATATACATGTCTTGAAACTCCTTCATGACATATTATTTTTTACATTTCAAATATCAAAAAATCAAAATTTTTTTAGACTCACGTGCAATGCATGGGCTATATAATTAAGGGGATCCGAAAAGCAAAATGTATAAACACTTACTCCAGCATCCTGGAAGACCAATTCAACACCATTGGATTCTTCGGATGTATTTTTACCTGGTAATCTCCAGATATGAATCACCCTAACCATAATGGGCCAATCTTTTTTTGTTGTGTTGATAGCATGAATAGCATGGATTTCAAAAGTAGAAGCCATGGGTATTATGAATAATGGTGGAAAGAGAATGAACTTAATGCAATTAATTAGAAGAGTGACTCTAATGTGAAGTTGTAAAATGTGCTATTAGCCTAACCTAATTATTTATAATTGAATAAGGATGATTTGGGAGGGAAAATTAAGAGGTGATTTAAAAAAAATCAAAATGATAGATATTAAAAATTATTTTATTCAGTGTAGATATTTAAAGAATTTAAATTTTACCAAACTTAACATATGAAATTAATATATTTTGAGTTCCAAAGTGCTTCACAAAACGTGATCTATGTGTGTGTGTGTGTGTGTTTAGATATATATTAAACAAATATACATTAATAATTGTATTAATAATATTTAGATATATTTTTTAAATTTTAAATATGTAAAAATCAACATTTTTTGAGGCTCACGGAATTATGAGATTTGCCAACCACATCTATAACTAAATATATATCATTAAATTTACATATATGAGATTTGCTCACGGAATTTCAAACTTATCATTAAATTTCAAATACATTTAGTTATGGGCGTTGAGGTTAGATATAATAACTGTAAATATATTATGTCAAATTTTAGAGACTAATAAAAATAAAATTTTAATTTTTAATCTAAACATATATGTATTAATTTAAATTTGAATCTTAATATATATATCAACATACAAATACTCCAAATATTATGAACCTAAAATTTAACAATATATTTAGGTTGGATAGAGTGTTTAAATAGATAGATATTAATTTAAATACACATATAATCATATTTGAATTTTAAATGTTTAAAAATATATTTTTCAACACATAAACTTTTTCTGAATATTTAAACAGATATATTAATATAAATTTTAATCATAATATACACACACACACATATATATGTATGTAGTATATAGATAAGGAGTTATGGACGTTGAGGCTAGATATAATAACTGTAAATATATTATGTTAAATTTTAGATACTAATAAAAATTATATTTATAATTTTTGATATTCAAGAGGATATATTTAAATAGTAAAAAAATTTTAATTCATAATCTAAACATATATGTATTAATTTAAATTTGAATATCAATATATATATCTGCATACAAATATTTTAAATATTATGAACCTGAAATTTTACCATATATTTAAGTTGGAAAAAGCGTTTAAATAAATAGATATTAATTTAAATACACATATAATCAAATTTTAATTTCAAATAGGTAACAATAAATTTTTAAACACATAATACTTTTTCTAAATATTTAAATAGATATATATTAATATGAATTTTAATAATATATGTGTGTGTGTGTATATGTGTATATATACATGGAATTAAGGATAGATATAATAACTATAAATATATTATGTCAAATTTTATATATTAATAAAAATCATATTTATAATTTTTGAGATTCAAGAGGATAATTTAAATAGTAAAAAATTTTAATTTTTAATCTAAATAGATATGTATTAATTTATAAAAATACTCTAAATATTATGTCAAATTTTAGTTACTAATAAAAATTATATTTATAATTTTTGATATTCAAGAGGATAGATTTAAATAGTAAAAAAATTTTAATTTTTAACTTAAACAGATATGTATTAATTTATAAAAATACTCTAAATATTATGAACCTAAAATTTTGCAATATACTTAGGTTGGATAGAGTTATTAAATAGATAGATATTAATTAAAATTTAAATATAATTAAACTTGAATTTCAAATAGGTAAAAATAGATCTTTAAACACATCTAAAAATTAATAATTCATTCTACACCTAACTCCAAACCTAAATATCATATTTTATATTTTATAAAAAATAATAAAACTTTCCTAATCTAACTCCAAACCTGACTCCGAAGCATAGAATCACTCAAAAGGCATCTCGAAGCATAGAAACACGACAAACCTAAAATTGAACACATGGCATTCTCTCATAGCCTTAAACCCTACTTTTATATATATAATGATTAGCCTTAGTATGATTCACAGCGGTGAATGCATCATTGACCGTGGTGAATGACCTAAATTTTGTGAAATGATATTTTTTTCTTTTTTGTAATATTTTAAATGATTGATATCTCATGCTTCTATATACTCTATAACTCTAATTTAATATTATTTTAAATAATGTTTATTTATTTAATGGTGAAAACTTGGGATCTCATTTGAAAGAGAACTTTAAATATTAGATAATTTTAATTAACTAATTAATTTGAGTTTTAAATTTGTTGATAAATCATCAATTTTTGCATTCATCATCTGTAAAATCCTATAATATTTAAACTTCTTTTTAAATAGGATCTTAAATTTTCATTATTAAATAAATAAATATTATTTAAAATAAGATTAAATTAAAGTTATAGAGTATATAAAAGTATGAGATATCCATCATCTAGAAAACATTGTAAAAAAGGGCAAAAAATGTCATTTCACAAAATTATGAGTTGCACCACGGCTAACGATGCATTTATCGAGGTGAATCACGCTGAGGCTAATTTGGTTTATATAATAATTAACATTCTATACATAAATAGTGGGAGTAATTTGCTTAAAATTTTAAAGTTTAAGGTCTAGAATCAGAATACTACTAACATAATAGCTTAAGGTCTGTGACGTTAATTAACAATGACACGTTAGCATCAGCTAGGACCTATAGTGAACAGTACTATATGAATAGTAATGGAGTTTAAAAATTTAATGGTCAAGGTTTATTTTGCTATGAATTTAAAAGTTTATAATTTATTTTGTATATTTTAAGAGTTTAGGGTCTAGGGCATTTTTCAAACAAGAGTTCAGGGTCCTTTTTGCTCATTAACCCTATTAGATTTGATGGTGAGAGTGACTTAAAAATTAAAGTATATATAGGGATCAAGGTGAGATAATGAGTAATTTAATATCCAAAAAAATTTAACCTTGGTTTATTAACCTAATGAGGGTAATTAGTGAGTTAATAAGTTATGTGGCCAGAGGGGCTTAACTTGGTGTATTTTTTATGATTTTAGCCCTAGAAGTGGTCCCGAATTGAAAGCGGTCCACCTGGGCAATGAAAGAATGAGGAAGAAAAAGTAAAGAATTTTTCTCTATATCATACACTACGGCGCGTGGTTGGTTCGCCACGACGCATAGAGACAAATTTAAATGCAAGGGCTCTTTTGTGCCATGCACTGTGGCGGAGGGCAGCGTGCACCACGGCGTACAGGCAAAATATTTGATAAATCAGGTCGCGTCTATGCAAAAAAATAGAAGAGAGAAGAGGAAGAAAATGAAGAGAACATTGGAGCTCTGCTAGGGCACACTCATTAGCTCCCATTGTTGACATTTTGAAGCTCCCAAACACTCAAGGTAGGTAATCTAAGCCTTCTTCTTCCTTTCTCTCCCTCATTTATGATGATTTATAGTAGGGTTTGAGTTGAAAGGTGGATTTTTTATTAATAGGAGTATGGGTCCAATTTCATTGATTAAAATGAGTATAATGGAAGTTGTTTAATGTATTGGAATACCACATTGATGATTTTAGAAGTGGTTGGTCTATGGGAGCATTTATTATCCGAAAATTGATATGTATAAGGTAGTTGGGAGAGGTTTATGTATATTAATGATGGTTTGAGGTATTAATAGTGATAATGTGCATTAATGAAATTTAATGAGCCTATTAGGTATGCATGGGTAGTGATTATGAGTTGATAAAAGTAGAGTGTGTGAAGTTATATATGGATAAAGCTTCAAGAGTTAGAGAATGATGATATTCTTATGGTGTGGATGTAGTAAGGTTCATTGCTGGCACCATTCAAGCTTGTTGAAACTTTGAGAAGTTGTTATAGTGAGGGGTAAACCTTTGACCTCTCAAAATTTTAAAGTAATTAGGAGAAATTTAATCTTTATAGTTGAACGTTAATTGTATCCGTGAAATGTGAATTATGATTAAGATTAAAAATGTATATTGGTAAAGTGGTTGATTTGTGAAATGGTTTTGGAAGGATAACTTTTATTATGCCACCTTATATTTTATGAAATTGTTTATGATTTGTTATTATGGGTGGAGAATTGGGTTGTATTATGTTGATTTTATGGAGTAATTGAATATGGTTATATGAGATTATTTGCCATTAATTAATTCTTGAAAATGCATAATATGTGATAAATGTGCATAGTATGATCATTGGTGGGAGTTCACCTAGGGTGAGGAGCAGATTGATTTTAAATCCACGTGGTATTAACAGTAATCGTTAGAATCGAAAACTAGCCTTAGCATCGATCGTTACAATTGAGAGGTAGCCCTTATCCCATGGTTGATCTGGGACTCTCCCATTTATTCTATGGGGGACTTAAACCTAATTAGTTTCCACCAGTTTATGAGAAGGCTAGATTAGGGCTACGACATCTCACGGTTGTTAGTATTGAGAAAAACTGAATTATATAAGTGAGTGAATTCACTCTGGCCTGGTAGCTCCTCACAAGTGGAAGGCTGGGTTAGTTCGTGAATGACATAGCCATGATATAGCCACCGGTTTCACGTCGGAGGTAATAGGAGGATATAAGGTTGGCATATTATCATGTATATAAGTCTGGCCATGTGTTGAAGGTGCATGGTTGTTATTTTTGTGACCCTGTGTTATGTTTTGTGAATTAACATGATAATTGTATTGTGGCAAGCTCGATCACATGATTGTTAGTTTTATGATTCATGGCTGAGTATTATATGTGATATATGTGTTTTTGCTTAATGGCATCTATTTACAATTGATATGCAACTGTATGGGTTAAGTAAAACTTAGTTATTAAGTGGTTATACTCATCTCTTAATTCTCAATATTTTTAAGACCTAGCTCATCGAATTCGAGTTGGAAAAAACATATAAAGGCCTAGGATTTGTGGAGTAATCCTCTATATGCCTCTCTTTTGTTACTTTCATGTGTATTTATTAATGTAATTGCCAAGTAGGATTATTTGACATGATTTATGCACTAAATGCATAATTTTATGTATAACCAGTGTATTTTGTGCCCTGGGTTAGTGAGTTTTAGTTGTGAACCGTGAATAGAGCTAAAATACTTGTGCAAGTAGAAACATATGTATTTTGAAAAATTTGGAATGAAATTGTTGATTTTGTGCAACATTTCCTCCCCTTTTATGTTTTATAAAATTCAAGGTTGAGTGATGATTTTATGATATAAGTGTTTTTGATTGTGTATGGTGCATTGTACGAATTTGCAAGAATCCATTGAGTGTGGTTGGATGGTTGGTGTAAGCTATTGGCATGTGTATTTATGTTGGGACACCTTATTTGTAAAATTTTGTGAAAAGTAGACAAAATAAATTTTAGTGTCTAATTTTTATTAGAAAATGAGTTTAAATGTAAAACTAGTACCATTAGCTGGAGCTAAGGGAAAGCTTCATGTAGACACTGAAACCACCTCAATCGAATGTCAAATGGAGATTTGGGACGTATCGAAAATTCACTCCCAGTGCTGTCAAATGACAGCATAAATGCTATCAAAATTTTTGCAATGTGCCGTGACATATGGCGCCTTATATTGCGGCACATGGCACAAAGAAAACAAATTGCAACGCAAATGCCTTAAGTTACAGTGCACGTGTCTTTTTCTGCACAAAATCTATTTTTGAGTTTTAAAATTTATTATTTTGGGTCTCAATTGATTTTCTAACTTTCACTTTACTTTCAAAACTCTAATACAAACTTACTAAAGTATGTTTGAGATTTGAATTGTTGAAATTGAAATTCCTTTAAAAGAATTTGAGAAAATTCCCTTTATAAAACTATAATTTGATAATTCTTGAGGGTTAAACTTTAGGTTGCTATAATTTAAAGTCAATTATGATTTTGTAAAAGAGACTTTACGGTTTAGTGTCTTGAATATTACAAGTAAGGAGCAAGATGTTATAGTTTCTTTTAGCGTGCTATGATGAAATGATCACACCACTTACCTCATCTTCAACACAACCACGTGGACTTTAAATACATCAATACATTATCGGCATTGAGTGGCTCCAAAGTGGATAACTTATCATCATTGAAATTAATTTTTCTGTTGGGCTAGAGAAAATTTTTATTTATGAATAAGGATGCTTTTTTTTTTTTGGGTTAGGTTTCTAGTTTTGATTGATCTTATGGTATAATAGTCGCATATTTCATAAAATGCTTTCATAACTATGTTTTTACTTTGTAAAGTATTGGGATTACTTAAGTCACATTTGGTTTTTTAAAAACAAATAGAATGAAATAGATTGAAAATCATCAACACAAAAATAAACCAATTCATCCTTCTTTCTCATGGTAAGTATAATAAAACTTATTAATATATATTATAAATGTGAGAATTATCACATCCTTTAAAAATTTCATGAATCATGATTCTCAACTTCATGAACTAGATTACCCCTTACTTTATGAATATAATTTAATATTCTTTTCTATCATCCAATTTTCACCTTTATTTTTTTCAATTCATTCCATTCCATGTTTTGTTAGTAACCAAACATGACCCTATTTCTCTCTATTTTCTTTTTTTAAATGGAAGATTAGATAAAATCAGCTAAGGCACGTATAGTCTAAAGCCTGTACCTTCTAACTGGTATATATTCACACACACTTTCTCACTTGTTATTGATAAGAGCTCCTAAGCAAGCGGGGCTTGCTTCCACTCATTGTGCTTTTTTATTTTTATTTTTATTTTTATTTCTTGGAGGCCTAAATACACGCATAGGACC
Source organism: Prosopis cineraria (assembly GCF_029017545.1). NCBI lineage: Eukaryota > Viridiplantae > Streptophyta > Magnoliopsida > Fabales > Fabaceae > Prosopis > Prosopis cineraria. The sequence continues at coordinate 13,976,737 of NW_026555333.1, forward strand.
AAGCAACATCACCTAATGTCTGCGGTAAGTCTAGGCTTATCTCTCCTAATTTACATACTCCACGCACACGTGCGCATCCATATACGTGGATGCTCGCACAATTCTTGCTAATGGGGCATGAAAGAAACCACCTTTGAATAAGAGGATTGTAGATTATTTATGTTGTTATAAATAATTAGGTTTTAATTTTTTTTATTTTGTATATCAATTATTTTTTTTATGATTATGTTTTTGAATTTTAAGTGAATTAATTATAAAATCAATCCAGTACTGTTGTAACTTGCATTGTTGAAGTTAAATGCATTAGTGGAGGATTCCTTGGGCAATCATTGAGGCATGAAAATTGAGCATTAGATCAAGAAAACGAGGAAGATGTAGCCTAGGGGACAATCTAGCTTCCTAGCTTATTAAAGGTACGGACACAAAGCAAGTCAACGTCATAATCTTGTACTGCAAATAAAGTCTTATTTTATGGGCTGAATCGATGATTATTTAAGTTCTTTAATTTGTTTTTTATTCAGGAGTATAATCAACTAGATCTTTATATTACTTTAAAAATATACTGATGATAGCTTATCTAATGACTGCTAGTATTATTAATTAGATAATGCCGTGTGTGTATGTGTGTGTAACACTTAAATTAAGAAGCGAAATTCCGTTTTGAATTGGGAAAAGATAGCTAGACAAATAAAGCATGCTTGAAAGCAACAAGCATGATGCTGAACTTAATCCCAACTCAAGATTTGTTCTCAACTTTGAAGATCACAGGTAAAGAAAAAAGGTCCAAATTTGTACGTTACATTGTCTTTCTTAATCCTCTAAATAATCATGCTTTGGATCTAAATCTTTGGCCTCGCTGCTTTCTGTTATGTTCTGGCCAGATGTGAACCTAACAAGAATTTCAAATTCTTGTAACTAAGATACATCAAGTTAACTTACGTGTAATTTTATAAATAATTTATCTGCCTTTCTTTTTTTTTTTAATTAATGAGCATTTTACAGTTTAAACCATTACTCGAATAGCATTATAAATCCTAAACTTTTAAAATGATGAGCAAAAACTTCTCTCAACTTATAAATTCTAAGCAAATTATTCCAACTATTTATTAGTATAAAGTGGATTGCTATATAACCCAGCTAACATGCCACATCTCAAGAGAAGATTAGTACCATTTCAACCTTTAACTAGGCTACACAAAGTCAAAAGTAATAGCAATTATATGTAAAGTAATAGGGATAATTTGGTATTTGAGTAATAGTTTAGGGTTTAGGATATTTATTTTAAAAGTTCAGAATTTAGTATACTATTTGAATAATAGTTTAAGATTCATAATGCTTATTAACTTTTTTTTATTTTTTGGGTGTAAAATCACAGCTTACCTTAGATTTGATTTGATTCTAGAGAACAAATGGTAGTGCTTTTATGCACACAAGCATCAAAGTTAAGAAGGTTGGGCTGTGTACAAATAAGTAATCTGAATAACTAAATACTGATTCTTTTAAATAAAATTAAGAGTTTGAATTTTGTAAATGAAAAAAAGCTATTTCCAAGTGAGTTCAATAATATTTAAATTAGAATTGGTTAATGCAAAAAATAATTAAATTTTGAGACTTGAGAAGGCATCCCATAAATCGGATTGGAACTTTTAAAAGTTAAATTTACGTGTAAAGTGAAAAGCAACGGCACTATAACCCCTCTTAATTCATCTCGCTCCCCCTCTCCATACACACGTGTGCGTAATGTAATTGGAGGCTGCGGCTGCAACTGAAATAGGAATGAAACTAAAGTATCATTCAACATTTGAGAAAATTGTACTGGCTTAATCAAATTTCTTGAGTTTGAATCATAAGAATATAATTGTGTTAAATACTTAGTGGGATTAGTCTCATCCCGTCGAGTCCCTCTCCCTTCACGTTGAGTTAGGCGGGCTTAAAAAGTAATAAAGTTGTACATGGCGAAAAGAGTTTGTATAAATGGGGCCAAATAGAAGTTAAACCTTTTCTAATTACAGGTACCTTTATCCACGTTAAATAAAGTGTTTGTTAATGTTCATCAATATGTATTGATTTCTCGAATACAATGGTTAATTCCAAGATAGTACTGAATAAAATCCTTGTAAACTCAACTTTCTATATACGTTTTCCGCACCTTTCGTTTTCAAAGATGGAATGCACCAGAAAAAAGATTGAGGTCATGTTTGGTACATTAGAATTGGGTCTAAGAGAAATGGAATTGGAATTGGAATCATGTTTTCACTTGTTTGGTATGCATGAATCCAATTCCTTATGGATTCCAATTCAACCAAAATACCTAGAATTCAATTCCATCTTCATCATGATGGAATTGCCACAATTCCATGGAATTGTCATAAGTGCCCCACATACACACTCCATCATGATGGTTGAGTTTTTTTTTTTTTTTTATAAGGGCATTTTGGTCTTTATCTATTTTAAATACATATATTTATTAATATTATATTCAGATTCCATCTTCATACCAAACATACATTTATAACTCAATTCTATTCTGATTCCAATTCCGATTCCAATTCCAATTTCGATTCCGATTCCATCAAAAACTCTTCCATCATACCAAACGAGGCCTGAGCTCTGAAGTTAGATATGTTATCATGTACTGGCTCGATCGGCAGCATGATTTTGTTGTTCCTGTTTCAAATTTCTGTAGTAGACTGTTGACTTTAAAATTGTTTTATGAGGAGAAGATGCAGTTAATGAAAGCCACAGTTTCTGGACAGACAAGCTGTAATAATCAGTTTAAAAAGTCGACCGATCGAGAATAATCTTGAAAGATTTGATAATGACAATTCAATTAGATGTGACATTGCGGTGTTCTTAAAGTTGGCAATTTTTATGTCTTTATATGTAAATTTTCAAAGTTATTCCCTATCGCAAAGCTATGGAAATTCGTTACTGGCACGAATGGTAATGGTCCACAGGACAGAATCTCGCAATTTTAATGTCACTCTCTACTAGACATACCCACCAACACTCAAAATATTACAATTTTGGAAAAAGATGAGAGACAAATGAGATTCATCCCTCACCTCTACTTATCTTTTGGCCATTTGATCATCTTTCTTCTCCTGAGCATCAGATACCAGTGATTCAGTGTGAATGATCTGCCAATATATGGATATTGGAGAGCTTAAAAACCAGAGTCATGGTAGTGGAGATGCAATAATCAGTCACAGCACTAACAACAGGCCAGATGATAACAGAGATAAATCCATTGATGAGCTCCAATCACTGTCAAAACATGATATAGAACAGCATAACAACAACCGACTCCACAGGAGCAAAACATGTTGTGGTCTCGTGCCTTACACGAAATCTAAGAAATGAGCCACACTATTCATAAATCATAAACAGTGCAACTTGTAAGAATTAGGTTCCATGTTGTATGCGGACACAGATATATACCTTCATCTTCTGGAATGATACAGATGAGTTGTGCAGTGACTGCCGCTGATGGAACAGTCTCAAGTTATGTCTAGATGGGATAGCTATTCTTCACTAATGATATTCTAAAGCAGACTGCTTTATTCCTGCAAATTGTGGTAGCTAGTGTGAACAAAATCTGCATGCCGCTTCAGTCATGATGATGATGATGATGATATTGTGATTGGGTGGTCGATATATCGATCAAGTAAAATAAAGAATCAAAATAAAGCATGATGCCTTGGGAGACCAGTAAAAAGAAGGAAGCAACAAAGCTAAAGCTGACGCAACAGTACTGTATATTGCCACCACTCATCACAACCATAATAATATTGCCACATCCCAAAAATATCAACCAAAAAGACCCATCTGGGTTGGCTATACCACATTTAGTGGAATTCATGCTCAGATTCTACTATATCATATTAAAGTGATCGATGCTCATCGCACCTGGGTCAACTTGGTGCATATTGCTCTCACGACAAATCGTTCCCTGACAACTTCGCTAACTATGCGTAATGCTGACCAGTATACAAGATTGATTGTGATTGGACGTATGAACATGTCAGAGTTTAATTAGCTTTATTTAAAAAAAAATATCTGTCTAAAGCAAAAATGCTCTAGTGAGTCAGCCTCATCAGCAAATGAGCTGGCTACTTTGTAGTTGTATTGTATCATGCAGCGATATCATGTAATGTAACTACTCCAATTTCAGTATGGCGCCTCGAGTCAAAAACCTCCGATTTCGAAAATCTATCAAGCCCAAATTCTTATTTTATTTTAACTGGAGGTTCCCATGTGTTGCACTTCCGGCCTACCATTAATTAATTAAATGAAATACTGTGAGGTCTAACTTGCGGGCAAATTTTATGTCATTTTTCTGGTTGGATTTGCGGCTTCATAGATAAGAATGAAGGTATTTTGATCTGAATAAAATAATGCACCTGTGTCCATCTAAAAGAATTAGGTGACTACTGAAAATTTTCAAGTTGCTTTAGAGGCTTGACATAGCAAAGCATACCCAAGGTGCATATCTGACTATTGATTCACCAACTATCAACAGACATGCATGTTCGCAATTTAAGACAAATTAAATTAGACAAATTTTTTAAGAATTATTATATGGAGGTTTTGAAAAGTGAATTATACTTTTTTATGACTCGTAAATAGCGCAATTTGCTATAATTGTATTACATACACTCCACACATGTTTTGGACAACAAAAACTAATTGCAGAAGGCATTTTAGAAGACGAGGTTCACTGAATTTTTATTTGATAGGAGGTGAAGAGGAAAACTTCACAGAAAAGCCCATTGAAAATTAACAATTGAGGCATTGAAACATTATTGGAATTTGCTTGTGATGTTCATAAACTAAGTTGATGCAGAGCAATGACCTTTGCAGTAGAGGAATAATTGATATTTGCCTGTGAACATCATCAGAAGAGGCATTACAATGCATGAATACCTAAAACAGCTGGGTTATTGAAGTCCCCTGAATTTGCCCTAAAACCCTGGTTTTTGAGGTTGGTGCAACCAAAAGCCTCATGAAGGGCACGATCAATATCAGATGAAGATGAATGCAATAAACTGTCACAACTAGGGTTGAAAACCCCATCATTTGGCTTCTGATTTGGTGAGAACATAGAAGACTGATCATTCAACTGAAGGGGCATGTTGTCTTGTGGGTTGGCAGATTCTGTGAGATTGACAATGGTTATGTCGTGTATACTTGGTCTCCTTTTGTTGTTCCCTCCAGAAGACAGCTTCTGCCTTATGTAGTACTTCTGAGCATGACTCGCCACTTGGGTTGGTGTCTTTGTCACCACAAAGTTTCTTGAGATGTTCCTCCAATCCCCTTTACCATACTTAAGAAGGCCCATCAGAAAACGCCTGTAACTCCAGAAATACAGAGGTTTCAACAACGAAATGAACGATCTTGAGTTGCTTATTGTAATCAATCGTGATTATATTACAAGAATATCAACGAAAAACTTAAAGATTCCAGGAATTGATGAAACTACCTGTGTTCTTCTTCAGTCCAAGGGACCCCTTTCTTTCTCTCGTGATCAGAACCCTTGAAAGCCACGGGCCTCTTTCTGTATGCATCATAATTCGGGTGATCGACCAGCTCAAAGGTGAAAGAAGAACCCAGGTAGCCAGGAATTGGGACCCGACCGGCTTCGATTTCGCCGATGTCTTCTACAAGTTCTCTGTACTGCTTGATGACATCGCACACGGTTTTTCCGGGGATCATGGCTGCCACATTTAGCCACCTATCTGGGGTGTCCTTGTCGTATATGGCAAGGGCACTTTCAAACCTCTTGTTCTCTTCTCTCGTCCATTCTGTGTTGTTGATGCTCTCTTGCACGAACCAGTCTGAGTTTGGCATAAAAGAAGGTGGGTACAGAGTTTCCATGCCTTCACTTCAGTAACTCGAAAGATTTTCACCTAATTGAGTGGAACTTGAAAGGACACGCCAAAGAAGAAACATATAAAGTATTGAGCTTTGATTCAGACGGCAAGGAACTTAGAATCTATCACGTGTAATCAAGAATCGGCTTTGCTTAACGGCATAAACTAAAGAATCTATGGAAGTCCCACCTTTTGGAATCGAAGAGAATCTTGGAAAAATCATGATATACCAAAATTTTGGTGCTAGAGTAGAAACCCCAAGAGAGAGTTAAGGGGTAATAATGAATTCAAAACCATAAACGCACCTAGAAGGTTTATGCTAATAAGATGGCAACAAGTCTCAGACAAAGATGAGTTGGGGGACAGAGAGAAGAAAAAGATAAATATAGAGGCAAAGAAAGGGAGGGGATTCGCGAAGGCGATGCAGAAGGGGCAGATCCAATGGGAGAAAAGAGAGACTTTACGAAGAGCAGAGAGAAAAGTTGGAAGCCGTTTGCTTTTGTCGTTTCTTCGTGAAGAAGCAAGTTCGAAAACAAAAGGACGAAGAGAGAAACAGAGTAAAAACAGAGCATCGGGAATGTCTGGATGCAGCTTGGGCGACTGACAATCTCCCTCTCCTATTATAGGCTGTTAATTCCAGATTATGACATTTAATTAATCATTAACTTTTATAATATGACGTTTCAATGTTGCTTTTTTATGCATAAATTGTAAACTATAGTATTTTTATGTAACACATGCAATTTAACCAATTTAATTACTATTAGTCGGCCAGTCAAAATAAAACGAACATAATATTTCTCGTTCAAGAATGATACCGTATAATTTATTATAAACTTTATATTTTATATCAAATTAAATATCAATATCCATAATATAGTTATTTAAGGTGATAGGTCAGGTCTGGTTTAGGCTTTAAATCAAGTTTAATAAATAGGTCAAGCTAAGTTAAGTTGTAAGTCACTTGATAAATTGGCCTGCTTGACATATGATCAAACGTTTAAACAGTAAAAATAATATTTGAAGTTTTGAAAAGCCCAATAACAAATATTTTAGACATTTTACCTGATAGTCATATTTTAAATGCAATATATCAACGTGTTTGATTATAGAAGTAGGCCTGATCAGTATTAAAAAAAAAAAAACGGGGGAAAAAAGGCTATATTTCTAGTGGCAGGAATGATTTAGTTTATTATGACAACTTGCGTGCGTGCTTGTGCGCGCGCGCGCGCGTATTTTTTTTTTTGGGTGTGAGAGTGTTTTTAATATAAAATATAGAAATATAGTTGGACGTATTAACTTTGGATGGCTGCGATGAATTTGAGTGGTTCTACCTAAACTTGTTCAGGTGAATAAATCCAAAACTTAACGCATCAGAGTCAACTCAAGAGCATTTGTTTGTTTGTTTGTTTAATACTGCCACGGGTTTTAATTTGAATCTGATTTTCAGTGTCAACGTTCGTTGTTCCAAAAATGATGTAATTAGGCTTCGCTCGTGGTAGTTATTTTCGGGATAACACAAAATCATTGATTGCGTTACATCTACAGCCAAAATTTCCCCTTCAAATGAACAGTAAGTCCTAGCTTTGGGATGATGCCGACGGATCTACGACGTCGGTAGGCACTGCACTAGCGGTGATTGGGTGGGAACTATTCTACCCTACCCCTTGAGATTGTCATCATTTTTTTTTAAACTTAATATCTTGAATTTTTTTTAAAAAATTATTCCTTTGTATTAAAAGAGAGAAAATTTTCTTAAATCCTTGGCTTAATTTTTTGGGTAACCTTTTTGCCAACTTAAACTACACTTTAAAAAAATGATAAAGGTATAAATGTAGTTATTAATTATTTTTTTAAAAAACACTGAGTAACATATGATGTGATATGATGTAAAATAAATTATAAATTACAAAAAAATGAAGCATGAAGTGACTGCCATTAGTTTTCAATAAATGGTGACTACCAAACTACATGCATCCTCTTTATTTGATTCCTCTTGATTCTTTGTCTATCTCTCCCATTCTCAACTGATGACCCAAAAGAATAGCTCCTTGCTTTTCACCCCATTCACCTTCCTCATTTGATGCATCTTCATAAAGGTGGTGACCTCGTACTCATAAAAAAATAGTGTGTCAAATGGCTTTAAACCTATGCTCCTTAAACTATAGGCATTGCTTGAACTTGCTTATTCTCTTTGGTAATAAGGACACTAAGGGACGACTTGGGAAGATAATGTTTGAAATGAGAGAAGAACGGCATTGTTTCCCACCAAGTCTTGGTGTGTGTTATCATAGGTCTTGCATTTGTTGATGATATTATTGCTTTCTTTGCATATTTTTAGGTTCGTTATTCTTTTGGATTTGTGGGTTTTACTTTGAGATTGGTTTTGTTCTGAGTTCACTAGATGCTTCTCCATGTACATAATTCGACCTCCGACGATGTGTTGCTCGTAGAATTGTGAGAAACACTCATCATCTAACACTATCTCTTGCTCTTGCTTCAACAAGTTCACGCTAAGTGGGTTGGAGAATTTGGTCACCTCCAATGTAGTGTGTGAAGGCCTCAGAGAGCCTTTCAAAGTTGATCACCGATTGAGAAAGGGGGGAGAGAGAAAAAAAAGGGATCAAATGAGGAAGAGACATATGACTTGATAGTTGAATAATTGGTCAAACAAACAGCCGTTTGTTGAAAACTAACAGTAGGTGTCCCATGCTTTGTTTTTTGTAATTCATAATTTATTCTGCATCACATAAAAGTATAGGCCACCTAGTGCTACTGAAAAAAATAATTGGTGATTAAATTTACATATTTACCCCTTTAAAAAATAACAAACTACATAATCATGTTTTCCTAAGTATTGGAATGAGTTTGAAATGTCATACTAAATTTAGGAAAATTTTGGCTTCTTATAGAGTTTATATTATATATTGATATTTGAATATTCCTTAGAAATTTAAAAAATATATATTCAAACCAAAGTGAGAATAAATAAGCAAGAATATCGTTCAAGATAAATTTGAAAATTAAAAAAAAAATCTTGCATAAGATTAAACCACCAGGAGTATAGTTTTGTCAACATTTTATTGTTAAAATGCTTACAATTTATCATATTGGAGTTTTGACACTATTGTGGAAATAACATGAATTACTTTCACATTTTACTTTATTTGTAATCAATTGACGTGTGTGCTCACGTGTATATGAGCATGACCACATGTGAAAATGAGTTGGAGATTAGAGTCGAGTTGTCAAAACTTCACAATTTGATTCATTAGTTTAGAATTATTATGCAAAAAATAAAATTAACACCCTAATTTAAAATAACGCAGAATTAACTAATGGATGCACTTTTGAAAGCAATCTTTATATTTTGTAATTGGCACCATTGATACTGTGGTTCTATAGCAATAATGATGTAAACAACGTAAGTGATGTGATGCTATTAAAAAAAAAAAAACAGAGAGAGAGTAAGCGAAGTGATATTTAAAAATAATTATATTCGAATGATTCTTAAGACAATTAAATAAAGTAGGTGATATGACATCTTTATGTTTCGTGATTAAATATTCAATTTTTTCGGCCAAATAATATTCAATTCAAATATCGCTATAAATATATGGCTCATGAAATTAACTGTATCAACTTCATTATTTGTTGGTGTTAAAAAAAAAAAAACTTCAGCATTTGAAAAGGTTTAGGGAAAATTGCCATACAATCCTTCATTAATAAGAAAATTTAAAATTAATTTAAGGGCTAAATGTACATTAAACCTACCACTTTGTACATCAAGCCTATTATCTTGTACACCAAATCTTAACCTTTCACCTCAAGCCTATATTACCTAACACTTTAAGCCTATCACTTTGCACCTTACATACCAAATCTATCACCTTCCACACCAAGCCTGTGAGCTTACAACCCAAGCCTTGCACATCAAACGTATGACCTTGTATGTCAAGTCCATTATCTTACACACTGTAAGGTCTTTCTTACTATTCTCCACTTAACTCTAAATTTAAGGTAATTAAGAGATTAACCTCAAATAAGATTATCAAATTTGTAACATTTATCAAAATAGGGTCCCAAGTTTTCAAAGTTTTTCAATATGACAAAACAACTTTACAAGTATAAATCAGAGTGTAAATGGTATGCAGAAATATGGGATCTCTCACAAGTTAAAGCATATATATAATAAGTATAAATGACAAAATAGTGTAGGAAAGTAGGCAATGTATCGCGGCTTATAATACGTGAGCCGTGGCATGTTGCCTTTGTGCCATGCATCATGACGCATCGTATGTTTTGCCAATGGCAAGGGTAAATTTTTGACAAGTCTCATTTCTTCATTCGATGTCTGATTGAGGAGACTTAAGTGTCTACAAAGAGTTTTCTCATAACTCTAGTTAATGGCATTGGTTTCATAAATAAATTATTTTTTAGTCAAACATTGGAATCCCATTTCATAATTCACTCTTTTTCACAGTTCAAACAGATATTAGGTGTCTCAATTTCATACCAAGTACCAAAAGCCTCAAATGCATCCTAAAACATGCTCTATATACTATTGCAAACCTGTACAATACACTACATCTTACAGATATCAATACTCAACCCTTTAATTACAAAACAGAAGCAGGAGCTCTAATAGCACAATTCATTCATAAATCATCATACCCAACCAACATACCCTCATATTTGTTCATCTCTCACTTGCACTGGTATTTTTGTCCTTTCTAGTTTCACAATTAACACATACATAATCTTAGGCCTAAAATACTCAATTAAACTTAACATTCACATAGTATAAGTAAGTAATTATGAATTATTTTAGCTGGCAATATCAAAAAAAAATTGTATATGAAATATCTCCCTTATTAAACATAATTAATTATATAAACTAAGGTAATCATAGGTTAAGCTCATTTTTAGATTACCAAGTTTGAAGTTTATAGAAATGAGATCTCAAGTTTGCATAAATAATAAATTGCTTAAACATCATTTAATAAACCCCAAATTAGAGTAGAAAAATAATTCAGAAGCATGAGATATCTCATAGGAGTAAAAAGACTCAAAAATAGTTAAAAATATCAAAACATCAAAAAAATTGGGCAATATGCCACGGCATGTGCACATAATCCACTGTTGTCTCTCTCTGTGCCATGTTAAAAAATTGTGGCGTGTTGCACATATTAGATAGCAACTTTGCTTTTAAATGACAATAACCCGAGGCAACTTTTGACGTGCCCCATTTCTCTGTACAACGCTCAAATGAGGTGATCTAGGTATCTACAAAAAGCTCTTTTCATAATCTAGCTAATGGCATAGGTTTTACTTTTAAATTATATCACACAAGGAAAATGGACACCTAAACACATTTTCAAACCTTTTTCACAATTTAAGGGTGTCCAAAACCCCACACATATGCCAAAAGTCATTCCTAACACCTAGACCATATTTAATGGACTTAAGACACCTATATAACACACCACTTGCACAATTACTTATCAATATTAAACTTTCACTCCTGAAACCCTATAATATCAAAACAGCAAGAGGAAGTTTAAGCATTGCATTTAATAATTAACATTCACAATTATGAGAAAATCAACATCCTTATACTTGCATTAGTATTTTAGCCCTATCAATACTTTAATAATCTTACATATAACATTTCAGGGCCCAAAATATATCCCAAGATTATAAACAACTTAGTGTAAATGTATACAAAAAATGTATCTTAATTAGCAATGTTTGAATTATTACACAAAACAAAGGAGAATAAGAGGCTTTACAATAAGAATTCTAGATTTCTAAGCCTCTTGAGCCTTTTTCCTTTATGCATTGGAGCTAGAGCTTATAAAATATTGAAAGAGAGGGGTGAGTATAACCACTCAGCAACCAAGGTATGCCTATGCAGTTGCATATTAATTGATTAAAGCAGACAAAGAGGAGTTTAAATACTCAAACATATGTAATTATTCATAACACAAGTGTAATATTCATGATTAAACCCATTTTGATAATTCACAATTCAAATCTCAAGGTACATTGCCACAGTACTCACAACTTGTAACAATGACCTGCTTTCACAACTCAATGCACATTACCACAACATCGACAACCATATGGCAATGGCATATTTACTATCACGACTTACCATAACTTTAATAATTATGTGACACGTCGAATATATATATATATATATGCATGATCAATTCCTCCTTATATCTTCTTTATATCTTTTGACTAAAACTATAAGCTTTAATATCAACAAAGACTTCATTTGTGTGACTGGACTATCCAAACTCACCAATTGTGAGGTGTGACCCAATTAAAGATCACAGAACTTTCTCTTAGACCATGGCTTCTCCTTATTCTCAAACCTCTGGGGTATCGTATGTAACACACTAAAATTTTCAAATCAATTTTTCACAAATTATTAATTCAATAAAATCATCTTTACATCATCGAACCCTTATCATGGTAGAAAAATTTCTACCATGACAATAAATAACTAAACTTCTTTTTTAAAACTCTACTATGGTAGAAAAGAGTTTATCATATAAATAAAATATTTTACAAATATCCTACCATAATAGAAAGAATTTAACATAATGAATAAGCTCTATCATGATAATTGAAAATACATTTATAATAAAATTTTACCTAATGGAAAACAATGTAAAAATAATTCATATAAAAAAATGATAATTTTTAAATCAGCATTTAGTGTAAAAGCCTATCTTAAGGTGGCAGAATCCTAAACAATTCCTAAATATAATTTTTTTATATTGTTATGTGAACCAAAAAGCAATTAGAACATGAGGGATAGATAGGATCCTCATGACATGATATTCAAATCAGTTTAAGAATCAAGAGGGACAGACATGATCCTCTTGGTCATAATAAATGCAGTTAATAAAAAGGATTAGAGTCTATATGCTCCACAAAATAAAATATATCCTAAGTTGGCACTAAATACATTGCATGATCCCAAATAAGAGGCAACATAAAAGATGGTGTCTCATACACTAAAGTTACGCCTTTGGTGCTTTCTCGGCCGAACTCGCTCCTGTAAAAATATTAACCACGGGGAATGAGACTTAAAAGTCTCAGTAACCAAAAATTAATATGTAATGATGCATATGGATGTAACTAATCACGCGATTGCTAAGTGAGCACACAAAAATGTTTAACCGAACAGTATTTTCAAACAAACCAAACAAGTATTTAATTGCATGACTAGACCTTATATCCTCCTTTTGTCATGCCTGGATGCCAAATCACCCAGCTAAAGGTGAGTTGGACTAAGCTACACACCACTCATTGGATCCAATGAGGGCTTATCACGTGGTAATAATTAACTAGACAGAAATTCCCAATAATAATGTATATTAAAATACCCTGACAAGTCATACATCATTAAATATCCAAACAAGAATATAACCGAATAATAATATCTCATCATGATAAACAAAACAAATTTTTGACCTACTTGGCAATAATTTCAAACAAGTATGTAACAATATTTATTTTCAATGATTCATAATTTATAATTTTTTTCAAACAACAAAACAACATATAACCAATCACATACACACCCATCACAACACATTAATAATAGTTACCTTGTGTCTTGAACAATAAGTTCCCCTTCACAACTCCTCTTTCACCACTCTCTTTATCAATACAATCTACATAATTATTTCATGATACTATATATTAATTTTATATTAAAATTAATAAATAACTCTAATTTAAAGAGTTAGAAAATCTTAGGCCTAAGATCCATATTAACACTAATTTAAGGTTTATGGCTCATTTAACTTTTCAAATTCTTTTTCTAAAATTATCATACCCTAATAAACTATATTTAAGCTTTAAGTCACTTTTAGTATCACAATTTCATCCTTTTATATTCTAAAAATTTCATCCAAAAATAAATTAAAAATTTTAGAATTACTCTAAAGCCTCAAATCACCATTCTATAGCCTTAAAAATACATATTCATACTTAAATAAATATTTAATAATCAGATGTTTAACCCTATATCTCAAATTCAACATAAATTCAACCGTATATATCTAAAGTCTAACTTAAAAATTCTTGTACATGAGTTTCAACCTCAAAAAAATATTCTATAATATTTATTATATCTCTAAAACTTCAATCTATATTTTTAATCCATCATATCATCAGATTAACTATCCTATAGAAAAATACTAATTAAAATATTTGCTTTACTCTGTAAAATAATCATTTTATTAGAAAGCTAATATTATTTAGGAAATAACTACAAAATTAATTTTGTAATTAAATAAATTTTTAAATACTAATCTGAACAGGAAAGTTAGAGCATACTTGAAGAAAAAGAAAATAAACAACCTTGTGCAGAAGGTAGAGCAACGTGAGAGGGAGAGGGAGAGATAGGAAAAAATAATATAAAAATAGGATTACATTGGGACTATCTGTGAAATAAAGCTACTCTAGCTATTCACACATGAAGGGCTACCTAGCTAAGGTTACCTAACTTACTTATAGGTTATGGTTTCTCCTAAATCTCATACTGTGGGGTGTCATTTTCCTTAAACTAGCTTCCTCATTGAATAAATAGAAAACTAGTTAGGTTTGAGTTAATTGTAGAATAAGTGGGATAGTCCCTCATCGAACAAGTGGGACAGTAAATATAAATGAATCCAGGTAAATCATCGAGCTCCAATGGAAACCTTACCATATAGATTTTAAACTTACTACTCATCTTACTAGATGAACTCTCATTTCACATGATCATGCAATGCACAAACATGAACATTCAATGGCACACATATGTCTCATACATTAAACATACATATTAACTTCATTTTACTCCACACTTTCACATTTCACACTCAGTCATGAAATTCCACATCATATATAATCATTGAACTCTATTAACACATAATTATTGAACTTCACTTAATATATAGTTATTGAACTCTACATATAGCAAATCAATGAACTCCGTATAAACTATAACATCTAAAAAAATTTACTCTTGATTTATTAACCTAGTGAGGGTAATTAGTGAGTTAGTAAGGTATATAGTGAGAGGGGTCTAATTAGTGTAATTATGGTGATTTTAGCCTTAAAAGTGAGTCTGAATCGATGGCGGGCTACCTAGGCAAGGAAAGAGGAAAAAAAAGTGAAAACTTATTCTTTATACCACGTGCCGTGGTGTGTGGTCAGTCCACTATAGCGCACAGAGGTAGATTTGAATCCAAAGGGTTCCTTTGTACCATGTGCCACGGTGGAGGGCAGCGTGTGCTGTGGCACACGGGTAAAATTTTTCATAAATTAGTTCACTTTCTGCATGAAAATAGAAGAGAAGAAGGAGAAGAAAATAAAGAACTCTACTTTTACTTTGCTAGGGCATGTTGTAGGATCACATTGAGGCTAAATTAAAGCTATCAAACATCCAAGGTAAGTTTATCATACCTTCTTCTTTCTTTCCCTCATTTATAATGGTTTGTGGTAGGGTTTGAGTTGAAGAGTCCATGTTCGGTCCATAGGATTATAGGTCCCATCCTATTGATTAAACTGAGTATAATAGAAGTAGTTTATAATAGGTAAACCCTACTTTCATAGTTTTATCAAGAGTTTGTTGAGTAGAGCATTTAACACCCAAAAATCCACATAAATGTAGTAATTGGGAGAGGTTTGTAACATCCTAAAAAAAATTTTAAGACTCAAATTTATTTTAAAAATAAAATAAAATATCTATAATTAAATTAAAATTTAGAATAATTTAATAGAGGCTCAGAGTTTGAATTTTACTAAGCAAAAGTTTAGTTTTATTTGATTTTTAACTATAAAAAAAATTACCAAAGTTGACCCGGGCTTTTGTGCAATAATAAAAAATGTTGGGTCCTTTCTTGTAATTTTCCCCAAACTTTTTGACCAGCAATTTAAAGAGCAAAACAGACCAGAAATGCAGAGAAAATGAGCAAGGAAAGAAACGCACAAACGGGAGGGAGAGAGAGAGGAAGAAGAGAAGAGAAAGGGAGGGAGTTAGGCTTGGATCTAGGAGTCTTTGCGACCGTTGCGAGCTCGGTTACACGATAGGTAAACTCCCAACTTCAATCCTCTTCTCTTTCTCTTGATTTTCTTTAATTTTTAGAAGAGAAATTTTTGGATTTTGATCCTAAAGGCTTTATTCTTGTAAGCTTTTGTTTCTTTGGATCTTAAGGAATATGTTTTGAGTTTCTATATAGTGATCTAATGTTTTGATTGGATAATTGGATGAAAAGAGGTGTTTTGGGCACAAAATAAACCTTGAGAAATTGGGTTTTTGCTCTTCAATGGTTTAAGCTTATTGATTTAGTTATAATTTTCTATTTGAGCCCAATAAGATTTAAATTAAGGTTTGGTTTTCATTATAAGGGCTAATGGTGAAAGTTGGTGAACTAAGTGAAAGTTTTTAATTAATAAGAAATTATATAAAATTAAAATTAGCCTAATGATGGCTAATAAATGGCTTTGGTGGTTAAATGATACTATGTGAATGTTTGGTTTAATACATGGACTATTAGGGTGGATTATGACTCATTGACCCAAGTTGTGTGGTATGAGTTATAGTCTTCATTAATGCTATTTGTCATGATAAGTGATGTGGATCACTTATATGTTGTAGAAAATTGTTGGTGAACTTATTGAAAAGTAAGGAACAAGCCGAGCCCTATTTTGTACAAGGGGAACCCTTTTGATACCAAGGGTTGAGGTAACAAGGGAATTTATATTTCTTATTACTTTGTTTTAACTATTTTTGAATAAATATTACTAGTTATCATGCATTACATATTTTAAAAGATTAAATGTGCTTTAAAAGGGGTTATGGGGTACTACTTTGATTATAGTGCAAATATGTTTTCTAATTGTTTAATAACAATGTTTTTATGGAAATGAGATTTATAAATATTATACTACTTTAGAGTGTTGAATGGTCAATACTCAGAAAAGGTAGATAAGAGTAAAAAGCATGATCTCGGTGGGAGTTCACCAATGAGAAGGTATGGATTTTTGATATTCTATGGCACACTGTCAGTACTCAGTGTTGTCTTACGTATTGTGGGCTCAGTGCACTAAAGTGGTTAGTGTATTGAGTGTTCGACACCTCTCAGTGGGGGAGGAAATCTGACATATAAAGTGTGAGGTTGAGTGCCTAGGCCAAGGTAGCCCTCACATGGAGAGTAAGTTGGGCTGGCTCTGGGAAGGAGTTAGCTTTGACTGCTCAGGATTCACGTTGAAGGGGCATAGGCGGTTCAGTGGATTAGATCATGCCTTAGATTATGTTTTGTGCCTGTGGAGGTACAAGTAGGTATAAGGTTACCTGTGAGTTAAAGAGTGCCAGGGGCCATTCTGTTGGTCATAAAAGGCCATACCGGCCTAGGTCATGCATTCATACATTTTAAATGGCTAAATTATATACTATGTTAAATTTATTATTCATTTATTTAATTATGGCTTACTTTGTAATAATCAATGTAGATTTCTCTGTTACTGAGACTGTGGTTGTCTCACCCCTTTCTTTTCAATATTTTCAGGTCCAGGTGAAGGATCCAGTGGTGGACGGGAAAAAGAGCAAAGCTAGGGGTTTGCTTGTGATTTGTAAAGAACTGCAACCCCTTTCTTTTGAGCAAATATATTGTAATGTATTTAAGATTAGGGTGCCAGTAGGATATGATTATGTATGTATGTGTGAATATGTGTGGATTGTGTGCTTGTGTATGAATTTTTGTCTGTTTGCAGACTTGTGGCTAGGAAACTTGGTTATGGTGTGTGGTTTTGATGGATTTACTTAGTAGACCAAGTTTCTATTACAAGCAGATCTTTATTTTGATATATATGTGATTTTATAAGCAAATGCAAAGTGGTTGCATTGCAAATGGTGTGCTATAGGCAAATATACACCTTGGATAGAGAGAGTGGGTGCGTGGGCCCCACAAGAAGCTCTGAGCCAAGTGAAAATTTTTAGCATATGTATTTATATAAATATATGATATTTGGATTGATTTGTGACCACTCTTGTATGATTTGTGCATTTTAGGGGTCTAGGGTCCATTTTGGGAAATGGCACCCGGGTGGTCAAATTTTGATGTATAGAAGTTTTTCATCATTTGAATGTTCTATCAGGTATTTTTAATCTTATTTGACGTGTCCAAAGTATTCCCATAGGTTTGTGACCATTAGGATGAGATTTGGATAATTTTGAAAATGGTTTTTACCAAAAAGCTACACTTTTACATTCGGGTGTCCAAATCTTAATCCGACTGTTGGATTTCTCTAAAATTTGGGTCACAAGTAAAACCTTTTATAAGCTTCGTGTGGGCTTTGGAATCACATCGATTGGATATCGGACAAAGAAACGACGCACTTCAGTATTTGGTCTGGAGGTGCTGTCATGACAGCATTAAATTGCTGTCATAACAGCTACAGTAGTTATATTCTAACCTGCACAAAATTCAATCCGTCCGTTGGATCGTTTCAAAATTTGGTATGCTAATAGTATTCTTTAAAAGTGACATGTGGGCTTTAGAATCACTTTGATCAGAGGTTGGATGATGAAATGGTGCACTCCAAAAGTTGGTCCGGAAGTGCTGTCATGACAGCTTTTTTAGCTGTCATGACAGCAAAAGTAACCAAATTTATAACATGTCTAATTTTTAATCCGACCGTTGGATCTTTTTGAAATTTGGTATACTTATAGTACCCTTTGAATGTGACGTGTGAGCTTTAAAATCACTTCGATTGGAGGTTGGATGGCGGAACGGCGCCTCCCAGAAGTTGACCCGGGAGGGCTGTCATGACAGCAATTTAAATGCTGTCATGACAGTATCTTTTTATTTCTCTTTCGTCTAGCTTGCTTCCATGCACTATAGTTAGAACCTATAATTTTTTTAAGGTTTTAAATGTTTACTTTGCAATTGTGTATTTGTTTAGTGATTTAAATGTTTTGTTTCCTAAGTTGGTTTTAGGATTAACTCCTTAACCACACTTAGTTTATTTGACTTGTGTGATTTTTAGATAACACTCGGGGCAAGTGTTACAAGGTTTATGTCCATTAATGTGATTTAAAGTTTTATTAATGATAATGTGCATTAATGAAACCTAAAGAGCCCTTTGGGTATGAATGGATAGTGATTTATGGGTTAATGGAATAGAATGTGTAGAGATATGTGTTGATAAATATTCAAAGATGGGATCATGATTATATTCTTGATTTTAGTTGTAGTGTGGTTTTATTTGACACCATTCAAGCTTGTAGAAGCTTTAAAAGTTAGTATTGTGAGGGGCAAGTCTTTAACCTTTTAAAGGTTTGAGGTAATTGGGAGAAACCTAACTTTTATAGTTAAATGTTAATTGTGTTTGTGAGATGCGATTAATAATTTAAATAAATGATGCATATCAACAATGTGTTTAGTTGTGAAATGATTTTAGAAAGGAAAAAATTTTACTATGCCACCTACTTATGATTTATCAATTTACTTATGGCATGTTATTGTAAAAGTAAAGAATTGTGATGTGTGATATGTTAAATGTGTGGAGTGATTAAATATGAGTATGTGAGATTAATTGCAATAAATTAATTCTTGAAATGCATAATATGTGACAAATGTACATAGCATGATCATTGTTGTGGAGTTTGCCTAGGGAGAGGAGTAGATTGGTTTAAATCCATGTGGTATTAGCAATGACTGTTGGGATCAAGAACTTGCCTTGGCATCGACCGTTAGAATAGGGAGGTAACCCTTGTCCCATAGTTGATTCGAGACTGTCCTCCTCATTCTGCAAGAGACTTGAACCTAACTAGTTTTCACTGGTTCATGAGGAGGCTAGATTAGAGGTACGACATCCCATAATTGTTAGTATTAGAAAAAATCAGATTACATAAGTGAGTGAGTTTACTTTGGCATGGTAGTTCTTCACAAGTGAAAGGCTGGGTTAGTCTGTGAAAGACGTAGCTACGTGATAACTACCAATTTCATGTCAGAGATAATAGGATGGTATAAGGTTGGCATATGATCATGTATATAAGTTCAGGCCACATTGAGGGAACATGGTTGCTATTATTGTGACCTCGTATTGTGTTTTGCAAAATAATATGATATTATGAGTTTTGGGCTCGTTCACATGGTTGTTAGTTTTGTGAACTGTGGCCAAGTGTTCATATGTGCTATATGTGTATGTGCCTATTTGCATCTATTTATTTACAATTGATATGTAACTGTATAGGTTAGGTGAAACTTAGTTACTGAGTAGTTGTACTCAACTCCTCAATTCTCAATATTTTTAAGACCTAGCTCATCAGATCCGAGTTAGGGAAAACACATGGAAGGTTAGAATTGTGGAGTAATTCTCTATATATGCCTCCCTTTTGTTGATTTATGTGTATATGTTATCGTATTTTTCAATTAGGAATATTTGATATTATTTTTGCACTACTTGCATTATTTTGTGTACAACTTGTGTATTTTATGCCTTGGGTTAGTGAGTTTCAGTTGAAAACTTATGGTCCTTTTTTGTGTTTTATGAAAATTGAGGTTAAATGGTAATTTTATGATATACGTGTTTTTGATTGTGTGTGGTGTGTTGCACAGGTCTGCAAGAGTTCATTAAGTATGGTCGGATAGTCGGTGTGAGCTATTGGCACATGTGGTTGACTTGGGACATCTATTTATGAAATTTTATGAAAAAGTGATCAAAAATGGGTTTTGATGTCCAACTTTTTATAGAGCAAGAGTTAGAGTGTGAAACCAGCGCTATTAGCTAGAGTTAGGAGAAAAATTGGTGTAGACACTGAAACCACCTCAATTGAATGTTGGACGGAGATTTGGGACGTGTTGGAAGTTTACTCCCTGTGCTATCAAATGACAGCACTGATACTGTTAAATTCATGCAATATGTCGTGGCACATAGCACCTCACACCATGGCATATAGCATAGAGAAGACAAGACGTGGTGCACATGTCACGAGCCACGGCGTACATGTTATTTTCTCCACAGAATTTTTTTTTTTGAGTTTTAAAACTCTTAGTTTTAGGTCCCTTTTGATTTCTAAGCTTTTGCTACGATTTTTATACTCTAATTTAAACTAATTAACTAATGTTTAATATTTGAAATGAATTTTAGGATTTCATTGTAAATGGTTTGAGAAATTCTCTTTTACAGAATTTAACAACTTTAGTAATCTTCGAGGGGATAATCTCTTAATTACCTTGTTAGTAGAACATGGTTTGGTTAAGTAAGGGAGACCTTACATAAACCATGTCATAACACTCCATAAAAACATAATATTTGATTTTCAAATATTTTTATACCACAATTGCATGTCAAATAATTTCGCACATTTTGATTCTAACATTTAAATCAATAAATCAATTAATATACAAAAGCACAAGAAAGATTTTTATAACATCCTCAATTTTAAACTAGATTATCTAAGCCCAATTAGATTAATTAAGTGTGTATTAGTGATGTGTGTGGCTAAAGAGGCCTAACGGGTGTGTTTGATCTCAATTTCAACCCTGAACATAAGTTTGAAGGATAATCGAGTTACGCGAGAATGAAAGAGGAAGAATATTTGAAGAAAATAATTTCGTGCCATGCACTGCAACACATTGTGTGTCTGCCATGGCATATGGTCACATTTCTGCTGTAATAAGTCACAAAAATGATGCATTAAAGGAGAGAAAAATGGAGCACAGGAGGGAGACGCAAAAGAGTAGAGCTAGGACTCAAGAAATCTGAGTATTGGGAGTAGTTTGGAGCTTCTAAACATCAAAGGTAAGCTTCTTACACTTAAATCTTTCTCTTTTCCTCCATTTTCTTAATGGTAGAAGTTAAGATTTGATTGATAATGGTGATTTTCGATCCATAGAGGTTATGAATCTGAACCCATTGACTTAAATAGAGTTAATGGAATAAGATTGAGCTAAGTAAACTTGATATTTATGATTATATGTGGATTGATGGCTGAAGAACATTAAATGTTCAAAAATTCCCATAAATATAGTGGTTGGGAATAATGTGATCTCATTAATGAATATTAAAAGACTTAATGATATTTATGAAGGTTATAAGAAGCTAAGAAACCCTATGAGTCAAGAATGAATCTTGAACATTAAAAAACATTGAAGTATTATTGAAATTAGCTCAAATATCAATATTGATGATTCACATAGTAAATGCTTGTAGTGTGACTATCATTAGCACCATTCAAGTTTCTTGAAAGCTTTGGGAGTGTGTAATTAAAGGGTGAAACTTTTGACCTCTCAAAAGTTTGAGGTAACTAGGAGATTTCTATCTTATGCTTTTGTGTGTTTATTTTTTTTATTGATTTATGATTGATAATTGAAATGTGTAATTTAAAATGAAATGCAAGTGTGGCATGATTTATTTGAGAATCTACTAGGTCAATTTTGTAAGTTTTATGCCTTGTGATGTGAAATTCTTTAAGAACAATATTAGTGAATTTTCATATTATGTTTTATTAGGAGTTTAATGACTTTATGATTGGAGAAGTACCATGAATTCTTGTTTATGAGAAGTTCAATAATGTTTAAAATGGTAGAGTTTAATGATTGTGAATGTGTGAGGTACAATGATTTTGAAATTAAAGTTCAATGACTCATTTGATTTGAAGTTTCATGAAAATGTGTTTAAGGAACTAATTGAATTGTAAAATGATGGAGTTCAATGAAATTGGTTATGTAAAGTTCTATGAATTGTGTAAACTATGAATTATTGCGTGATATTAAAAGGCAGAAGTTTGTCCAGGAAGAGAAGTAGAGAATTAAATCCACGTGGTAGGGCTCCCATCTGAATGATGACTTGTCTAAATTGATTTTATTCTTATTGTCCCACCTATTCAATAAGGGATTGTCTCACCTGTTCAATGACAAACTCAAACCTAGCTAGTTATCCACTGGTTCAACGAGGAAGCTAGTTAGGGTGTATGACACCTTATAGTTGAGAAACAGGCGAAACTATGTTCCATAAGTGAGTTGGGTATGTCTTGGTCGGATAATCCCCTCATAAGTGTTTAGGCTAGGGAGGTCAAGGATTATATACTATCCCATTGTGATATAGCCCACGATTTTATGTCAGAGGAATAAGGAGGATATAAGAAAAGTGTAATCATGCATATAGTGAGTAATGGCACATGATTGTCTGTATTGTGATCCTAATGAGAATATTCATGAATTGAGTTATAATTACTCCTGATTATGTGTGATTGTATTGTGTGATAAACTTTTTGGGATGTGAAGATTGTTGAAAATTTTATTTCCCAAGTATGTACTATTATGCTTAGAAGTGTGAACATAGATTCTTAAATGTTTTACATAATTTAAAGTATTGATATTATTTGCCACTTACATTTAAACTAATTGATATGCACTAGTAGGGTTAGTTGGATCTTGGTTACGAGTAGTTATACTCATCCCACTATCTTTAATATTACAAGAATTAACTTAAAAAGTTTAGATAGAGGAAATCTTCTAAAGGCTTAAGATTATGATCCAATTTGTACGCCTCTTTATTTTTGAGTCATTATGTGTATTTGACAATTTCAATTGCCAACTAAGGATAGCTCATTTTGATTATTACTTGCATGATGTGATTTGTGAAGTTGTAAGTATATTTTAGGCCCTAGGAGTGAGTTGATGACACATGTTATATGTAATAAGGCTAAAATACTAATGCAAGTAGGAGTAGAGCATATTATGTGATGATTATGGATTTCTTGACGAAAATATATTTAAACTCCCCTAGCATGTTTTTTAAGATTAAGGGGTTGAGTAGTAAAAATTTAATCTATGAGTATTTTATGGATATAGTGCATTGCATGAGTTAGTGTTAATGTTTTGCATGTGATCAAATAGGTGTCAATGGTTAATGGCTTGTGGTAAATGAATTGGACACTTGGTTTGTGAAAATTATTGGAAAAAAGTGTTCAAATTTTGATTGAGAAATAATTTGCTTATGAAATCAATGCCATTAGTTAGAGCTCGAAAAGAGCTTTCTGTAGACACCTAGTTCACGTCAAATGGATGTCAGATGGAGAATTGGGGCCTATCAAAAGTTGCCCTAAAAGTTATCAAATTGACAGCAAAATTCACTGTCAAAATTCGTGCAATTGCGCCATAGTGCATGGTGCCAATGCATAATATGAAAATTTTAAAATTTTCTTGTTTTTAAAATTTTAAGCAAATGCACTCATATATGCATAGATCCCATGTTTTTACATAATTTTAAATTCTGATTTGTTTATTTGGAGATCTTTGAAAATAGTTTTAGTTTTATATACTTAAGATCCTAACTTTTTTAACCATTTAAAACTTGGCATTGTGTTAACCACCTTAATCTTAACTTTTCTAACCATTTGTAAGCTTAGTATCATGTTATTTATCTTAATCTAATTCTCTTAAATAATTGAGATTTCAAAATTAAACATGGGTTAGAAGGAGAAGGATATTATAATTTTTCCCAGTTATTTCAAACTTTTAAAAGGTCAAATATTTACTTCTCAATTACTCACTCTAAAGCTTTCATGAGGCTTGAATAGTCCAAGTCGTGATTACTCTACATTTATTCACACAATTCCAACACCTAGTTCACACTTCAACATTCTCAAAATTCAATTTCCTCATATACCAAGGTATCTATATGGTTTATTAGCTTCCTCTAACATCCATTAACTTCATTGAATTCCTCACATTGCACCAACCACCTCATTAATGGTGGAATTTTATGTATTTATGGCTCCCAACAACTAAAAAAGTATAGAGCCATAAATGTTAGGTTTAAATAACCTAAACAACTCACATTAACTTTAGTTTAGTCAATGGGTTCGGACCTATAACCTCTATAAACCAAAAATTATCTTACTCAAACAAACTTTAACTCCCATAATTAAGAAAATGCAAAAGGAAGAGAGATTTAAGCTTAAAAAATTTACCTCTAATGTTTAAAAGCTTCAAAATACCCTTAAAGCTTCTAAATCCTAAACCCTAGCAGAGCTCCTTGCATTTCCTTCATTTCCTCTTTTGTTTCTTTTTGGTTCTACATCAGTTTCGTGTTCTTATTTCTATAAAAAATGTACCACGCATCATGACTCTTATCCCCCTGCACGCAACGACATGTATATGTGACATAGAGAGGGGATTCTAGCATTTTAATGGCTCATACACCACGGTATGTTGTGCTAAGGGTGAGCATTTTACCTGCAAACCTATAAACCCACCCATACTCAACGGGTTTACCCATGCCTGCATATAAAAGGAAGAAAACAGGTATGGGCGGGTGATTACTCGTTTAATGAAAAATGGGTGGGTAACGGGTAAAGGCACGGGTGGCCCGTACTTGACCGTATATATATTTTTTAAAAAAAAAAAAATAACCCCACATAGGCTTCATCTCTTCCTCTATTCGAGTCCCTTCCAACTTTCTGGCTTCTTCTCGGCTTGAGCCCCTTGACCAGCGGCAGTGATTACCATCATGACCGTCGGTGTGACTTGATTAACTTCTTCTTCTCGGCATCATCCCCTTCTTCTCTGTTCTTTACTGTTTGAGTCTTCTGGCTTTTTCTCATTCTCGGCGTCTCCTCCCTTCATCGTTTGCGTTGCTGCAAGAGAGCCTTACTGTTAAATGACACACAAATCTAGATGTGCTTTGACTCGCGCACATATAGATTTGCTTCAGGTTCTCCAGATCTGCTTCTCTTCGCACAAATCTGCGTCAATCTGCTTCACACAAATCTACTTCACTCTGTTATCTTTTCTATTCTTGGTCTGGTTTGAGTTGTCTTCCACGATTTGCCTCGACTTAAGCCATATCCTCAATGAGTTGCTTCAACTTCACTGGATTCAATTTAAGTTTGAGTTGCTTCCATATTAGATTTGGTTTGAATGTGTTACTTGAATCTCGATTTGTCTCATGAATTAAATGGAATGAGAATTTTTTTGTTGTGTTTTTTATTAAGAATATGAGTACTATAGGTTAAATGGGTAACCCAAACCCGCCTGTACCTACCCAGACCTGTTTTAAAATGGATGAAAATGGGTGTATGCGAGTGTGGGCGGGTGGTTACCCGTTTAATTAAAATCGAGCGGGTAACAAGTAAGGCCACGGGTGGCCCGTACCCGCCCGTGAATAGCCCTATGTTGTGCACACGTCGTAACATGTGGCATAAAGCTATTTCTCTTTATTTTCTTACTTTTTGACGTCTAAGTGCCCCAATTTCACTTTAGACTTAATCCTAAAACTGAAATTATAACTCAAAACACTTGTTAACTCTTTGTAATCACATACTACTTAATTAACTTTATTTACTTAGTTAATTAAGGTTTAAATTCTCTAGGATGTTACATACACCAAGTCTATGATCTTACACAATAAAGTTACAAATTCACCTTAAAAAATGCCATGTAATTTTCATGCTTGTAATATGAACAATCCATTAACCATGTCTTCTTATGGACCATAGCTTTCAAGATGATAGGTTGTATTTTCATGAAATTTGTACCTTTATGATGTGTAAGGTAATAGGCTTTGTGTACAAGTCTTAGGCTTAGTGTGCAAGGTTACAAACTTGAAGTATAAAGTGATAGATTTGAAGTACAAGGTCAAATGCTTAAGGTGTTAGGTCATATGTGTAGGGTGCAAGGTGATAGATTTGAGGTACAAAGTGATATATATAGCTGGGGACCCAAATAGACCCAAACTTCTTGAAAAGCTAGCCCAACCCAAATTCCTAAGGTCCTTGGGCTACTAAAATGTTCGAATCATATCATTTTTTTGTGATTTTATTGTTGTTTCTTCGCCTAACGGCATCAAAAAATGATTTTCAATTCATAAAAGAACAAGTCCAAGTTGAAAATATAAAGTCAAAAATACAATCCAACAGATGTCCAAAATTTGAAAATAACAAGAAGAGAATTGAACTTTTACATTGTTATGGACTGTTAAGGATCCTGCTCTAACTCAAGGTCGATAATTGTATATATTAGTGACCCTTGTCATGAAACAGACCAAGCAATAGATGCTTCCAAATTAAAGGAACTTCTTTGACATGGCAAAAAAAAATCTTCTTGGGTGATAATTCATTGTCATATTAAGGCAAGAGAATGAAAAGTGTTCCAAATCCTCACATGAAGTGGTGGAAACACTACTTTTCAGCTTCTTGTTCTGAAAAACAAATACATGAAGGAGTATAAATAACAATTTTCAATTTGTTATTATTCTAGAATACAAAGACACTCAGAAGATTGGAATCTTCACTTTAGTTTGCCCTTGATACAATTCTAGGAAATGAAAAAGAGATGGCCAAGAAAAAAGTAAGAGGCCCTTTTTGGTTTTTTTTTGCTTATGATACATATATGAAAAATTCTTAAGTAGACTGAGCGTGTCATGTAATTTGTGGTCTATTCAATTAGAATGCTCCAAGTCATCTAAATGAAATCTTTTATGACATTATTTTAATTGATTTTATTCTTATAACATAATGCATATTTAATTTTTTACCTTTTCTTTCTCTACTGTCATTAATATTAAAATCAATTTATATTTAATGGCATTTGAATGTCATGTTTTTATTAGACTGACTACATATGGTGTGACATACTTGATCTATTTAAGAATTTTCTTAATATATACATAGCTATATAGGTTTGGGAAATAAAACATTGTAGAGATCTTACACAAAACTAAGGAGACTGGATAATAAATACTCTATATACTGGAGAAACAAAACCCTTAATAGAAAATGCTTATTGTTCTCATGGACAAAAATAGTGAAGAAACACATGACATTACTTAGAGTGACTACTGAACTCAGAGCTTGCCATGATTAGAGAAGATGATGAGGATTCCCAATCAAAATACCTTTTAAGCTTGTTCGTAGCCGTGAGCTTGAGTGGGTGAATCTTAAATTGTGGTTGTGAGCTCACTTGGGTGAATATTAAATCGTGGCTATTTGCGGAGTAAAAAAGAACCGAGCAAGGAAGGTCACTAATTTTGGTTTGCTAAGGAAAAAAGATGGTTGTTGAACAAGACAGATGAAGAATATGGTTGCTGAGCGAGAGTGCAAAGTCAAGAGTGAGACAAACAAAGGCACTCGACGTAGAGATAGAGCTTGAGCAGCTCAATAAAGAGAGAAGAGTAGAAGACTCACTGGAGACTGAAGTAAAGACTACAAAAATGAATAGGCAGGGTTTGCTTGAAAGAAGGAAGTACTAGAGTGGTGCCTGTGTAGTGTTTTAACTTTTAATGGGTGAAGGTGTAAATTTGGTCGTTAACTTTCTTCGGGAGCACTACATAGCTTGTACTATAAGGTAGTGTAAAATAAGTTATCAACTTTAAAAAATGGAGTATCTAGTGACCTTTGTTGTTTTTTATTTGACAGATGTTAACTTCCCATATAGGGCCCATAAAATTTTGACTGAATATGACACATGTCATTCCACCTCAACAAATAATTATTTTTAGGTTAAAGGTATAAATCTAGCTACAAACTATTTTTTGAAGAGTACTAGGTAACTTCTACTATTGGGTGGTGTAAATAAAATTATCAACTATAAAAAATAGATCATCCAGCACATTTCTATCAATTTTGACCAAATGCCATTTATTTTCCGACTTATGGGATTCACAATGCGTCAATCTCTTCAATATTCTTACTTTAGTTCTCAATCTCATCTTGAGAAGAAGAGGCTCAAAGAATTTTTATTTGAAGACATTCATAAAGATGATGCTAATGAAGTAGAAGAAAAAGAGAAGAAAATAAGGTTTCGTTTAAATTTTTGGGGCAATTCAAGCGAAATAGTAGTTTGAATTGTGATGCTACAACGTGTAGGAAAAGCTTAATTTAAGCTTAATTTAGCTATGAATTATTTTTGAACCTATAGTGGCATCACAAATTTAGCCATAAATTATTTTTATAGAAAATAAAGTGATTGAATCAAGTTTCTCCCATGCATAGTAGCACGGCAATTCAAAATATTACTTCACTTGAATTGCCACAAAGATTTAAACAAAACCTTGTCTTCTTCTACTTTGTTGGCATCATCCTCATGAATGTCTTTAGATAAAAACTCTTTGAACCTCTTCTGCTCAAGTTGAGATTGAGAATAAAAGTAAGAAAATTGGAGAGATTGACGCATTGTGGATCCAATAAGTTTGAAAACAAATAGCGTTTGGTCAAAATTGATGGAAATGTATTGGATGATCCATTTTTTATAGTTGCTAATTTTCTTTACACCACCCGATAGTAGAGGCTATCTAGTACTCCTTAAAAAATAATTCATGGTTATATTTGTACCTTTACCCTAAAAATAATTATATGCTGAGGTGGAGTGTCATGTGTCATTTTCAGTCAAAATTTTGTAGGCTCCAAATGGAAAGTTAACGTTTGTCAAATAAAAATTAGCAGAGACCACTGGATGTTTCATGTTTAAAAATTGAAAATTTATTTCGCACCATCTCATAATATAGGTTATCTAACACTCTTAAAAAATGGTTGATGGCTAAATTTACACCTTTACCCACTTTTAATTCAATTTTTTTAAATAGAGAAATGAGTAACTTGGTCCCAATTTTGTAGGGCTTATTTGAATAAACCAAATTAGCTTGAATTATAATAATCTTACCAAAATGTTAAGCTTGGTTTTAAAATTTTTTGCTTATTTGGACTAGTTCAAATTATCAACTCTAATGTTAGGTTTAGCGTGTAAAGTAATGGGCCTGATGTACATTTAATCGTTAAATTGGTCTTGATCTCTTAAAATAATTTTCTTCCCAGTGAGAGATTTTATGGTAATTTTCCCAAAGGTTTATCTGTGCTCCCATTCAAATATGTTAGAATCTACAAATCCACAAATTGACAAGTTTTTCATCATGTATCTTCGCTTTATGCCATCATCACTTACATAGTCATAATGAAAAGATTTTCAGTAACTGTGACCCAAAAAAAAAAAATCTTCCCAACAAGAGCAAATAATAACTGTTTCCTAACTAAGTAGAGACATAGTACACATATAAGGGGTTAAGATTTCAGCTCTCCAGATCCCAACCTTTTGTCCAAGCAAAATGCCACTCACTCAAGTTAACTTAACTTTGGTTGCTAATTATAACTATTATTCCAAACTTGTGACCGCTTAGTTGATTTTCTTCAAATTATCACCATGAGTCTTGACATGGTTGCTAAATTCATGGTGTTGTTTGGTCTTCTAATTAATTCGTGGCAAATCTCAACTTCCCCTTAGAGATTGAGTTATCGCAATTACATTATTGGAAACTTCGAAAAAAAAAAACTGTGATTTAAAACTAACATATTAACTTTAATTTCGGTATTGTGGCCAAAAAAGCATGCTAAATTGAACTATTTTTTTGGTAAGACATACTGACTGGCTTGAAATAAAATTAAAATAACATCTATTAATTCTTAAAAAAATCTAATAAATATTTTTTTCTTGAGACAATGTTGGCATAAGATATTATTCTGTGTTTTTTTTTTTAACCTTGTGATATTATTTTGTAAAGAACTTAAGATAAACCATAGTTATAATATAAACTTCCTCTGGATCAAAATATAGGGCATTGATAACTAATTTACAATTCTTGAAAATGTTAGTTGAAAGCTTACATACCCTATACGAGAGTCTTGATGATAGTAATTAAAATTCTAATATATTGCATAGTTAAAAAATAAGGATAAAGGGACAAAAATACTTACAAAGTGGTTAGTCAGAGGCATCAAGTATCATAAAATAAGAAAAAGAACATAAATACTCATAACGTTACATGAGTGGGTGTACAAGTGATCAAATTGTTAACTTCGACCTAATACCATTAACTTTGACCATTAAATACTGATTGTACATGTCATGTTAGTCTTTGTTGATATAGACTAATAAAGAGGCAAAAATACCAATAGAGTTGTTGGCCAGGAGCAAAAATACTCATAATGTTATTAGAATTGGTGCAAAAGTAACCAATCCATCAAATCCCTTAAATGTTGACTATTTAGCTGATACCTAAGTAAAAGTTGATCATTTTTTTGCTAATATGGACAAAAAAAAATTCCCAGATGAAATTCTTTGAAGGTTAATCGATCATTGTATGAATATCATGTGAGAAAATATTGTTTGACCCAATATCAAATTAAATCACTTGTTTTTTTTATAGTAGTGGAAAAAACCATTTGAAAAATTTGAACTTATCATGAATAAAATTGTTTAAGGTTGTGATAATGTTTTTAAGGTAAGGTGGCATAGGAGGTGTGCTCAGTTTTGATCTTTGATTGTATATAACCTATCTTATTATATTAAATCTCAGGTTTTGCAGATAAGAAAAATGAGTAGAGAGAGAGGGAGAAAGGAAGCGATATATGTGGCGATAGAAAGAAACCATTTGGCATTAATTTTGATAAATTGATCAATATTGCACCTACTAAAGTAACATTATGGGTACTCATACAATAATCGATCAACATCCATAAAAAATTCATTTGAAAATATTTTTTATTTACATTAGCAAAAAAAAGTCAATTTTTGCTTAGGTATTAGTTAAACAATCAATATTTAAAAGATTTGATGAATTGGTCACTTTTGCACCAACTCTGATAATGTTATGAATATTTTTACTCTTGACTGACGACTTCATAGGTATTTTTATCCCTTTATTAGTCCACATCAGCAAAAAATGACATGTGGTATGCACAGTTAGCATTTAACGATCAAAATTAACAGATTTAGATTAAAATTAATAGTTTGGTCACTTTTATATCCACTCATGTAATGTTATAGATATTTATATTTTTTTCACTATAAAATATTAGGTGCTTCTGGCTGATTATTTTATGAATATTTTTACTTTTTTATCCAAAAAAATATTTATAAAAATTACCAATGCTAAAATCAGTAAGGTTTTAGAAAATGTTTAATATTATGATAGGAAGTAAGTAAGTATTTATTTACAGAATTCACTCAAGTCAGAAAGAGAATGCTGATCGCGGTGGGAAAAACCTATTGCGAATTGGCGATCGATATACGGCTACTGCGCGAAAGAAGAAAAGGCGTGGGAAACCGTTGCTTCTCATTCCTGTATTTCACTTGTTCAACCCTAGGCCTCCTTCGACTATAACCATCCTCTTCACGAATCCATTCCTCCTTACTCTGCGGAGGCGGCGGCACTACCAACAGAGCAGTGAGTTTGATGTTCCGTTCTGAGTTCCTTGTTTAAGAAATAATCGCATACCCGCCCATTGCCATCCCTAAATTCCAAGCTCTTCTTTCATGGAATTTGGGGCTTGTTCCAGGGTGTGTAACAGTGCCCAAGTCTCGAACTTCAGCCCCGTCAGAAGCTACTCTCCAGGACCTTCATGTTTTACCCAGTTTTCTAACGTTTCACTTCGTTTTCCCACCTCTGTTTCTAGCAGAGGATACCCATGCAAAGCCATGCTCAACGAAACGGCCGCAATCTCTGGAAAGGTTCTTGCTATTTTTCTTTTCTTTGAACTTTATGATCATCGTTGGAATGATTCTATTGGCAGTGTTTTATCTTATGGGTTATGGTTGAATTTCACGCGTCCAGGTGAAGAAGATGGATGGAGCTCATTCGGGTGGATTTGAGCTTTCTGGTTTGACGGCTTTGTCGCCGTTGGATGGTCGTTATTGGGGTAAAGTCAAGGAATTGACTCCTTATATGAGCGAGTATGGGCTAATCTACTATCGGGTTCTTGTTGAGGTAAAGTGTCAATTTAAGCTCGACTTCTTTTAATTTTTTTTTTTTAGTGGGCGTAACAGTGAAGGGCTTTGTAAAGAAGCAAATTTATCTCATAATTGTATCATACCTAGTGATTGA
The DNA here is from genome assembly GCF_029017545.1 of Prosopis cineraria. Lineage (NCBI taxonomy): Eukaryota > Viridiplantae > Streptophyta > Magnoliopsida > Fabales > Fabaceae > Prosopis > Prosopis cineraria. The sequence continues at coordinate 14,009,505 of NW_026555333.1, forward strand.
TTGAGAAAGAAATTTACCACATTGCCATGTTACATGTTTCATTAATGAGGAAAATTCTGAATCAAACATACGTGGGTTATTGTTTGTTTGGGAATTTACATTGGTTTACTCTATGATGTGGTAGAATGACAGTCACATGCCAATGCTGCTAAGCTGTAATTTTTGTGTTAAAGGTTATGAATTGGGTCTGATTTAACAGTGTCCGAAGGAATGAACATGCAATGATTCTTGATGGAATTTGACTCCTTGCATAAATTTGTGTGTGTACTGCTGCGTATATTTCATTGTGTTGAGCATTTTACGCATTTAGGCATACTTAGTCCATGGTGGGCTAATTTTACTGTTACTTTTGATGAACTTTCTCCTCAACTTGGTCTTTTATTTGATCAATATGTTATTTGTCAGATTAAATGGTTACTGCAGCTGTCTCAAATTCCTGAAGTTACAGATGTTCCAAATTTCAGTGAAGAGGCTAAATCTTACTTACAAGAAGTAATAGATGAATTTAGCATCGGCGATGCCATGGAGATAAAAAATATTGAGAAGGTGACAAATCATGATGTAAAAGCTGTGGAGTACTTCTTGAAGCAGAAATGCCAGTCAAATGCTGAAGTAGCTAAGGTTGCACTTCACTTCCTTTCCCCTTTCTGTCAACGAGGTTGTGCACTACTTTCAGTTTGGCATGATGGCATCATGAATTTTGATGGTTCACAACATTTTGAAACTTTTCAGTAGCATTCTTATATATCCTTTTTCCATTGCAGGTTCTTGAATTTTTTCACTTTGCTTGTACGTCTGAGGATATAAATAATCTTGCGCATGCCTTGATGCTGAAAGAAGCAATGCAGAAAGTCATTTTTCCTGTGATGAATGATTTGATTAAGGCTATATGTAACATGGCCAGAGATAATGCACATGTCCCAATGCTTTCACGTACACATGGGCAGGTAGGCTATTTTGTGAATTAGTTTAATAATCAAGATTTCTTGTCTTTTGTGGTTTTAAACTTTTGTATTTCCCTATGTATTGCATGAAATATGAAAGATAAGTTATACCATCCATGACTTGTGAATAATAGTGCGACTTATTATTCATTTTATTATACATATTGATAATATATTGGTGATGGTACATGAATATTGATGTTATGCAACATCATGAAAAATTCACTCTGCCATTTTTTTTCCCACTTTTCTCCAGCCTGCTTCACCAACTACATTGGGAAAGGAAATGGCAATATTTGCTGTGAGGTTAAGCAGAGAAAAGAAGGAGCTATCTGAGGTGGAGATGTTGGGAAAATTTGCTGGTGCTGTTGGAAATTACAATGCACATTTTGTGGCATATCCTGATGTTTACTGGCCTCACATTGCAGAGGGGTTTGTAAAATCTCTTGGGTTGAGTTTTAATCCTTATGTTGCTCAGGCATGTTCCTCTCCTTTTCCTTTATGCTAAGATTGGGCACAACTTCATGTTATTTAATAAACCAAGAAGGCTGTGAAGACTGAAATTTTTATGGCTTGTGCCATGCCTCTTGGCAATAATATAGACGTTTTTTGAAAATTTTCGTCATTTTTATCTTGTTAACATCTTTTAAATTTATGAAGAAGTTCTGCAATTTTATGAGCTGGGGGATTTATAAATTTCAAAGCAGAGTTCACTCTAGCTTCAGCTTGTTGTTGATCGCTTTATATATCCATCTGATTATATTACTTTGGTCTGGTAACAGATTGAAAGTCATGATTACATGGCTAAACTGTTTCATTCACTTATCCAATTCAACAATGTACTAATTGACTTTGACAGAGACATATGGGGCTACATATCTTTGGGTTACTTTAAGCAGGTGAGCTTTCTGATATAGAAGCTATAGTTAGTGTAGGTTGTTGGACTTTTAGTATTATAATGATCTCCTTAATGCAAAACCTTTCTTTCAGATTACCAAGGCTGGGGAGATTGGGTCATCAACTATGCCTCACAAAGTAAATCCCATTGACTTCGAAAATAGTGAAGGTAATCTTGGAGTGGCCAATGGAGGCCTATCTCATCTAAGCATGAAGTTGCCTATTTCACGTTGGCAGGCAAGGGTTATATCAGTTTACTTTTTCTTTCCAACATTTTTTACATCATGTCCTTATTGAAAATCTAAACTATGGTGATATGTGTGTATAATAGAAATCATGTATATCGGTTTACTTTCTCTATCCAACATTTTCTACTTTTTATCAGTTTACCTATTTAATCTTCTGGACTTTGGTTCGCAGCAAGTATGAATTGTGGTATGTGTGCATAATAGAACACATGTATATGTTGTTTGATCATGCTGTGGAAAACGTTTTTGTGTTAGCTACTATGGTCTATCGATCTCTTAGTACAATTGAGTGGTAGTGAACCATTGATAGTTTGATTTTAAGTTGCTATTGGAAGTAATATTTTTTCCTCTTTTTTTTTTTCAGCGGGACTTGACTGATTCAACTGTCTTAAGGAACATGGGTGTAGGAATAGGCCATTCTCTTCTAGCCTACAAAAGCACACTTCAAGGGATAGCAAAGCTTCAGGTATTAAATAGAACGTGATATACATTGGTGGTTTCTCAGGATGTGTTTTTCTTTTTCTAGTTGAAATGAAAATAAGTAAGGTGATAAACTTTGGTTCTTTCCTCTGTTCATTCGTAGCAGTTTATCTGGGAAAGTGCTTGTATAAATCTGCAGTTACATGCTGCTTGCAAGCCCATGGAGCAAATTTCTCCTGTTTTGGAATAATCCTTGAGAAAAGATAATGTCAAGATAGGCTTTTCTTCTTACAGTTAGCATTGTTTTAAAGTTTTGTTTGCCAACTTAGGTCAATGAAGCTCGCTTGAGTGAAGACTTGAACCTATGCTGGGAGGTGCTGGCCGAACCAATACAGACTGTATGTATATGCTTCTGACTTTTGGTGGTCTGTTAATTTGTTCATTTTCAATGCTTGAGGGTACCTTTTTGAGCTCTTTATTAGTGATGTGATATTCGCTTAACACATTTTACTAATTGGTACAACATAGACAAAAACAATTTTTTAGTGCGAACTGAGTTACTGATTCTTGTGAATAAAATTAAAAAAAATGAATAGGTATATTTCATAGTGCCTTTTTGGCTATGCTGGCTGGAATAAGAGCCGTTTCCTAATCATCATATGTATTTTCCCATCACAAGAAATTAAATAATATTTTTTTGAGAGATAAACAAGGAATTTGTGCTTCTGTTATAAAACAAAATCGGAAGCAAATATAGATAATTTTTTAACATAATTGCCCCAATTGAATTGAAAGAGCTGCAAGTTTTGCCTCACCTATTAATGGTATTGCTTGTGCAGCACGGCCAGACAGGCCCTGAGTCCCTTCTCGAAACTTGGTTTAAGGAATACTTGTAGCCAATGGGTTTTTCTAATTCCTGACATTATATGATAAAATGGTTGGCAATTATTTGCTGGATTCATTTGCAGATTTGTACTGGCATTGTTTATTGTGCTAGTTTTAATATAGATGTTTGGTGTCTTTGCAAATGCATGTATAGGTCATGCGAAGATATGGGGTTCCAGAACCCTATGAGAAATTAAAGCACTTGACGAGAGGGAGGTCGGTCACTAAAGAAAGCATAAGGGAGTTTATTGAGGGCTTGGACATACCGAAAGAAGCAAAGACGCATCTATCAAAGTTGACACCACATACTTACATAGGAGCGGCTGTGGAGTTGGCCAAAAATGTGGAAACAGCCGTGAATGCTGTGATTGGGATGAAAATCTTTTGAGAAGCTTCAGGCCTCAGTATTAGGACCAGATCTGAAGACACTTCCCTAAATTTAATTCCATGTTGGCTCTTGTTGTACCTGGGGAGGCTCAATTCTTACCCCATTTTCCATTGGGGGTATCACCAACGATTTTCCTTTGGGTCGCTCCGAACCCTCCGCTAACATCTAGATTTCATAATTTACACTCGATTTAGATTTAGAAATAAGAAAATCTCTTGTATTATAACTTAAACGGTCCATGGTTTTTTTTTTTTGGGACCTGATAAACGACCCATGGTTGATGGAGTAGATTTTTTATGGTGAAAGTCACCAGCTTGCGCCTCTTGCAATATTGAAGTGGTGGAATAGCGATTTCCGGTTCCAGACCTGGGATTGTCGTAATTGCAAGTTGGTTTCTCTAATCTTTGATTATATTTTATCATGCTTGAGTAGTGTGAAACAGATAGTTGTGTTTTAATGCATGTTCTATTTTGAAGGATATCATCTGCAAGAATAAATGATTTGAGTTTAGTATAAAAAAGTGACAATTAAAAATGAAGTTGTTAAACGATGGAGAGTGTTGAGTTTAATTTTTTGTGTTCAATTTAAATGATTCAAGGGTAACAAAAGAATAGGGCGATCGCTTAAAAAAAATAGGCTGGTTTTCTTGAGCATAGGGTGATCTGATTTTGTGAATCATTACACCAGCCGACCATTGCAGAAAATCGTCCTCCCATTCATCACATTTCAAGCACGCCGCAAGACCATGTTGGATCCCAAAACCAAAAGAAACTAGTTGTAATGATTCTGATTATCCCAATGGTTTACGAGAGCTAAAAAGCCATGACGAATCTGGTTGAGATTCGAATGCACATTCTTCAGGCATTAATGTAGAACAGTCAAGATGTAATAAATCTCTGAACGAGCATTTGATTAATGAGAACTGCCTTGAGCAACTTAACCAAACGGTACGTTCAAGCATACATCCTCATAATACTTCTGAAGGTTCAAGAGTGAAAAGGAGGAAGTTTTTCAGGGTTAAACATTTAATCAAATATGCTAGATGACTCAAGAAAAAGAAAGCGGTTCTCATCAGTTTGGGATTCTTCTGACTTTTCCTTCTCCAAAAAGGGTTTGTTTGTTGAATCTCATCTTTAATCTACTTGAGATCAGTTTATGAAGGACCATCTTTTTTCACTTGTTAAATCCAATGCTTTCTGCATGGTTCATAGCTATGCCACCCGGATTTGGTCAAAGTTCTTGTAGGACTTGCTTTGTGAGGGCAAGGGCAAGAGACCATTTGAGGCCATCGTCTCTCTTACACAGGCGCAGAAAAAGATGAAGTTGGATTTCTTTTAAGAGGCTCGGGAAGCTGCCTACCCAAAGCATAACAGCTCAAAGGTTGGAACACCTTATTACTAAGTTTCAGCTGGATGTTATCTTCTTGCAAGAAACTAAGATATCCTTTAGCGTTGCTTTTTCTAAGGTTGAATACCTAGGATTTATTTTTGGAACTAGCACGGATGTTGCTAAATAAGGGTGGAGGCATGGTGGTTGCATGAAAGAAGCATGTTGATGTTGTGGTTCTGGGCTGTAACCATATATACTGTTGCTTTTTTTTTTTTTTTTGTAACTACTGGCATTTCTTGTTACATCTCCTTTATTTGTTGTCTTCCAAGAGCTCAAGATAGATTTCTTTTATGGGACTGGATTAAGATTATTGCCAACTCAATCATTGCGCCTTGCCTGCTTATTGGAGACTTCAATCAAACCTTATCAATGTCGGTCAAGGCAAGTGCAGTAAGAAACTCATCCTCAACTGGTTAATTCAAGGAATGTATCTCACTTACAAACCTTTTGGAAATCAAACAACATGGGCCTAAATTACCTTGGAGCAGTAACATGAAGGGTTATGATTTGACTCTTGAATGAATTGACAGAGCTTTCTGTAATGGAGAGTGGCTGCAATCTTTTACACACTCGAATTTACTCAATCTTCCACGAGTTGCCTCTGATCATTGTCCTGTTATTTTTTCTACTGCTTTTGAGACTCCTCCTTTCGTAAGCTTTGAAGATTTGAAAACTTCTGGCTACCTTTTATAGAATGTGAGGAAATTATTTATGCATGTTGGCGAAACTATGTTTCAAGATCTCTAAGTTTTAAGGTTCATAACAAACTATCCAGGTTGCTATCAAGTCTCTCTTTTTTAGTAAATCTAGGGTTGGGAATCTATATCATAAGATTAATTTGCTTAAGAGTGAGATATAGAAGCTTACTGCTGTAATAGATTCCTCTTATCCTCCTGAGGAAAATCTTCTACAACGGTTATAGTATATCAAGCGTGATTTGGAGTTTACTTATGATTGTCAACATAGTTATTGGGAACAAAGAGCTAAGGTGAAATGGAAAACAGAGGGGGGAAAGAAATACAAAATTTTTTCATCTTACAATTAATAATTGTAAGGCCAAAAATTTCATGAGATGCCTTAAACTTGATTTTGGAATTTGAATTGATGATCAATCAGAGCTTCTATCTGTTACTTGGGAGCACTTCAACATCTATTCATGCTTCAGTGAGTACAATTTTGAGCAACTTACAGCTGATATTAATGCTTTTTATACGCCACAAGTGAATGAGTTTAATCAAATGATCCTTATGGCTCCTATCTCAAGAGATGAAGTTAAGGCAGCTGTTTTTAGCTTGATAAAGGATAGCTAGCCTAGACCAGATGGATTTCATGCTAATTTTTTTTCACAAATTCTGGACAATTGTTGAGGAAGTTGTCTTCAATATGGTCTCTCACATTTGGACCTCTGAGAATGTTCTCAAGTCTCTCAATCGTACTCTCATCACTCTCATTCTACAGGGTAACTCCATCAAGATTTTTAGAGATCTACGACCAATTAGTCTTTATAATGTTTCCTGCAAAATATCTCAAAGGTCTTGAATAACAGACTTAAGGTGATTCTTCCAAGTCTGATCTCATCTTTTCAAAGTGCTTACTCGCCAAATAGACTCATCACTAGTAACATATTAGTGGTGGCAGATCTGGTTCATCAAATCCATTCTACAAAGGGGAAAAGGAAAGAACTTGATTTCTCCAAAGCTTTTGATAGATTGTCTTGGATTTTTAAAAGGCTATTCACAAAACAAACTTCCCACCTAAATGGATTAATTTGATTCTTCAATGTATCTCTATGGTGGAATATTGGATTATTTTTAATGGATGTCTTTGTCATCCAATTTCTCCCTCCAATGATATTTGTTAAGGAGATCCATTATCTCCTTATCTCTACATGATTGCTGCTAACGTTTTCTCTTGTCTCCTCATTCATAAGGAGCAGTAGGGGGCTTTCAAGGGAATCAAAATATGTCAAAACTCTTATCCAATCTCTCATCTCTTATATGCAGATGATTCCACTATTTTCTTTGAGTACACGAGGGATGGTATTGAAACCATTAAAGGGATTATTTAAGATTTTTGCAAATGGTTTGGTCTTCTGGTGAATGTTCAAAACTTCCTTGCTTCCTAGTCCTAATTTCCCTACTAAAATTCAACAGGAACTTGTTGAACGATTAGACATTCAACCCTCTGACTTGCTAAAAAGGATAAGTCTTTTATTTATGCCCAGGTTATGGAATCCATTGAGGACAGAATTGCCTCTTGGAAGGTTAAATTTCTATCACAAGTTCCCAGACTTGCTCTCATCAAATTTGTGCTCTCTGCTTCTAATATCTACACTCTATCTTGTGTAAGGCTGCCATAATATCTTTGTGATGCCATTGATGCTAAGCTAACTAATTTCTTTTGGGAATTCAATGATGGCAAAAGAAACATTCATCTACTCAAAAGAAATATTCTCCTCTCTCCTATAAAAGATGGTGGACTTGGTTTGAGGGACACTAAGAATATGAATGTGGCTTTATTGGGTAAGCAAATTTGGAGAGTTCTTAATGCTGAAGAACATTCACTTTTCGGAGACATGATTAAAATTAAATATTTTCATAATACTAATGGGCTTTTTACATAAAATACCTCACAATGCCTCTTGGTTTTGAAAAGATATTTTCAAAGCCTCGAATTTGATCAAAAAGCATATCACTTGGGAAACTTTATGGAAGCTTTCCAATAAAGGTTTTGTAAGGTCCCATTTATTAATTCACAATTAGGTCTAAAATTGAGGAAATCACAAGACTAACCTGAACAGATTATCAAGTTTGTAAAATTTACATAAATGGGATCCCAAGTTTCAAAACTTAAAATGCTATCAAATCATTTAAAAAACCAAAATTAGAGCAAAACATGCAAATAAAAGCATGGGCAGCATATGAGATAAGATAATATCAAATTAGGATCAAAAGAACAAAAACAATGATTCTGGCATAATTATGCTGCATCATAAAATTTTATGCTACGGCATAAAATGCAGAACATGACAGATTTCCTAGCTAAACTCCTAACGTGCCCTAAGTCTTTGTCCAATGTCCTATTGAGATGATTTAAGTGTCTACAGAAAGGTCTTTTAAAACTCTAACTAATGGTATTGGTTTTTTTTAAACTATAATCCAAACACAAATTGGACATCCAAATACAACTAGCACATTTTTGCCATTAAGCCATAACTTGGATGTCCAAAATTCGCATCAAGTGTCAAAAGGGAAACCCAATACCTAAACTACATTCAATAAACTTAGGACAATAAATGTAACATACCACAACAATTAGATATCATATTTTACAAATTCAACCCTCAACCCCTTGATTTTAGAAATAGCAAGGGGAGGCATTTTAATTTGACTTCAAAACTCAATATAATCGAATACAAACATGCATATAGTCAAATTTATATTTGCACTAGTATCTTGTTTTGTTCAAATATCTCAAGTAAAAAAAATACCATACACACTAGGGCTAAAAATATATATTTCAATACTCAATATTCAATGGTGCAAATGTAACAAAATATAAACACCTTAATTGGCAATATCAATTTTTTTATTCAAAACAGGGCTTATGCCTAGATTTTATTTAAATAGAAACCAAATAATCACTATGATCTATTACATCTTGATAAAGCCACTCAAAAATCCTATTAGAAGGGTCTCTACAGTCGTCATTGAGTAAGACCATATTTAGCAATCTAATGTGCACTCATATTACTTTCTCTATGAATATGCCTCACCTATACATTCCACTCTTCATTAACCATCTTCAGTGCATGACGCATCTGTTAAATTTGAGCTTTATGACCTTCTCTGTGAATATCAATTAATTACACACATGCATCTAAAATTACGAGAGTCCTACAGTAGGAAACCAAGTTCCTAAGCCTCTAGTGCTTTTCCTTTGTCTTGCTCAAAATAGTACCTGTAAAATGTTAAATAGAGGGATAAGTATAACCACTTAATAATTAAGGTTGATCTAACATATACAAATGCATGTTAATTAATTACAGTGATACAAATGGCATATTCAAATGAAATACATTCACATATTAAAACATCTAATTCATATAGTTACAAAACTAAAACTCATGTAATATTATATTACTTAGCATGTAAGGGTCGCAACAATAATAATCATGTGCCCTTTGTAAGACATGCAAGATCATAAAAATAACAACCATGTGGTTATATAATAATATGCATTAAAACACATATGGCGTCATAATAATAGTAACCATATGCCCCTGTCAAATTATGCCAGACTATAATAAGAACTATTATATGGTTGGGATATGATATGCATGATTAATGCCAACTCTATATCCTCCTAATACCTTTGACATGAAACTGATGGCTATTTAGTGGGCTATGTCCATGAACTCAAACTTCCCAAGCTTTTCACCTGTGAGGAGTTATCCAGCTAGGGCTATTACACTCACTTGTGCAAGATGGTTTCTCCCAATACTAACAATTATTAGGTGTCATGTCCTTAATCTAACCTCCTTATGAACGAATCAGACTATTTAGGTTCGAGTCCCTTAAAATACAAGTGGGACAATCCTAATAGGATAATGACTATTTCTCGATTCCAACGATTGGTAGTTTAGCTAGCTTTTAATTCCAACGGTAAGCCACTAATACCACATGAATTTACAATATTTACTCATCTCTTTATAGGCGAACTCCTGTCTCATATCTTCATGCCATGCGCAAATGTTCAACACGTAGTATGCAAATTTTAGACATTAATCATCATATCATGCTTATCAATATCACAACACAATTATTTTCAACACATATCTTAAATTTGCAATTCTCCTCTTTCATAGTCAATCATTCACACTTTCATGTCTACACACAATAATAATCATACATAATATATATATTCATAATTTCCATTCACATCAACTTCATCATATAACATAAACTTATTTAGATTGCTATAATTTGTATCAAATATAGATTTATGAAATATATCATGGTTTTCAAATAATTCTTCTCACATGTATAATCAATTAATCAAGTAAATGTAGAAGTTAAATTTCTCCCGATTACTTTAAACCTTTAAAAGATTAAAAGTTATCCCTTAATCACAACTTATTTTCTGAACTAAATTTAAGCTCACTGGTGTTTCATGAGATTAGTCTACAATTAACATCAACACTCACAACTAATAATCATTAAAATCACGACTTTCAATACTAATTTCATACTTTAATAACTAAATTTCCCAACTATAAGATTAACCTCACATCTATTGAGTTCATTAGTTTCATTTAGCTCTCAACAACTTAAATAATCACCAATATAACATCCAAAAACCTAAAACCATCATCAATATCACAAATTACTTACTTCTAACTCTTCAGTTTCAACATTTTAATCAGCAAAAAATCTCAACTCTTGAGTTTAATCACAATATTAGGTTTATTAACTCCTACTAGCTTCGACTAACACTAACAAACTCCTTAATCAATATCAATGGCAGCTATCTACCTCAACCATCACCATGTATTGCACTTTAGGGCATAATTTCGTCCATATTAATGAGCCCAAGCTCAAGGATGCTTAAACTCATCAAAGATAGGTTTTGGTAATTCAAACAACTTTCATTAGTCCCATTTAGACTAATGGGTTTGGACCCATAGCCCTAGGTTCGAAAAGCCTCATCTCTCAACCTTAAATTCCTCTTCCAAGATGTATACAGAGAAGAAGAAGAGAAAAGGAAGGTATTCTTATGTGAAATCAAGCTCCAATCACCTCTAAAATGTCCAAAAATTGATACCCTAACAGAGAAAATACTCTTTAAGTCGTCCCCTCTCTGTTTTTTTGGTGTTTCTCTTCCTTTTGAATAGTTTTTGCATTTTTAAAAAAATTATTTTGGAAATTGTGTTGTAGCATAATGCAGATTAGGCCTAAATCAAATTTGCTCTACAATTTGAGCTTGGATGACTCAGTTCACTTTCAAATTCAATCCAAAGGCTAAAGCTAAACACAATAGCTATAGCTAACCATCCTCAAACCCATTTACACTTAAATTTATATATTTACCCTTCATTAACTTAATTAATCAAGATGGTAATTTTCAAAATGTTTCATATTTTCCTTATAGTTTAAACATTTTAAAAGTTTTCGATCTTGTCATTCATAAACCATCTCCTTGGATGGCTACTAAAAGGAATGCTCCTCTCATCACTAAACTCTATGGCAAGGAGGATGCTAATTCCGTTTTAAGGATGCCTATTTCTTTTACTAGTTTGATTGATCTACTGATTTGGGATTCTGATTCCTACAAAATCAAGGATGGTTATTCAAAAATTGCTTATGCATATCAAGATAGACCCTTATCTAGGGAAAGAATTTGGGATTTTCTTTGGAAACTTCAATTGCCTTAGAAAATTCTCCTATTCATTTGAAAGATTATTCATGAAGTAATGCCTACTAGTGATGTGTTAATTAAACATCATCTCAGCTCTACTCTTCAGTGCGTTTTTGGTTGTGATACACAAGAAACTTTGCATCATCTCTTTTGTGATTGCCCTTACACAAGAGTCATCTGGTTTGGCTCTTTGTCTATAAGCTCCACAGGCATTTCTATCCAAGATCTTATCTTTTAGCTCTTACAAACTTCAAAAACTTTATGCCAGAATCAAGAGGCCCTGGCTTTAGAACACATTTATTTACTTCTGCATTTGATAGTATAAAAGAAATCATGCTCTACATACAGGAAAGATAACTCCTATCCACAGGTCATTTGAGATTTCAATGAGCAATATCTCTTTCTCAAAGGTGCATGCTGATGGGACAACAACCAACTTTAGGGGAAAAACACTGGTCTTAGAACTTCTGAAGGAATTTCTAATTCTTATTCTCAGAACCAAGCTCATTCTCAATTGGGAGATCTAGGCACGTGTTTTTTAGAAAAGAAAAAAAAAATCTTACGGTGTTGTTTATTTATCTCTTAACAATGAAGGTTAGGTTAATTTGCTTCTCAACAAATCTAATGTTATTTGTCTACATCTTTTGTTGGCCTTTTGTGTTCGCAGCGTACTGTTCCGAATCATGAATTTCTCTTTAAAGTAGTTTGGAAGATATGCGAGATTTGGGAATTTGAAAATTAGATATAACAAGAGAGTTTGCTTCTGTTCCAATTGATAACATCTTGTATATCAGGATCTTATAAAGTTTTTGGAGACCTTTAACAACAACACTATTAAAAAATGTGGTACACATAACTCGTCCTATCCTTCTATTTTTTTCTTCTAATAATGCTTCTATCTTATCTTTGACTTTGTAAACTTCATTTTATTGTTAATATATTTGTCTTTTTACCCAACAAAAAAAAGGTTAAATGAACTTGTCTTTTAAATAGTTGAAATTTTTTTAACCTAACTCGCTCGATATTGTTTAGTGGGGTGGCAGGTTGGCTGGCCGAGTCCAACCTTTGTTATTGGCTCTCAACCCAATAAATTAGTGGTCGCAAAACTCATGAGAAAACGTTTTGTTGTTTTCGGAAGTATATCTCTTTAGGTATTATAATATATATAATATTGGTGGCTGGACATAATGTTATGTTTTCTCTTTAATATTTATATATTTAAAACACACATATTGATTAACAATATAAAATTAAATTAAATTAAATTATAATATTAATGTTTTCATCTATATAAAAGAAAAGGGAGAACTGCTGTCTGACTCTGGGATGCACAAGTCAAGCCTTCAAATCCTTGTGTTTAGAGGATTCAATCACAAGCCACACTATGACAAGTCACGGGGGTATATTCGGTATGTTTGAAATTCTGACAAGTAAATGAGTAATAAAAGTTCCAACACATATAATTGATATTAGCGTGTTTGGATAGCCGATCTAATCGATTTTGGTGTCAATTATCCAAGCACCAATTTTTTCAAAAAATTAATTTTTTCCCAAAGTCGATTTTTTGCCAAAGCTGGAGGAGTCAGCGTTCTAATTTACAAAACCATTGAAAAAAATTACAAAAAAACTTAAAAAATTATAAAATTTAATAAAAATAAAATCAAATTCTCTTCTTTTCTTTCTCTTTTTTTTTAACAAAATTCAAAGTTTGAATCTTTAAAAAAATTACTAATGTAAGTTCTTGTCAACCATCACCCTACACTTAACACTTATTATAAAACTAATTCAAATAAAGTATTAATTAATATGGGAAAGTTAATTTAATTTAATTAAAATTAAAGGTTATTACAAAAATTATTGTAAAAGTCGAGAGAGAGAGATTTTTCGTCATTTATTACATTATTACATTTTTTATGTTGCTAAAATTTTAAGACAATGCTTAACATTTTCATTAGATATGGCTCATCTCCATAATGTCATTAGAGATTAATTTATATGTTATCATCTTCATTAATTATTGTAAAATTAATGTTTGGTATTTAAGAATTAAATCTTTCTGTTTTATTAAATTCGGTCTAACTGAGATATATTGTGTTACTTATTTACATAAATTTAAATGTTAATATTAATTTAATTTAAATTTTTTAATTAATTAGATATGTAATTTAAATAATATATTTTAATTTTTAAATAAAATGTAACAACGTTAATAATATTATATATAAATTTATCAATAATTTAATTTTAAAAGGTAATGTCCTTTATAGTAATTTATACAGCTAAAATTGATTATGAATAAATTATCCAAACATCTTCAATTCTGTTAAAATTAATTTTAAAAAAACAGTATCCAAACAAATTACATTATAATATAATCAATTATAATTATAATCTATCATTTAATTAATTATTTTCATAATCTATTATACCCAATTAAAATTTAAATGAGCACATTGAGAAGCAGATAAGATGAGCTTAAGTCAAAACAGCATTTGGAGCCAAGTAATCGATTAAGTGAAAAATGGGACATTTGGATACTTTTTACTAAAACTCGATTTCCGTATAAATAAACGATTTTCCACACAAATCCAAATAGGCACTAAGTAGTGTCAAAGACGCGTTTATTTACAATTTATATATAATAATAGTTTTAGTTGTTCAATGCCCTCAAAGCCACTTCATACAATTCTTTTGTTATTAATTTGCTCAAAAAAAAATTGATATAATTTCTCTTTACTCGAACAATCTATTCTTCCTTGATACTAGGAATTGTTGCAAAGCATAGCAAATCTTTAAAAAAAAAAAAAAACAAGAACGAAAGAAAAGGACAGCAAGATGTGAACTATGAATTCGACCACCAAAAAAAATATGAACTATGAAACTTAACTTTTATATTTAAAAAATAAATTTCAAATATGAATTTTAAGCACCTATTTAAATTTCAGTTTACATATGATAAAAGTACATTTAAATAATTCAATTATTTATTGAATTTAATAAAATATATCTTAAATGTAATTTTAATGTATCTTTGAGGTAATCCAAATGGACTGTAAGTTTTTATTGAAATACATATGGCAAGATATGATTTGAATGACGAGAAATTAATTTATTTTAGTCTTTGAGATTGAAAAGACACTGTCCCCCCGTTGCCATGAGACGCCTGCTCTGCTGTATCCTGGAAAGATGTTTAATTTGGATGAGGTCAAAAAGAAAAAAAAAAAACGTATTTGTATCATTCAAAATTCAATTAGATACTCCGTTAGAAATAAATTTGTTTTGCTTTGGTCCTCCCCCCACGTTAATGCTTTTATCGTTCTTGAGATATCTCCATTCTTCATTGACTTGATGCAAATTAAACTACTTTTTTGTAAGGGAAATATAATTATTACTGTTTATAGTTTTACTGAATTTTGTCTTTAATTTCATAATCTTTTATACAAAACCTTTATAACTCTAATTTTTTTTAGATTGATGAGTAAATAAAATTATAAACTCTTATTCTAAAATCGTCTTAAACCTTAAAATATACAAAATAAATTATAAATTTTTAAATTTATAATAAAATAAATTTTGATCGTTAATTTTTTAATGCCGTTACTGTTTATATAAGTATTGTAATAGTTAAGATTAAATTTGTAGAAAAATAAATTCTAAACAGTACCTAATAAATAGTAACATTGTTAAAAAGTTAATGGTAATAATTTATTTTATTATAAATTTAAAAATTTAAAATTTATTTATATATTTTAAAAATTTAAAATTTAGGATAATTTTTAAATAATAGCTAATGTTCCTATTTACTTATTAGCTTTTTTTTTTTTAAATGAAAACTTTGAAATCCATGGAGGAATAAACTCAGTGAGGGATATATCGGAGAGAGGGACGCGGGGGGAGCAATAAGGACTAGCATCTGTATGATTGGTCTGTCATCATTTTTCCTCTTGTTCGGTCCCTTTTACCCTCTAAATCTGTAATTGTCTCAATCTCCTCTTGGCTTTAAATCAGCAGTCTCCTTAGACAGACCTCACCGATCCGCCATTTCTCACTATCTATTTTCAAGGTAAGTATACCCCTTTGATTCTGCCAGTTCTATAGCATCTCATTAGCTCCCGTCCCCAGTCTAGGGCAACTTCTTGACTTTCTGGGGTTTTCTCTGGGGCCAAATAGATTATCAGACAGATATTTGTCTTTCAGTTTGACCCTTTTCTGACTATTAACTCAAACTGTTTTCTTCTGTTTTTTTTCCCCCATTACCAGGCTAGTCTATCAGCGCAAGTTATTACAAATACAAATCTGAAAAGATATATTGTCTTGGAATCTGATTCACTGCCTTGGGGATTTGGGATTGGTGATAAAGCTAGATCCAAAGGGCATAGCTATGTCTTTCATTGGTACCCAACAGAAGTGCAAGGCTTGCGAGAAAACGGTCTATCCCGTGGATCAGCTATCCGCTGATGGCGTTGCTTACCATAAAGCTTGCTTCAGATGCTCTCATTGCAAAGGAACATTAAAGGTAGTCTTTTGTAATTATTTTTTCTATTGCATTCTTGATGTAATGGGGATATCAACTATTTCTTTTTCACTTTCAAAGTTTACTTTCGAATTTTAATTTGTTTGTTTGCTTGAATCTTCACTTTATTCTGTGCTTCCGTTTGAGTGAACTCCCATTAGCTGGAATGACTTCTGAGAAAATGGTTTCTTTGATCTAAGTAGATTAAAAAAAAAGGTTTATTCATTCATGATACTAGCCAGATTGAAAACAACGGATGCTTAATCTACCGGATGATTTGTCACAAAGAAAAAAGTTAAATTTTGGGGGTGGGGGCGAAATCCATACATTATTGACGTTGTTGAACATGTTTTGGTTAACTTGTAAAACATTGTGAATCCTTTACATTATTGATGATCTCTTTTTCCAGCTAAGCAACTATTCCTCGATGGAAGGTGTTCTCTACTGTAAGCCTCATTATGAGCAGCTCTTCAAGGAGGCAGGAAATTTCAACAAGAACTTCCAGTCACGTAGGTCTTCTTGCGAGATAGATCTGTCTTTACGATTTCTAAATCAGATACCTCTTTAATTGGCAATAATTTCGTTTTGAGCAGCTGCAAAGCTAGCTGAGAAAACAACTCCTGAGCTGGTAATAAAAATATTAAGCTTTTTCCATTTTTGGAAACTTTGTTCAGATTCTGCAATTCATTTATACGTCTATGGCATTTGGTGTTATTGTTAACTATTAGCATCTTTTGTATATTTCAGACAAGGTCCCCTAGTAGAGCTGCCAGCATGTTCTCTGGGACACAAGAGAAATGTGCTACATGCGGCAAAACTGCTTATCCGTTGGAGAAGGTACAGTTCTAAACCTTGAGAAGTGAATTCTTCGATGATATTTTATTTAGGTTATAATTTTGTTGCGAATGGATTAAATGGGTGTTCAGGCCTTGAGAAAGATAGATTTCTATTACTATTCACAATTTCACATCCATATTCAGTGCATTAGTGGAACGTTTTCTCTTTGGTTCAATAACATGTGAGCAACAGAAACAATGTTATTCATATATCCCTGTCAAAATTTTTAGGGCTGTGGCAGAATATAGCGATGGTGATCAAGTGTCTCTGCTATTCATTTTGATTTAATAAATTTTGGACTCATGTCAGCATGAAGAGACATTCAATAGTTTTTGTTACGTGGCATTGATTGGTGATTTATGCATTAATTTCTATTCTATATGCCTCCCTATGGTATCAGGCTTTGCTATCAAATACTGGGAGTTTGGATTCCCTTGTGTTGAGTAGCTTTGATATGAATTCCTTGCCTTATTGAGAGATTAGTAAAATTTCATATTTATAAGGATCGTGTAGGTTCACGCAGAGTGTAATAGAATGTTTCTATATTTCATTTTTGGCTGCCCAGTCGGTTATCAATGTCAAGTTGTAATCAGTTAACTTCATAGTTGAACTTGTTTATGCCAGTGTCTATTTACCTTAATCGATATTTGAAAGGTACACCTAGTTAACTAGTTAGTGTGCCAATCCATC
Organism: Prosopis cineraria; assembly: GCF_029017545.1. Classification (NCBI taxonomy): domain Eukaryota; kingdom Viridiplantae; phylum Streptophyta; class Magnoliopsida; order Fabales; family Fabaceae; genus Prosopis; species Prosopis cineraria. The sequence continues at coordinate 14,027,133 of NW_026555333.1, forward strand.
ATGATCACCATGAAAATATTTACAGTGAAAGGCTTGTGTGCTGGTGTAATGTATTAGTTCTGGGGAAAAAATGAACAAAAGTTGTGACACTAGTCTTCAATTCAGTGAGGAAGATCACAACCAGCTCTTTCCAAACCTAGAAGTCAGTAGCTAGACATATTTTATGCTTTACATAAATGAGTGAATCCAATTACTATAGTCCTGCTGAACTAAAATGTCTTCGTTTGTTTGTCGTCATCTATAAAGGCATTGTTATTTTGAGTGTAGGTAACAGTCGAGGGCCAAGCCTATCACAAATCATGTTTCAAGTGTTCACATGGTGGCTGTCCCATATCTCCATCAAATTATGCAGCTCTTGAGGGCATTTTGTATTGCAAGCACCATTTCTCTCAGCTTTTTAAGGAGAAAGGAAGCTATAGCCATCTCATCAAGTCTGCATCAATGAAACGAGCAGCAACCCCTGTTCCAGAATCCTAAATCTTGCTGCTGCCTCATGTGTCATTGTTTGTCTGTCCTGTCCGACAAGTGTTTGTATGTGTTTTTTGTTCTGCTTAGTCTGCCTTTTCCATCTTCCTATGTGTGGTGTGCAAATCATTATCAATTGTGCATTCAGTTAAATAGTGTGGCTTGCAACATGTGTCTTTCCGAGGGATGGCATAGCCTCTCATCCATTTTGTACCTGTCCTGAACTGAGTGAAGGGATCTTTATTGGTTCCTTTTTTAATGGCTTCTTCGCTCATGCTTCGGCTTTAGCCCCTAGCTTAGGTGCTTAGGACTTAGGTGCATGAAGGTTTCCTCCACCCGGCCTAAAAGAATTTTAAAAGAAAAAGAAAAAAGATTGTTGACGGGTTGTTAAGAACTACTAACAAAAATGGTATATCTGGCTGAAAATCATCGAAAGGGGTTATAATTGTTTTTAAATTTATGCTCATCCTTTTTCTGCATTGCTTTTCATTCAAGGGAGGAAAAATCTAGAGTAGAATTTATGCCACTGTCAGCAATGACCGTTTCATTAGGACCATGCATTAAGGTTAGTGTGAGACAGTCGTTGGATTAATTTTTCTATTGATTGATGACTGATATTTCCCCAAACATTGGGGAGTGATATTACAAAAGAAAATGAGATAAAGATGGCACCAAGTAGGTTAGTCATGAGACCAACTGCTGCGGAATTCGTCCACCAAGCAACAGTAGTTGTCATTCTACGTGTAGTCATAAAATGAGATTGATGAGTTGCTCTGCTTTTTGAATTTTCATTAGAATCCGTATGGCTTCTCTTCTTGAAATAACGGGTTTATACCAATTTTTTCAACTCATAACCTCTTGCACATCAATTCTCATTCCATGTTATTATGCGTTACCAGATTTCTATTATGTATATCTCACGGGCTGGAAAACCCACGAGCGGTGGTCGGTTGCAAAGCAAATACATAAAGGAATTTCTTTGAATCTATAATCTATAAAGGAAAATTTGAAAGAACATATCATGATCATAATTATGTACAAATCACTTTAAATAAAATTAATCTATTTGATAATTCCATCATGCGTTACAGCAAAAACATGAATGTAGATCTCAACAAAAGAATAAATGCAAGATATTCCTCGACGATCCCAGCATCATGGAGCTAATATATAGAATGAGTAACTTACTGAAACTGTCTACTGCGGGCTGATTCTGCACAGCTGCCAATACAATGTCAATTGTGAACCCCTTGAATGAGGCTTTCCAAATGGGCAAAAATGTTGAATAATCAAACATTTCACACCTCCGGATCTGACCACTATCATCATTCAACAGTTTTGCCTCATGGAATCTTGAGGTCGTCTGTGCAGTAATGAAAACAAAATATAGGGGCATCACTTGAGACTTCCCTAAGAATGTTGTGTATCACTTGCTTCGCTTCTTGGCTTCACTGTAAAGTACAACTCCACACACTGTGAGCGTGTAACCTAGCATTCCAGTGACAGAGACTGGGTTTCTAAATATTAGAATTGAAACTACTACAGCAACAGCCCCCTTAGCATTCCCAAGTACCTGCATGAACGAACTCTTATGTTAGTCCGTATCCATATGTCAAAAGTGGAGAAAACCTATAAACATTGTTCAAGCAAGTTCTTTAATATATCATTGCAGCCATAGCTCATGATTGCTATGACGAGATACTTAAAATCAGATGTTGTCAAGAGATTACATTCCATAACCTTTTAAATATTCCAAAATACGAACAGCAAAAACATTAGTGAAAATGTCACAATTCGTGACACTAATTTGTTTTTTAGCAAATCGTGAAACTGTTTTATAGTTAACGATTCTTAGCCTTCACTTCTGTTATCAACTCTAGATTGTAGATAGGAATTTCACTCCAATCAGATTCCTTTCTCCTATCAACTTAAAAAACGAAACATCTGGCCACTACTCCACCTAGTAATCTTTGAATTCTCTGAGTCAAGACAAATATTTACAACTCCAACCACAAGGCGACACACAAAGGAAGAGAGAGCGAGCTGACATAAGGAGAGAAATTAATTTTAAATCTTCCTCTTCAAAACAGACAAAAAACCACTCAGGAAAATCGTACTCAGTTTAAGTTTCTATCAAGCAACCTATGGCCAGAAATCAATACACTGCAATTCCTCCCCAGGATTGTTTTGACTCAGTTGAGAAACAAGACTAATGGGTCTATGATTAAGGTTCTTACGCTTTGACCAGTGGACCAACTAAATGAACCACGGTTTAAGCTGGAAAGATCATTGGGCCGAAAAAAAAATGCTGGAAAGATCAGGAAAAGCCTCCCACTCCCTATACTCCTCTAGGAGATGCGAGATGTGCAGCTCCTCCAAGAGGAGACATGGACGATCTAGATCTGAACAGTCCTCTTAGATGGCAGCACTGCCAAGAGGCGCAGTGGTTTCATACACTGGAAAAGGGAGATTAGAGTAGGATCCCATACCACCACAAGAATAGGACTGAGTGGTTGGAAGAGAATTTGAGTAAGGTGATCAGCCTTATATGAGGGAGGACATTTTGGTGGAAGTACCAGGAAGATTACTGGTGACTGATTCTCTCAATTTCTCTCTGACTCTCATTGTATCAATTTTTGGGAGAAAGAGATACATAATCTAAGGATCCCACTTGAGTAGTGAGTCACACTTAAAGGTGTGGGATCCACTTAAGTAACACACCTACACACGTTGTCTCTTTCTCCAAAATTGATAGCATAACTTCAGGGAAAGTTTGAAAGGATCCATTCTCGGAGAGTATTTGCTATCATGAGCCATCTTCACTGTTGCCTCTTGTCTCTTTTCATACTATATTGGTTTAAGCATGGTCCTGGGGTGTCGTAAGCTGGCTCCTAGCAACTTATAAGACATGTTACAGGCATTATAGTACTCTTCTCTAACTCATAATCTAAGTTTCCACTTTCCACTGCAGTTTCTTTCTCAGTTTATCTTCACTGCGCTGTTAGTGTGTGTTGTGTTGTATTTGGTGTTGCTGGAGCCTGTCTAAAGTTTAGGCATTGTGACTTGAAGAGTGTTATGCTCCATTGCCTAAGAAGGAGATCCCCATGCAACAAATATAGTCCTTTGTTCTTTGTGTTCTCTTTTGGTATTTTTAGAAGGGGGATCCTATCTCAAGCACCATGAGTGAATCCGATGAATTAAACAAATTATGCAACAATAGGAGTCCACTGATAGCAACCCCACCCTAAGTATTTGGACCTTAGCACCTTATACATAAAATTTCACTAAAAAATTATTTTTAGACCTAAACTATCATGACCTGTCAGTAAAAGGGTTGGTCAATGCTAAGATCTAGGCTAGCCCTTGAATTTTCACTGATCCTCTGAACTGTTATTGGAACAGGCTTGTATTATAATTTTGTAGTATCTGATTCTCTGGTAATAAGAAGAGATTGCCCCTTTCATTAAAAAAAGATAAACCCAACCACAGACGTAGGAATGTGTCCAAGTATGCAGGGAAAATGAGCTACTAAAACATAAACCACCAGAATAACGAAGACCATGCAAAAATATATATACTCTAATTTAAATACTGGATCTGTTTGTAACAATTGCAAACATTTGACTTTTTATTAACAGAGAAGTCTATTAGATTATTAATTTTAGAGGGGGGAAACACACAACCCTATCTGAAGAAATGGGGCATACCTGAAGGGTAAGAGCACTGGTATGCTTTGTGACCAAAAAGTTGGTCAGGTTGACAAAATATGCAAGTGCTGAGTTGAATAGCAGATACCAGATGATCTTGGTATCATCTCTGGCAAGAGCTAGTGTGATACCAACCACATTTTCTTCCATTATAAGTGTGGCTGGAAGAAGGAAAACAACTGCCATCGGAGCCATGTAAAGAAGAAGGTTCATAGAATTCAGCTTCTCCCTAATATAAAATAACTATGATGTGAGTTGTTGAAGATATTGCTTTAGTTGCACAAAGTGCAGAAAAAAATCAATGAATTACTCAAAAATAGCTTACCCTTCAGAAGAAAGTAAAATTCCCTGTAACACTGTTTTTAGGGCTCTTGCAGCTGTCGCTGCAACACATATTATGAACCCAAATAAATGGAAACTTGGTTCACCCTATAATCACATAAAGACCAATGGAAGTAACAAATTAGAAGTCCGAATCCTGAGTGCATAATATATAATTTGAACATTACATAAGAAACAAGATCCACAACTTTTTACATCTAGAATTTGAACATTTGAGAAGCACCAATCTCAGAGTAGGATTTGTTACAGAAATAACTAAAATATAAAAATACATTTAAAGATTCTTATCAAGTGATCATGAGGGATGCCAAAGAGGTTTATAAAAATAGTGCGCAAAATGAACTAAACAACTTGTTATCTGGAATTATAACAATTCATTTCATGCTGCCATCCGATATTCTATACGATGTTACTGTTGCCACTGTTTCTTTTTGGGGGGCCAGGGGGGTTATATTTTGCTGAATTTGTAAGAGAAATAAGTAGTGTAACATGATAAGAATCAAAACGCCATCAACAAATTTGCCATGAATGAAAACACTGTCTGTATTCTGTAACATGTGCTTCATCCAATTCTAAAAGGCATAGAAAAACAAAAAAGAAAAATTGAATTGCACATGCAGAGTCAAATTATAAATTGAAAAGAAAAATAGGATAACTCACGTACCCCGCTTGCAATGATGACTCCAGTAACAACAGGAATAAGGGTCACATAAGTAAGCCACGCCTCCCTCTTGAAAGTCATGAGGTAAGCAAAAACCGCAGTGAAGAATGGAGTTGTGGCACCAATTGCCTGGTTGAAGGACACGGGCAAGTACCTGAGCGAAATGTTGCCAAAGACGACGGAGATGCAGAAGACGAAACTGAGGGTGGAGATCTTGAAGAACTGGACCCGGGATCGAATGGTCTGCATAGGCACTACCTTCAACCAAGCTATAGCAATGTAGCTGAGCAAAGAGCAAGCGGTCATGTGGCACATGGTGAGGAAGATCGGGTACTTGAAGCCATAGTTGCTGAGCAAGTACTTGTTGAGCAGGAGGACCCCAATGTTGGAGGAGTACCAAGAGGCGATGAGCGAGAATGTGAATAAACGACTCTGAGCCTTCATTTTGGGAGGCCGGCCTTGATCGGAGTCCTGAAATTTGGAAACAGAGGAGAGAAGAAGGGTCAGCGCCGAGGGGTTAATTGCATAACTAGAAAAAGGGGACGGATCTTATAGGGTTTGGCGAGGAGGGATCTGAGCAATGGAGGAGCTATGGAGAAAAAGATATTAGGAATGAAGAGAATGAAAAGTGCGAAAGCCTTCTCCGATGGATCTGAGAATCTGGCGTCACGGCAGATAAAGGGGCGCCCCCAAGAAGCAAAGAAATTAAGAAGAAAGTTACAGAATGAGACAGGCGCAGAGAAAAAAAGAGAATGGTTCCAAATTAAGGAGAAAGCTGGAGGCCTGAGAATTACCGACAAGAAACGTGCCTCTGCAAATGAATGGAAGGCACAGTGGGAAAGAGAAGGGGCATTTAAAGCAGAGGAGGGAAACGCGTATGCCAGGCCAGCCAGGGGAAGTGACTCTTTGTCCGGCACTTCTTCTTCTTTTTCGTCTTTTTTTTTTTTAATTATTATTGTTATCTATTGAATATTGATTGAAATGAAATTACAAATATTATATTAATTATTAAATCGCCTTTATTTATCCATGTAGGGACAAAGAGAGAAAATCGTTTTTATATTTTTATCGTTTTCTCTTGCTCGGGGCTATTATCATTATTATTTTTCTCGTTTATTCAATTAAAACAATTGACATTTTTTTCTGATAATTCAATCGGGTTGGTTTAATTGAATTAAAGTTTCGTAATGAAGATTTAGGATGGAATGAAAATTTTAGTGACAAATAATGAGAAGTATTGCTTATAAGCTGTTTCGGTTTCTCTTTTTATTTCACTTATTGCAGCATAAAATCGAGGTTTCAATTAAAAACGTCGACTTGACGCGTCTATTGAAACGGAGGCTCGAAATGATTTCCGTAAAAGGTGATTTGAAACTTGAAAGTATTAGGAAAAGGATAATTGTTTTTTCCCCCCTAAAAATGGAGGAATATTTATCTCGTGATGAAGAAACGGAATGTCCAAAGTAACTGGGAAAAGAAAAAAGATTTCGAGGTGTTAGCACGAGATGGTAAATGAATGAAACGCAAAAGGAGTCACGAAACTAGGGAATCATTCCTGAAGAACGTGGTTCGTCTCCGAGAAGTAAAAAATAAAAAAAAATAAAAATTAAAAAAACTACAGAATCGTGTTTGGGAACCTGAAAAATGACAGCGGATTATTCGAGGATAGTAGACAAATGAGAGAGAGGGTGGCGTGGTAGGTGGGAAAGCATTAGTTACTGAAGAGGAATAAGGACCGTCCAAACGCCGCCTTATTTCCTGCTTCTAATTAAGCTGCCTAAAACGTATGACTTTTCTTCAAATATTAAGACCAAAAAAATCCGAGTCCTGCAGAAATTAGGTCCGTCCCCTGACCCTGAGCCATTCTCATTTTACTTTTCTTCTTCAACCTAACAAACTCGGCATCTTGCCATATAAATTTTGACTGATAGTATTAGGTACTATATTGTATATATAAGAAATTGTCCCCTGAGAAGCTGTACGTGTAAAAACAAGAGGATCATTTGAAAGTGTGGGAAATAAAGAAATGAGGCGCCCTGCCCCTAACCTGCCTTTAACAATGCCTATTCATTGATAAAAATTAAAATAAGGGATAATGCAATTTTTATCTCTCAAATTTGTTTTAATTATTAATTTAATCTATCAAATTTAATTTTTATTGATTTAATTCCTTGAGTTTCTCTTTACTATATCAATTGAGTCCTTATTATTTAAAAAGGATGTAAAACTGTAAAAATTTGTTAATATTTATGCAATCTATAAAATATTTATGCTATTCATGCAAATTAATAAAAAGAAGTGTAATTATTAGTTAGGAAAAATAGACTATGAAATTTTAAAAAAATTAAGAAAACAAAGCATAGTATAAAAGATTATTTATATTGATAAAAATTAAGCTGATTTAGGACTCAATCTGTTCTCCCTTAATTACAATTCATCAATGTACTTTACACGTTAAAATATTTTGAGAGTTAATTTATATTTTAAAATTTAAATGATCATGTAATAATTTAAGAAAATATAAAGAATTCATCCCATAAAAAAATAAGCAAATTCTTGAGTGGCACGTAGCCAGCATTGTTAAATTCATGGGTGGACTCGTGTGTGGAGGGTTTTGAATTTTGATTCACATAAATGAAAGTTTCAGACGGTGCGTTTCATTTTGTAAACTCACATGACGGATCTTGTCACGTGGTACATTGGAAGCGTCGTTGCAGTCACTTTCCCCCCGTAAGTCTAGGCATAGAAATCAACCAAATCCATTTCCATATACATTAAAATTTATTGAATCCACCAAAAGTTTAGTCAAAACTTGCGATGACTTGGTATAGGAGTGGATTTTCAACAAAGGAGGATGGGATCAGCCATGAATTATTTAGCACACCACTTGGCATGTACAAGGAAAATATAAACAGAGCCACGCTTCATTCATGTACGCGCTTTAGGCCGACGATATTTATATTATTTTCTTACTTATTTCTACAGCAGAATATTTCATTAAATAATGATGATGATGATTAGGAAGAATAGGGATCGGACGCACCTTGTGAAAGGGCCAATCGGGGAGACAGAAATGGCTGCTCCCTCAGAGACCTCGAGGACACCTCCTAAGGGATCCCTTGTGGATGGGGACGAAGAAGGTGGAGTGAAACGCAGGCATTGGTGTCGTTTGGGAAACCTCACTTCATACCCGCGCTACATAGGTCTCGCCGGTGATGGGCCATCTGAGAATCCCCCAAACTAGATTAATCCTAGTGTTTGTTTAGTGAGAAAATGGGAAGGAAAGTGGAGAGAGAAAAAAGTGAGAGTGATGATACGTGCCAGAAAGAGGTGGCACGGCTGGTGGAGCCATGAACGCAATCGCAGCCATTGATGAAGGTCCCTGGAGAGTCTAGACTCGACGACGAGGAGAAAGAGAGAGGAGAGGGGTGAGAATTAAGAATAAGGAGTTGATGAGAAAATGGAAAGGGGGGGAAAGTGAATAGGGTTCGTGATTGAGGCCAGATTCAGGGGAGTGAAATGACAGTGATAGGGCCTCGTACTTTGGGAGATGTTGCTCCAAACTCTAAAACTGCCAATGAGATCCAAGATTACGATTAAAGATTCAATTACTTGGAATTCTGCGGCCAATTGGAACCATTCCACAAACACACACAGCAGAGCATATATGAGAATTAGAATACAGCAATTGTTAAAATTCTTCAATTTAATCCACCCATGATATTCATCATACAATGATCCATTCACTCAGCATAGATATTTTTGGCCAATGATAGCCATATGAATGGCAAATTTATATATATCTCATATCTTACAATATTTTTAAAAGTTTTGCTGAAACAGATATTTTTGACAAGATAACTTTAGTCTTTACGAAAAGCATTTTCATGGCCTAAGCCCTAATGTCAGGGAATACATTTTTACTAAAAATCATACTCTCATTTTCACAAAACAGTTACGTTATGTAAATTGGTAAGGGAAAGAAAAATTTATTTGACGGATACGGATGTAAATTAGTAATTTATTTTGTTGTTTTAAAGTACTCGTAACGTATTTATGTAAATAAACTCTCTGATTCTCTGCGCTAGACACAGAAAATTAAAATTTAAACAGACAATCGATGAAACGACGAACGAGTGAGGCGTTGAGCTTGTTAGCAATAGAATATATTCGAATCTACGAACAATGTTCGCATAGGGTAGTCCGTCCAATAATTTTCGTTGCTTCGGATATTTCGTTCACTTCCTGCCATTATTCATACCATTTTTTTGGACTCAACAATTGTTTCCAATTACATCAGCACAGTTGGTGTCAACACACGCGTACACAAGCACAGTTTACATTTTTTTTAATCAACACATATATTTAGTACATAATCATATAAATGCATGATTAATTTTCAATACATTTCATATGTTCCGTTGTTTTGGTTGGAGTTTATCAATTTCCCTCAAAATTTACGACGGCAGAACACATCACATCCTATATCAAATAACCCGTCCCACTTGTACGTTGTCATATACCTGCGCTCTCGTTGTGTTAAAAAAATAATAATAATTTTTTTAATTATATTCTGTACTTCTTCAACAAATAGATTAGGTAAAACAAGTTTTTTATAATAGTCAACTACGGGTCAAAATTTTTAAAATGAATGATACATAACAACTGAAAGCGATGCACAAATTTTTTAAAAAACAATTATTAGAGTCCAAATTTTAAGTTAAAAATATTTATTTTAAAATTTTCATATTAAGTTTAAATAAATATATTTTGTAAAAAAATCCTTTAACATTATTACTTTACTGTTTAAAATATATTTCTGAAGTATGCTAAATTAAACTTTAAAATTTAAAAATAGTTCAAAATAAGCATTTTAAATCGATATTTTGACCTATAATTTCTCTGAATTTTCACGCGGGATGCAGCCTGTATAATTTGTTAACGCAAAAATAAGATTTGAAAAATTGAAACTTTGTGTGTTGGGAGGGCATGCGATGTGCTGCACTGCATCCCATCTCAGTAAGGTACACCTAATCACATATTATAACTGTTACTGTTGTTACTGTGCATGAAAGTCAAGTTATTAAATTATTCAGTATCTTCTTAGAGTCCCAAAATAATAAATAGTTTGGTATAACAAAACAATTGTCCATAAAGCATAGTTTGTGGTACCCATTAAGTCAATTAATGGGTAACATGTCATCCAAGGCTCCCCTTACATGAAGCGGAATATGCGACATGTTCAGTTGATTGACTTCCTTTTCTTTATTGGTCGCCCAAAAAAAATAAAAATAAAAAAGTCATGTTAACTTAAGTTAATGAAGGCTACACGAGTGGCTCTGATTGTCTAACTAAAGTAAATAGTGTGGTGTGTTATGGTCGAAACTAACTACTTTTATTATCATATTACTTTGGTCAAAGTTACATTTTGACCAAAGCTAACATAATACACACTCATACGTTGTTCTTAGACAAGTTCTCAATGGCTATAAACATTCACATAATCATGATTATGTGATCACTAACTGGGCTTTTTATGTAGCTACTACAGCCTTTATAAATAAATAAATAAAAAGCTATACAAGTGAATCAATTGGTTCTTTCAATGCCTCGAACCTCTTGAGGATAATAATTTTTTGATATACTCTTAAATTCACATTGACTTTAAAAACTAGTCTAATCTTTTGATAACGAGTTTTTATATAATAGAAATTTATTTGATTATTTTTTCTCATCTAATATGGAAAATTTGTGTCTAATATGGAAAATTTGTGTCGGAAAAAAACTTATGTATGCAAGTAGTTGATAAGTGGTATATTATAACTAAATGGCCAAAAAAGATAATATTATAAATAATCGACAAATCATCTGATGGTTTATATGAAATAAGGTGTTGAGTGAGTTGTTATTTTATCTTTATTTATCTGAATACGTTAATGTATTTGACGTTTAACTTGCCTTTTTTTTTTCATATGAAGCTCAAACTATTAGGATCATGCATAGTTGTTACTTTTACAATTATACTTCCATAACAACAAAAATAATAACAATAAACAATAATAATTCCCTCCTTTAATCCATTAGAAGCAACGTGACAAGCACATTTGTTGCCATGAAATCATTGACCATAGGGGGGGGGGGGGAGATCTTCGATTGCTTTTGTGCAACTTTGGATAAACATGTGGAAGTGCACATGGCACAGACCTATTCCTTGGCTTCAAACTACGATTTCTCCTATGGGAATCTGATGTTCGCTACCTTGATTTAGGAAAGAAATTAGGAAATAAAACAGAGTTGGGGTATTATTAATTTATTATTATGATGGATAACATAAAAGCACGGATACACATTGTGTTCTATTGCATATTATAAATTATAAACATGAGATTATTTGATTATTTTGCCCACGTATTTTGTTTATTTATTATTGTTTCCACCAATGACATGGACATGGCGACTCAGTTATTTATATTTTAACGAAATTGGCCAAAAATACATAGCCCTACATGTATTTATGGGTTAGGTACGGAGACCGTTTTGAGAGGAGCAAACAAGACGGGGCATCATTTGGTGAGTGGAAGGTGATTCTCATGTTCACGACAAGTAATGCATACTTTGGCAACTAAATATGATTCCCAAGTCTCACCTATCTACAATTTGATAACATTCAAAAGACCGACAAAGCAACCACTATTTTTTTTAAGAGTAAAGACGCGATCAAAAATTTGAGATGCAATTCTTTATATCTTCAATGTCAAACAAAAGGGTGGTTCCGTAAATCATATGCGACCCCTTGTATAACAACTTGTACTGTTCAAAGCTTATGAATGTTATATCTACCGTAGATTGTTACACACACACACACACACACACACACCACAGAGAGAGAGAGAGAGAGATTATCTAGTTCAAACTAGATGCATACACAAATCAAAGAATTGAGAGCTTACACAACTTGTGATATCTTTGCCATCAAGTTTCAAAGGAAAATAAGATGTGTAAAAATATAATATAAAAGACTTGATAATTTGATGCTAAGCTAAAAAATCACACTAATGCCATGACTTCATTAAAAATCAGATGACAAAGAATATAATAGATATACCTAATGTCCAGTTTAATTACTAAAAAAAATAAAATGGATTGAAAAAAATTAATATAAAAATAAACTAAACAATTTTTTTTTCTTATAATAATAGTAAAGATGATAAAATTCATTAATATATACTATAAATGTGTTAGTAATTACACCCTTCAAAAATTTCATAAATTAAATTACCCATTTTATTATGAATGTGATTCACTATTCTTTTTAATTATCTTATTTTTACTTTTATTTTTTCAATTCATTCAGTCCCATTTCTTTCTGGTAACAAAACAAGACCTAATAAGTCTTTTTTTAAATCAAGAATCCGTGCAACGTTTATCAATTCTCATAGGACATAATGAAAATTATTCAGCAAAAAAGACAATATTAAAAAAAAAAAAAGCGAATCTTTCCACATCATAAACAAACTATTGTGCTCAAGGGTACAAAACGACAGAAATCAAACAAAAAGAAAGCAATCGCCTCCTACTCATGGATGAACACAGTTTGGACTAATTCATGTGTCATGGGAATCTGCAGGGATGAAAATCAAAATGCAAAATAAGAAAAAGAAAAAAATATATTATTATTGATGAGATCAATAAGAGAAGATGGCACACACCCACACGATAAACCAAACAGCAATATCAGTATCAAGGAGCACGCCAGGCAAATAAATCACACGGATCATGGTGAGCATTTAAAGTGCCATCGTCGACATATATATATTGCTATGAATTACAAAGTTAATAACAAGCCGCGTTAATCACAAATCATAACCCCATGATTGTCTTAGCGTGGAGACAACTGATGTATCGTGTATTAGTATTGCAAATAGTTTATTATTCAGCAGTAACCATCATTAGAACTTCCCAGAGAGAGAGCTTCAACTACAGAAGACAAACAAATCGTAGAGCGTATAAACATAAGTAATCTGTAGGTATGAAAGTAAGAGCAATGACCAACTCAATTTGAAGCGTGTGGAGTTATAGCCGTGATTCAATGACCATAGACACAGTGAAGCAAAGATAATAAAATTAATACATAAGATGAGCTTGGGCACCAAAATGAGTTCTGAAAGCTACCACAACCCTACGTCATCTATCTTGTGCAGAAGAAGCAAAACCATAAAAGCATAACAACTGACTATTGTGACAGCAGCAACCCACAAAAGTAACTCAAGTTCTACCATCACAATCTCAAAACACCTTCACAAAAGGAAGATTGTTATGGTTTGACTTTACATTCAGCATTTAATCTAGTGAACATCTCAGCATAAATGCCTGAATTAGTCAATATTACCATACATTTCCATAAATGTAAAAAGAACGAAAGAACTGAATATGTCTAAGACAAAACCCATGAGTATCAATAAAAAGGATTAATTACCTCATATATTGCTTGGATACATGAAGACTCTTACCCTTGCTCCCTGCACATAGATTGATACTCAAATGACTCAGAAAGCATTAGAAAAAGCTATTCGAAATTGTTCATAATTTCTATTTCCTAAAAATTACCATTGATCTGGGCGGCAAATTGGACTTAAATTTGGCACGAACAATACCACTGTTACCATGAGGCCGGGTAACCTTCCCCCAAATACAACGATAGTGGCTTCCATTCTTCTTCACCTTGGCCTTGTAGATGTATGCCATGCGCTTGCCACAGTACCATGCGACTTCTTCCTTGGAGTTTACTCCCTCAATCTGGATGAGTGATGTGTTTGGGTATTGGTTTGACTTGGACCTGAACAACACTATCAACTTATCAGCTATTTTTTTTTTTTAAAACATCTAACAAATCGGTGTAGGAAATCTTCGATGTAACAAAACACGTAATACAATGTAGAGGGGAAAATGATAATTTAATTTGAGAAGAATAAAATACCTCTTGTATCCAAGGATCGAACCTCTGACATAAAGCCTGATATAAAAGAAAAGAAAGCAAAACATTAGGCATATTTTATAAAGATGCATAATCGGTATCATACAAAACGAAAATAAATGACAAAATTTAGATCAAAAGCATAATACGCATGTGGAAATTTTATGAATTTGCGACATAATCGAGCCCCCATATACACACAGAGATAATCAGACACACAAATATGCCGCCTTATTAGCTGCAAACTTTTGTTAAAACGATACCAAAGTCTGGTATAAATATGTTTATTTCACTTTATTTACATCATATAGATACCAAATTTTAAAAACGTGCAATTTTTTGTGGCCTGAGAACATATATGCAATTTTATACGAAATCGTTCGATCGTGAGTTCAAAAATGTTGGGGATTATTAACAGCTAAATAGGGCCAAAAAGCAACCCCTATACGGCTATACCTGGCCACAATCTATATATGGTGCAAAAGCTCACAAAGACTAATTTTCCAAACCAATGCAAAATAAGTACATAGCGTTCAAAGCAATATCCATTTTCTATTAATCATCCCGGAAAAGTGTACTTCCATAATCAACATGAAGGGAAAAAAATGAGTAGAGAGCTAACAGCCGCAGCACATGACGTCAAATTCACTCCAAACGGCATATTTAAGCGCGAACGCTATAGCCGAGGTCCCGCAGCTATGGTAAGAGAAGAGCAAAGAAATTAACAATTGAACGACAAACCTGACCCGCTCTCCCTGGCGTTCCTTCACCATCTTGCGTTTTGTTGGCGAGGGCGCAGATCGGCGGAGGGCGGTCCGAAGGAATCGAGGGTTTTTATCAGACGGAGAGCTTGAGATATAGGTTGGGTTTATAACTGGGCTCTCTTCTACTTTGGGCTTCGGTCCACTTTTCTTTTAATGGGTCCACCTGATCCTGCTAGTACTGTTTATGATTCTTTTTGTGCCGTTTAGTTATTCACATGAGACCAAAAAAAAAAAAAAAGTTTACATACACAGGATTAGAGCCTTTAAGTGCCATTTTTTAATACTTTTTATAATATTTTAACTTTTTTTGTATCATTAAATTCTATCTAAAATAAAAGGTATCTTTAAGTGCCAAAATAGTGAAGAGATGTGTTTTTCATGATTTTTAAAAAAAAATATTAGAATTATACCCTTTTATTTTTAAAAAATCATAAAAATATAAATTTTTATTATTTTGAAAATTCAAAATATCCAAATATCTCTTAACTTATATAGAAGCTAATGAATTAAAAAAAATAAAACCAATTAAAAAATTAAAATATTATAAAAGGCATTATAGAAGGGTAGTAAGGCTCGATATTAAATTACTTTCAAGGAAAAAATAGAAAAGCATGATAGTTTTTAGCATGATTTGTAAGGACTCTTTGAATTTATATAAGTGGTTAAAGATTTAAATTTCAATTCTTTAGTATATACTAGGATTTTATTTGATTATTTTTGCTTATCTAGTATGGAAAATTTGTGTCAAAAAAAAACTTACGTATGCAGGTAGCTGATAAGTGATAATATTATGATTAATCAATGAAGCATTTGATGATTTACATGAAATAAGACTGTTGAATAAGTTGTTATTTTATTTTTATTTATTTGAATACGTTAACGTATTTGACTTTAAACTTGCCTTTTTTTGTAAAAAAAAAAAATGAAGCTCAAACTATTAGGGTCATGCACAGTTGTAACAGTTACAATTATACTTTTAATAATAACAATAAATAATAATAATAATTTCCCTCCTTTAATCCATTAGAAGCAACGTGACACCACATATTGTTACCATGAAATCATTGACCGTTTGGGGTGTAAAAAAAAAGATCTTAGATTGCTTTTGTGCAGCTTTGGGTAAACATGTGGAAGTGCACGTGGCACAAAACTATTTCTTGGCTTCAAACTACGATTTCTCCTGTGGAAATGTGATGTTCGCTATCCTGATCTAGGAAAAAAAATCAGGCAATCAAATGGAATTGGGATATTATTAATTTATTATTATGATGGATAACATAAAAGCACGGATGCGCATTGTGTTCTATTGTATATTATAAATTATAAACATGAGATTATTTGATTATTTTGCTCACGTTTTTTGTTTATTTATTATTGTTTGCACCAATGATATGGACATGGCAACTGAATTATTTATATTTAACAAAATTGGCTAAAAAAATACAGCCCTGCATATATTTACGTGTTAGGCACGGAGGTCGTATTGAGACGTGAGCAATCGAGACGGGGTATCATTTGGTGAGTGGAAGGTGATTCTCATGTTCACAAGAAGCAATACACACTTTGGCAACTGAATATGATTTCCAAGTCTCACCTATCTGCAATTGGATAATATTCTGAAGATCGACAGAGCAACCACATTTTTTTTTTTGGATAATTAATCTTTTCACCCTTATAATTTCACTCAATTTTCCATCTCATCCTTCTAATTTCAATTTGATTAAATTAGCCCTCATAGTATCATATCGTTATTGTGTCAATCCTCTCACTTTCAAAATGTTACTAGTGTCTTGTGTAGATTAACACCGTCATATTTTGGCCGATGTGGCAATATAGATGTATGAGTTGGCTTGCTGCAAATATAAAACTTTCTCTACTTGCAAAAAGAATATAAAACTTCTCGCTCTCTCTTAAATCTTAATTACACATGGGGAACCAATCGCATAGAGCATGGAATTAAAACAAAGTCCAAAGCAAACAACACACACAATAAAGCTGAATTGAACATCTTCAAGCGCTGGGATTGCTTATTCTTCTATTTCATCGTTGCCACGGGTAGGGTTTATTTGTTCATATGTGTATACATACTGCTGAGTATAGAGCACGTCACAGTTCATTTTTCTCATTACATTCAAACTTCCTCACAGCTTGTCCTTCTTGCATCAAAAATTTCAAACTTTTAGCTAGAACCATCCAGCGTAAACTCCTACAAAAATGTTTATTTATTAGTCTAACATAGGGAAAATTGTTGATTCACAAGCTTATTAATCATCTATTCCTACTTCCCTTGAGATTTCATTCTTGACGTCTCTTGTTTGTTATGTAATAATATTTTGCCTGCTAGTTTACTTGATAATATAAATGAATGCTTCACATATCACAATTGCCATTGGACCCAAGCAGGAGTCTCAATAAAAGAGTTTTCAATGCGCATCATAATTAGCAAGTACCTTTGTTTCTTTGTGTAGAAAACAAAGGTAAACAGAGCCATATAAAACATGTTCATTCTTGCATATTCTTGCTTGTAAAACAATGGTTATTTTCAAACCAATTGATTTGTCATTTGAGTGCATAGTCAAAGACCATCAATCAAGTCATTGCTAAGTCATGCTATCAACAATTATTTCATCATCTGACACCACTTAGGAACAGGGATGTTACCTCTCTCCCCCCTCCCCCTCTCTCTTTCTCTCTTTAGAGATGATGAACATGAGATAAACTCAATCTATTATCGGTAACTTCATATTGCTGCGGAAGCTCATTCTCATTTTCAATAAACTTCACAAGCTCTCCTGGTGGTTGAAAAAACGCACAAAGCTCATGCTAACATTCAAAGCATGTTTAACAATAAAATTCAGTGAAGAGGAAACACTCAATGCTAACACCAAAGGATGTTTGCCTTCTTGTTTTTGGATGAAGTAGAAGAGTAGTGAAAGTTAACTCCAGTAGAATGATGCCGCCTTCTTTGGAGCGCCATCTCGCAAAGCTTCAGGATTCATAACATGGGGATATAGCTGAGCTGGAAATTATGGAAAAGAAAAGAGTTTTGGTAGCTATTTTTAATCTATATGTCACAAGAATATGAAACTATTTGCCGCATTATTAATAAATTGACGAAGTTAATAACTTGACTAATGGCGAGGATTAAAGCCTTTAAGGAAGCAAACTATAAAGATTGATTTGAATGTTATAAAACTATAAGGATCTAATAAAAGATTAAGTGAAAATAAAAGAATTAAAATATTAATTTTCTCTTTTTTTTAATATTAAAGACAAGATCAAAAATTTGAGATAAAATTCTTCATATCTTCAATGTCAAACAAAAATGTGGTTCCAAAAATCATAGCAAATTGCATTGTTCAAAGCTTATGAATGTTATATCTACTTGTAGATTGTTAGACATATATATATATATATATATATAGATTATTTAGCTCAAACTAAATGCATACACAAATCAAGAATTGAGAGCTTACACAACTTATAATATCTTTGCCATCAAGTTTTCAAGGAAAAATAAGATGAGTAAAAATTTGATGTAAAAGACTTGATAATTTGATGCTAAGCTAAAAAATTATACTAATGCCATGATTTTATTAAAAATCAGATGCCAAAGAATATAATAGATATACCCAGGTCTTCTTTTAAATCAAGAATCCGCGCAACGTTTACCAATTCTCATAGGTGATAATGAAAATTAATTCACCAAAAAAGACAACGATGACGACGACGACGACAACAAAAAGCGAATCTTTCCGCATCATAAGCAAACTATTGTGCTCAAGAGTACAAAACCACATAAATCAAACTAAAAGAAAACAATCGCCTCCTAGTTATGGATGAACACTGTTTAGACTACTTGATGTGTCATGGGAATCTGCAAGGACGAAAACCAAAATGCAAAATAAGAACAAGAAAGAACATATATTATTATTGATGAGATAAACAAGATAAGATGGCACACACCCACACAAAACGTTACTAACCATGCGGTCAAAGAGCAAATGTTGAAACTAACCGCCAGCGATAAACCAAGCAGCAATATCAGTATCAAGGAGCACGCCAGGCAAACAAATCACATGGATCATGGTGAGCATTTAAAGTGCCATCATCGACATATATATATTATTATGAGTTACTAAATTAATTACAAGCCGCATTAATCACAAATCATAACCCCATGATTGTCTTGGCGTGGAGATAACTGATATATCGTGTATTAGCATTGCAAATAGCTTATTATTCAGCAGTAACCATCAATAGAACTTCCCAAGGAGAAAGCTTCAAACTACAGGAGACAAACAAATCGTAGAGCGTATAAACATAAGTAATCTGCAGGTATGAATTGCAGGTATGAAAGATAATCAAACTAACACATAAAATGAGCTAGGGCACTAAATAAGGTCTGAAAGCTACCACAACCCTATGTCATCTACCTTGTGCAGAAGAAGCAAAACCATAAAAGCATAACAACTGACTACTGTGACAGCAGCAACCCACAAAAATAACTCAAGTTCTACCATCACAATCTCAAAACACCTTCACAAAAGGAAGATTGTTATGGTTTGACTTTACATTCAGCATTTAATCTAGTGAACATCTCTCAGCATAAATGCCTGAATTAGTCAATATTACCATACATTTCCATAAATGTAAAAAGAACGAAAGAACTGAATATGTCTAAGCAAAACCCATGAGTATCAATAAAAAGGATTAATTACCTCATATATTGCTTGGATACATGAAGACTCTTACCCTTGCTCCCTGCACATAGATTGATAGTCAAATGACTCAGAAAGCATTAGAAAAAGCTATTCGAAATTGTTCATAATTTCTATTTCCTAAAAATTACCATTGATCTGGGCGGCAAATTGGACTTAAATTTGGCACGAACAATACCACTGTTACCATGAGGCCGGGTAACCTTCCCCCAAATACAACGATAGTGGCTTCCATTCTTCTTCACCTTGGCCTTGTAGATGTATGCCATGCGCTTGCCACAGTACCATGCGACTTCTTCCTTGGAGTTTACTCCCTCAATCTGGATGAGTGATGTGTTTGGGTATTGGTTTGACTTGGACCTGAAAAACACTATCAACTTATCAGCTTTTTTTTTTTTTAAACATCTAACAAATCGGTGTAGGAAATCTTCGATGTAACAAAACACGTAATACAATGTAGAGGGGAAAATGATAATTTAATTTGAGAAGAATAAAATACCTCTTGTATCCAAGGATCGAACCTCTGACATAAAGCCTGATATAAAAAGAAAAGAAAGCAAAACATTAGGCATATTTTATAAAGATGCATAATCGGTATCATACAAAACGAAAATAAATGACAAAATTTAGACCAAAAGCATAATACGCATGTGGAAATTTTATGAATTTGCGACATAATCGAGGCCCCATATACACATAGAAATAACCAGACACACAAATATGCCGCCTTATTAGCTGCAAACTTTCAGTTACTGTTAATATGATACCAAAGTCTGGTGTAAATGAATACATGTTTACTTCATTTTTTTTTTTTGGGTGATATGTTTATTTCACTTTATTTACATCATATAGATAACAAATTTTAAACACGTGCAATTTTTTTTTTTGGCCTGAAAACATATATGCAATTTTATACCAAATAGCGCAAAAAAATCAACTCCTATACCTGGCCACAATCTATATATGGTGCAATAGCTCATAAGGGCTAATTTTCCAAACCAATGCAAAATAAGTACATAACGTTCAAAGCAATATCCATTATCTATGAATCATCTAAAACGATGTCGCCGCGCACCGGAAAAGTGTACTGCTATAATCAACATAGATGGGGGAAAACCGAGTAGAGAGCTAACTGCAGCAGCGCATGAGATCAACAGTATAACCGAGGTCCCGCAGCCATGGTAAGAGAAGTGGAAAGAGATTAACAATTGGATGACAAACCTGACCCGCTCTCCCTGGCGTTCCTTCACCATCTTGGGTTTTGTTGGCAACACCTTCCAGTTGATGCGAAGGACAGATCGGCGGAGCGCCAGCCGACGGGATCCAGGGTTTCAACTTTTAATCGGACGGAGAGTCTGAAATATAGGTTGGGTTTATAACTGGGCTCTCTTCTACTTGGGCTTCGGTCCACTTCTCTTTTAATGGGTCTATCCGATCCTGCCGGAAGTGTTTATGACTCTTGTTGTGTCGTCCAGTCATTCGCGTGAAATAAAAGTTTACATACACTCAAGTAAGACTCGACATTAAATTAGTATCCAAGAAAAAATAGAAAAGCATGATAGTTTTTAGCGTAATTAGTATTTATTAGGGAATCTTTTAATTTATATAAGTGGTTAAAGATTTAAATTTCAATTCTTTAGTATATAATAATCTAGTAAAAAATATATCATTTTTCCTAGATATTCAAAAGAGATTAGACTAATTTAATGTTCATAAAACACAAATTCAAGTTTGCATTGAGAAGTTTCGCTGATGGAGAGGAGAGCTAAGTCTCTTTGTCATCTCTGTTCTCCTTGCCATTGCTTCTCCTTTCGTCGTTCTCGTTCATCGGCTTTTTCTAGATCTGGCAGCCTTTTTGTGATGGTTTCTCCTTAAACTCATCGATGGAATTCGTCTTGGCACAAGTTTCATTACATGAATGGTATTGTTTGGGGTAGTAGGAGGTTTCATCCATTCAAGTTGCAGACCTATATTAATAAGTTTTGGAAAATTAAGGGAATATTTTTGTGATTCAGTTTTTAATTTCCAAAACAAGTTTACTCTTTATTTTGGAAAAAAAAAAACGATAATCTCCTTTATATGTTACATAACGGTCCTTGGCTTCTTAATGGTGGTTCGATCATCCTTCAAGAATGGAAGCCTTTCACTTCTCTTCAGATGGGTTACTTTCCACTCAGTTGATCTCTGGATGCATATACATGGTTTGCTGGTTGATCTTTACACTTTAGAGATGGCTCCTTTTTTTGGTAATCATTTTGGTATTTTCTTGGACTTTGATCATGATTGTCCTTGGCACGCTAATTATGGACTCAGATTAAAGGTTCACTTACTTCTGTCATTTGAATGAAAATTTCACGGTACTGTGTCCTTTGCATCTGGAGTCTTCTTTGATTTCTCCATTCAAGTTGAGCGGTTAAACAGTTTGTTTTAATTGCATGCACATTGGTCATGTGGAATTTAATTGTCTCGTAACTACATTTGTTCATTATCTTGAATTTCTCCATTCATGGTTTCTGCGTGGGTCTCTAATTTAAGTATTATGGTTCTTCGTGATTGGAAGTTTAATCTTTATCATAATGAAGATCCTCTTCGCGATAAGTTCGACTTACTAAATATACTTTTTACTCTGACATTCCTTCTTCAAATAATTTGCTGAATGGTAGCTTCTTTGGTTGGAAGATTCATGTCGGTGAGGATGATATTTTGGACAATTTGGCCCCCATCAGATGTCCGTTTGCATGGTAACGTTGAGGTGTCCTCATCTTCCACTTCCAGATGTCTCAAACGAAAAATTTCATCCGATCTTTTGTTCAATAACAATGTTCATCAGAAGATGCCCAGCATAAATCATGAAAAGTTTCTTCAACAGCTGCCCTCTTGCATGCTAATCATCAGGTGGCAGCCTATAATCCTGGCAACTGTCTTAAGCAAAAGGCTTCATCTCTGGACAGTGACATTAGTTGGGTTGTTGCAAACAACTCTATTAAAGTCGGTTCCTTCATCTCTCCCAGATCATCCTCTAGTTTGGCCCAAAATTCTTTTCATTGTATCTCAAGTTCTTTGGATTGGCATCACTACTGTATTTTCAAAAACCGGAAAGTTTTAATTAACACTTGGATCATTATTTGAGTCAAAAAGCCTTGCTTTCTTATCTTAACTGATCATAAATACTTGCACACCGGAGATATGCAAAAGTCTTCTGGGTACGTCTCGACTGTGGTTCGCTTCAAGTTCTGGTGCGATATAACCTATGTACTCATCGCGCGCATCTTCATGTTCATGAGCGAAGGAGAACTCGTGTAGGGAAAAGTGACGACGTGTCCCCTACATCTATTCTGCCTTCACATTCACCAAAGGTTGGAGTTGTTTTGCCTACCTTCATTGCATTCTCTCCCCCGTCGAATGCCTGCAAGGTGAGGAAGTATGCTATGTTCAACTCTCCCAAAACAGAGCATCATCATTGTGCTAGTTTTACCAAGGTTTAGGCCAAAAAACCCAAGGCAGTTGCATGATTCTCTTGGGGATTTTCATGGAATGCGGCGTCGTGGAGGTCCAGCTTTTGGTGCTACGACGCAGTAGCCGTTGGCGTTGTCTTTCCGTTTTTTTTTTTTTTTGGAAGAGTCTTGTCTTGGTTGTTTGCATCCGGTTAGTTCTAACTGCTGTTATAGTCTTCTGCTGCTTCTCTGTAGTTCATGCAAATGATTCACTTTTCCGACCAGACCCTTAATGGCTTTGGTATTCCAAATCCTGTAGCATTATTTTTTCGGAATTGATTTCCGGCAATCGGATTAAAAACAAATCAGTTCTCTTATCTTTCACTCACTGTGCTTACTACCTTTTTAGATGAGCCGGTTTTTGGACTGATTGCGTATTCCTTTTATGTGAGTGTTCTCATCTATCATCTGCAAGAACCACAAATCAGCCATGGGAGTTAATTCAGCATTCACTTACGCTTTAATCTGTTTGGCGTGGGTCTATATTTTTTTATCACTTATACTTTGGGTTGTCTGCATGGGTCTGGTTTTATTTTCAGTTGGATAGTCTGCTACTAGTGCCTTTCTTTTTTCTTCTTGTTTTCTTTTTTGGCCAAAAGCCCTTCTCAGTTGTACTCGTTTCGCCGCTTAAAATATTTGACTATGCCATTAACGATCTAACTCACCAAACAACAAGGATACCAAACACACCAAATTGAATAAACCTTGTTGTTAGGGCAGATCAAGAAATTTTTATTATGGAGGCCAACATAACAAAATATACATGATAATTAAAAAAATTAAATATATATGTCTTCAATTTTTTATGACATAAAAATCATTAATTATTATATCTATGATAAATATTTTATCAATTTTATTCTTAATATAAATTATCATTGAATTGGTGAAAATTTTATCATCCCTATGAACATTAAATAATTTAAATATGTCATTAAAATCTAAAGTTGTATTCAATATAATAAACTCTATTACTTACTTATTGAATTTATTATTTAATTCTTTTAATTGATAATCCTAGTAAATAAATATATTAACACATTAATAATGTTCAATCATCATAAAATCTTTATGTCAAAGAGATCGAATTACATCAAAGTAAAAACACATTTATATCATAAAATTTAATAGCTTGATTATTAAAAAAAATGTAATTTTTTTTCTAAAACATCTTTACCAAACCTTTTAACTTTTAACTTTTAGATAAGTGATTTTATGATAGATATTAAAATTGAAATTTTTGTTGTAATACTTAATAAAATTTGTTAATAATAATTCTCATATACATATATAAAAGACTACATGTAGAATTGAAATGAGAATTTCATTTAGTGTTTCATAACTTATATAATGTACCAATTTATGAAAACCAAAAATATATAACTCCTATATTTTACTAAGAAAAAATTTAAAAGTTAGGGAGGCCATGGCTCCTGTCAGTTCCCCCTCTCTCCACTCAAGCTTGTTGTTCATATGAAATTTTTAAACAGTATAATTTAAAGAAACGCACATTTTTCATATTAAAAAAATGCATATACTCCATCTTTTTAAAAATATAAGGTATTTTTAACTAAATTTTATCCCTAATAAAATAATTACTTATTTTTTAATTAACATTATTTTTTATATTTATTCTTATTTAATAGAGTGTTTCATTTTAAAATAAATATAAACTATTTTATTATTTACGGGTAATTTAAAAAAATTAACAAATAACTTCTCAAAAAAAATACCTTGAACGAAGGGATTACTAACTTTTATATTTTCAAAAAGTACTTGTTTTAAATTAATTTGAAATATATAGATATGTTATAAATTATTTATTATATAATAAAATTTTATTATTAATGTTAATATCACATTAAAATTTGTACTCCCTCCTATCTTTTCTATAGAATATTTTTAACTATTTCATGTATCTTAAAAAAATTAATTTTTTCTTGATATTGTAAAAAAATAAAATATATTTTTATTTTTACTCTTAACTTTAAATAATAATACAATTATATTAAATACTTTTAAGCTAATTAAAAAAGATAAGATTGAAAAAGGTGTTTAATTATTGTGAGATGTGTTATATTTTAGATGAAAAATTATTTTTAAAAGTTGTCTTATTTTAGATGAAGGGAGCATGTCTTAATTTTATTAGATAAAAATACATTAAATATAGAAGCTAATTACTTTTGTACAAAAAAAATATAAAAAATGATAATAAAATCTTTTTAAATTATATAAATAATAATTTAGTATCTCAAAATATTATAATTTTAATGAAGTCTTTAGATATATCTTTGTCAATCACTTTTTTAGTGAAAAGACCATTTTATTGTTATTGAAAATAAGTAAATAACAAATATCAATCATAAGTTTTGTTTAAAAAATTATAATTTATTAAGTGTAATTTCTATTATTGAAAAATAAACTTTAATTATAAGTTTTATTTAAAAAATAATAATATTTATTCTATGAATAATAAGAGTTGAACAAAAAAATTATAATTTATTAAATATAATTTTTATTATTAAAAAATAAATTATTAAAATAATAAATTTCGTTTATAAATTTTATTTAAAGAATTAAAATTTTAAAAAAATTATAAGAATTGAACAAATATTATATGTTAATAACAAAAAAATGATAATTTTAATTTAAAATTTGTTGAATAATTTTTAAAAATTTTAATAAAATTATAATATTTTAAAGATCAAAATTATCATTAATTTAATTTGAAGGATTTTTTTTTTTTTTTGGTTTTGGGCGGGGGGGGGGGGGGGACGAGACTTTTAGCTGTGAAAATGCCAAGCGAAAGCACATTAAGGGCCAAAAAACAGTAGACAATGTGGGAATGAATCAGGCTGGGCTCTCCGCTTTCTCTGTTCTTCCTCTGATTTCCGCTGTCCGTCCGGTTGATTGATTGCGCATCAGCACCGTCTTCTTTATCATCTTATCTCTCTCGTACTTTCCCTCGAAATCTTTCGACTTCGGATCGACTATTACGGTATTTACTCTGGGGTCAAATTCTGTTTTCTCTGTAATTCTTCGATAAGTTTCCCCTCTTCTATTCTTTCCTGCCTAAAGTAGATTTCTTGTCCTCCTTCTTCATTTTTGGGAATTTCTCTTCCTGGTTAGATCTGGGAATCCCATTTATATGTTCTGTTATTTTATTTTGGTGCATTGCTGTATTTCACAGTTTGGCTTTAATGTCTTCGTTATTCTATTAGAATTCCTTTGTTGTCGTGGTCTGTTCACTCTGTTGTAGTAAGATTTGGCTGCGTCAATAACCAAAATTTTAGCACCTGTTTGCGTCGTTGTGTTCTCAAATCCAATTTAAATTATACATTTGTAATGCCGTGACAATGTCTGGTTTCTAATTTTCATGTTGTCCCACAATTAGCATCAATGGAAGGAAGTGCTGGTATAAGAGTCTTTAATTATAGTATAAGATTCCATAAGGTTCTTTCATTTGCTATTGCAGACCAGTGTTAGCACGGTCGTGTGGGACAATTGAAGGGGCTTTAAGCATGACTGTCGCTGGCTTTCTAACATATAACTTCATATGATGTGTCTTTCTCCTGTGTTTTTCCCCCTTCTACTTCTGTTATCAGTTGAATTGCCAATGCAAATGAAAGAGCAAGTGCAAATTAGTTGTATCCATTTATAAGTTGGGTTAGATTTCTTGTTAATGCAGGAAAATGGGTTTGTGGACATTGCTCGAGGGGTTACTGCTTCTTGCAAATGCGCTAGCAATACTAAATGAGGATCGCTTCCTTGCTCCCAGAGGATGGAGCTTCTCAGACTTTTCAGGCGGCAAGACAAAGTCATTTAGAGGCCAGTTTATAGGTCTCATTTATGCAACTCAGTATTTGAGAGTTCCTCTAATACTTCTCAACTCGATCTTCATAATTGTAAAGTTGGTCTCTGGATGATACCTATTGTGGTAAGGAGTTCATTCTGACCTGCACTAAATGTTTTGTTGATTTTTTTTTTTTTTATAACCAAGAAAGTTTACACTTCACATGAGTTAGGCGTCAGCAGTTTACCAGGATTGTTTTGTTGGTTTCTTTTAAGTATATTTATATTTTATACTTTGATCTGATTATAAGAAATATTCGTTCCCATTGGGAGTACTATCAGCTTTTTGCTTGCTTCATCTATGAAAGACAATGCGCGAAAAGAATTTATGTATTGAAATTTTAGGTAAGGCTATATACGTTTAAAAAGCGACGTTGGAAGCATTCTGGTGGTATTTCTTCCATCATACGTTATCATTACCTAAAGAATGTTACATGTAGGCAGAGCTGGATGCAATATATCATAAACTGAATTTAGTTAAATTCTACTAACCAGTAGCTTCCCTTAATCTGATCGTGGAACACCTTTATGAAATAGTGCACTAATGTCTACGGTTCCTTTTCAACTTTTTGAATTTGAAACTGAATCTGTCAACATTGGTATTTTTTACTTGGCAGCTCGGCATATGGAGGCAGTAACCAACAGCTAGTGTAGTAAGCAAATCCTGGAATTCATCAACAGCCCTCTGCTTCCTTGCTGGCCTTCTCTTGCGCAGTTTAAAGGGGCAAAAAAAAAAAAAAAGGAGCTGCTAGGGAAATTAAAGCAACACTAGGAGCATCACTGCATTTTACGCTTCCCATTTCTGATTGATTGCAGGTTTCTGTATTTGCAGATTATTTCAGCAATTCTTTCTAAGGTAGTGACGTTACACAATTGTTGAGATGTCCGCCAAACTATCTGCCCTTCTGGGGTTTTTGCGTGTACGCCGTTTATGAGCGTAAATCGATTTCATTGTGACTTCATCTGGGTGTTATACTCAATTTTTAAATATTGAATTGTTGGCTATGAAGTCGTCCATCATTGACGATGCATGATGAGTTGCACGTATGATGCTAGTATAAAACTCTCCGGTGAATTGGTTGATCATTTTATTCAGCCTGTAAGAAAGTATACAAATTGACAATGCATTGGCTATATCTATACTTTTTCTGGTAACTTTTAAGCCGAGTTGCGTTTACTGTTTTCAGTCACCTCTTCAATCCTAGAGCAACACAATGTAACCGTACAATCTTCTGATAGGCAATGCTTATCTTATTCCTTAATAAAGGCCTATTTAAAGCACAAAGCACGCGGCCACTACATTTGCATTTGCTTAAAGAATATATTGGATTTAATCATAAGTCAGCAAAGAGATGGTACGTTTTGGAATCGACAGCAATGAGCCGTAGTGCTGCAATTGCTGCAGCAACAGACATGATGCCAAAGAAACAAACATTGAACCAGTGCCAGAGCTTTTGTAAGGACGTTAATTTGTTCTTCTTTGCCACTAAGTACATATGATTCGCCAGTATAAATGTCAGTGGAAATGTGCTTATAGCTCCTGTGAGGCTCATGAAATCTCCAAGGAAAGGCAGGAGAGCAGACACAAATGTATTGAAGGCCAGGTAGCCACCCCTTACCAGAACTCGAAATGACAAGTTCTTTAGAGCCAACGCGCTTCCCGTGATCCCATATCTAGTATCCAAATACTCATACATTGGACTAGCAAATATCTGACAGAAGCAGAAGAGTGACTGAGTTTAGTGAGATTGTTAAAGGAAACATTTTGAATCAGCAAGCATTCTAGTTTAGATGTGGCCATGTGGGTACATGCAATGCGATAACTGACTGCAAAAAGGCAGCAATGTTGGCCGTTGCTTTCAACCAGACTGGACCGTGCACATTGCTCAGCAAATAGGATGATGTGGAAGATCCATAAGCCCAATAACCTGTAAATGTAACCAAATAAAGAGGTACAACCCCGACGGAAAATTGGAAATATAGGGCTTTCATCATGTTCTTGACTACCGGCTGCCTGATAGTTGCCTGTTTGCGTCACAACCATAAAGATGTCAATCTTCGGAGCACATACGCAGAACCGAGATTTATATGTCAGCGTTAGACTAAGAAAATGGATTACAAGCTCCTATTTTACCTGTATCTCGGGAAGCATTCCTGTATTATATGCAAACACCAGATTAGCCGACGCTCCAATTGTTGTAAATATTTTACTTCTTGTTGAACCGGGGATGCTGTAATCTCGAGCTGGTGAGTTCAAACCTGATGGTGCACTGGCGATTAGTTCATGTTCACTTCACACTCACTCGCGTGGTAAGTTTATGAACTGAAAGCCTACAATGTAAACTCATAAACTAATGCAGCACAAAGGAGAAAGAATTGTTCAGAGGTAACGCCACTGCCCAGTGATTATCTTTTCAAAGCTTCAACCGTTCAGGCAGTCCGGAAATGTCAGCCATCAGAGGCTCAAAATCCATAAACATTGAAAGTTTTGCAAATGGAACAACATGCTTAATAGCCTTCCTACTTGGTATAATATGCTTCCAAATTATCCAATAACAAGAATATTTGAAAATTTTAAATAAAAGCTGATAAAAGGAGAATTTAATATTCGTTTGCTAGGCTTCGGATGCTGCTTTATGGTTTGCATTTAAGCAAAAACTATCCTTCATGACCTTCCTGCTAGGTGTTGCATGCTTCCGAATGTATCCCAGAAACAATATTAGAAAATTTTGAATGATGGCACTAAAAGAAGAATCTTGATATTCTTTCGGTAAGCTTCACATGTTGCTTCATGGTGTACAATTAGCCATACCATAGTCAATCGCATATTAACGATGATGCATCACATGCTCAATTTAGAGAGCTCATATAAGACATCTGCTGCTATACGATGTACAGAAAAGGTATTTCCAAGAAAGAAAACAAGTGGAAAGATGTTCAAATATGTAGATGAGAAGGAAGAAAAACAATGACAATGTAGTAAATTTGAAATGAATTGATCTGCAAGCTTTAAAAATTGTCTCTGTTAAAAGTTGTCTCCGGAGCCTGTTAGAACATTACGATATGAAACAGATAAAATTCAGGGCGGCCAGGATTTTTTCGATGGGGACCAAGCATCCACAATTTTCTACTAACGTGTCACATATTTACGGAATGTTTAATCATGAATATTGATAGACTTGGATCCTAACGGAGCAGGAAGAAAAACAATACAAGAACGAACATAGGTGTCCATTTCAATTGACCCATTGATAGCTATAGTTATTCTCACCGCAGAAGACTGAATAAGTAAACAGAGGACATTCTATTTCATCAGTAAGCGCATGGAATATCAAACTTATGTATGGAAAGTTGTTTTGGCACAGATATGAGTAGTTACCATCTTTAAGTGACAATGCAAAAGCTGTTACAATATATATTAAGCTGAAGATTGTTGATAATCCCAGCCAAACTCTAAGAGCTGAAAGATGGGGAATGCAGACCGCAAACATTGCACACACAAATCCAGCTACGGCAATAAAATATGGAAGCTTCATTTGATGATCATCCCTAAACAGAACATAAACGGCCTGCACCACAATGCACGGATGAGATTTGGGGGGAAAATAATGTTTTAGCATAATGTACAAGACAAAATCAGAAATGCTTTTTTTTTTTTTTTTGGAGGGGTGGAAGGGGGGCAAAAGCAAAAGTGACAAGGAATTGTCATGTAGATGACAATTTTTATCACATCAAACATCAGAATAATTCAATAATTATGGGAAAGATTTTACAACCTGTTCAAATATTGAAGATGATTAATTGAAATTACGGGGCCTATTAATTTGCTTGGGATCAATAAGAAAGGGAATAGAAAGGCTAATAAACTTCAGTTGGTTCATAGAATGGGATTAGTTGTCCAATACTTGAAGGAAACTATGAAATTCTTCCGCAAAGATTGAGATATTTCTCATAGAGAAGCCACCGAAGTGTTAAAAAAAAAAAAAATTAATGAGAATGGTTAGGAAAGATGAACTTGCTTCCCAAAATTGCATCACCTTTAGTGCTGACCCAGCCAAAATGATATAACCAGTATTTATCATGAAAAGATTGACATACTGCAGCGCCCATGTAAGAGAATATGCCTTCCTACCTGCAAAAAGAACGAGAGTAACAAATTATGAGACTGAGATGTACACAAGGGAGAAGCGTGCATGTTTTTCACTTCTATTGTCAACTTTCAACTTACCGTATATATATCCAGCAAGATCCCTGTATCTTATATGCCTCTTTCCTCCAAACTCATGGAGCTTGGCGATAAGGGAATTTGCATACAATGATATTGCAGTAGCAGCAACCAAACCAAGAACACCATATATCCAACCGAGGGGAACCATAATGGTACCAGAGTATCCAAGTACATACGCGCTGTTGATTCCGGTGGTGAGAACAAAACCCACTTGAAACCATGAATCTAAAAAACAAAAAAGAAAAAACACAAAAACATAAAACCAATTTTTTTTTTTAAAGTGTACAATATACACCGGGTATTGTCGTACAACAAATGCTTTTCGATTCAATAATACAATCAAGAGAGCGACCCAGTAGTCAAACTATTAAGCGAAAGAATTTCTTGAACACTGGTACTTCTGAGCAAAGCAATGAAAAATAAACCCACTTTTCCAACTCAATAAGCTCCAGTTTCAATCACAATTCATTCGCAAATTATATTCCAGATCTAAGTATCTAACTAATCTTGCCAGAAAATAAAAATTGAAGTGAGTGATTGAGGCGGGAAGAACGAACCTCTGCTAATCTGGTGAGCGGTGCCGGGTAATTCAACATCAGTGGCTCCATCATCGCGCAGCTTCTGCGGATTACCCTCAGAGTCAGGCATGGTCATGGAAGTTCTCTCTTGTTCCGGTGACGACAGAAGCGGCGCACTCACCCGTACTTCTTCCGCCACCGATATACAACTAATGACAGCCAGCGTGAGTATCAGAGTTCTGCAAACCCCTCCTTATATAGATTCCTGCGAGCCAGCGCCAGCCCGCGCGTTCAATTCAAGAAGGACCCCAACCCAACAACAATAATATAATACTATTAATATTAATGAATTTTCTTCGATTCTTTCTTAATCTGGTTTTACTGTCAAATTTCCTGCAAGTTGGCGCGTGAAGTTGCAGAACGCAGTGACTCAGAGCCAGAACGGTTTCGATTGGGTTTCGCCGCTTCGTTCTGAATATTGGTTCATCATTTTAGAATTTAGATCTTCCCATTTTGTGGTGTGCTGCCACTTGGTAGGTTGTAGTAATTGCGTGCGTGCAATTCCACCTAGTACCGTGGGCCCCCCTTGTTGACCTGCAATAAGATGGTGATCAGCGAACCAAGATCCCGTGGATGAGAATGAGAGCAAACATTCATATGGAAAGTGACGCGCTGAAACGGATCGTCGTTTACGTACCCCAATTTTCAGCTTATATCAGTTACAAGTATTTTCCTTCCGGAAACATTTACTACATACTTGGACTTTCCTTTTATTTTGCCCACCCACTTAGGACTTTCCTAATTATGGCTACCACAGGGCCTCGGCTTATAAATCACGTTTTCTTCCAGTTTTAAACTTCTTCTAGTGATAATCTTTTCACCAAATTAAATGTTCATTCTCTTTGTCCTAAATATAAAATTGGAAGAAAGTAATAAATAATACACCTTTTGAAAAAATTAGAAAAAGGAACATGAATTTCTTAAAATAGATTACTTATATATAGAATGAGAGGAGGTACTACTTATGTATTGCCGAACAATATACTATTTCCACTGTTTCAAAATATAAGTTCTTTTTTTCTAAAAAAATAGTTTTTGTTTCATTTTTCATGGTTTTTTTAGAATTTCAGAATAAATTTTATTAATAATTTTTTTACATTACATCTTTATTTACTTCAACATCTCAAAAGTACAAATTCGATCATAATTATTGGGAAAATCAATTAATTTTATAATTTTTAAGGAGCGATAGTTTGATACTTTAAACTTGTCAAAAAATGTGAAACTTTCTAATTTTGCATTTCACTATAATTAATTATCATAATAAAATGTAGTATATTGTTGCGGTTAAGAAGGGGCAAGGTTAGGAAAAAAAAATTAACCATCACATCTTTATCATGTACTTAGGATTAAGTAAGGTTTTAAAATTTTACCCTCTTTAATTTAGGAAAGGAGGAAATGATATTCATTAAATTTTATGCACAAATTTAGCAATATAATCAATATTTTGTATGTATAAAATGAATTTTTAATCGGTGTGCAAATATTTATAATATATATATTTTGAAACAAGAAATATCCCCTGGGTATGAATGGTCAAACAGCTTTATTCACTGTCTCAACCACCAGTAATCCTTTACATGCTTTTCAACTTGCTGCTCTTTGATTATGTTGAACTTTAAGTAAAGTACTCTTCAATCGGTTTATTATGGCTTTTATTTAAGAATAAAGGAAGAATATAATATATTCATTTACTTATATAATTGTACAAAATTCAGATTAGCTCCAAAGACAAGATACCATTGATCTTTTTAAATAAAAGTTGATATAAACAATCGTATATAAAAAAATTTGGAATAACGAGTTGGAGAAGAAATATATTGCCTTTTTTCCTTTTACCAGAAGAAGAAATATATATATTGCTTAAACTAAACCAAAAGGACAAACAAGGCACGCAAGCATTATTAATCGCCCCGCAAAGTAGCATATAAACAAGCCGTAGGATGGGAAATTATGACTTAAAAAATAAAAATAAAATGACTTTTGATGGCACTAATTAAGCAACCATTCCCATTGGTTTCTCTTGCTTTTTGATTCGATTATTCAAAGAGTAGTATAAAACTTCCACGATTGATTTAGACCTGAATTATCAATCATGAGACCCCTAAAGCGAAGGTGTATGATTGAGCACCCTATTAAAAAATCTTAAATAATTGGACCTTTCATTATTCATTATTGTCTCGTGGTGGATTTATAAGTGAGCGGCAGAGCGTTTTTTTTCTAAAAGTTATTCCATATATATGCCACTTTATCAATATATATATATATATATCAACAACTTGTCCTCGTCTGACCTTTCCACCTTAGAGATTATGTTGCCCCTGTTGACCTTTCCACCTTAGAGATTATGTTGCCCCTGTTGGATTTTTCTCTCTTTCTTTCTTTCTTTCTTTTCAATCAAAAAACTTTTGCAAGGGTTGATTGCAATTACTCATCAAGTTAGAATATATATATATATATATATACACACACACACCTCATAACTCAGCAAGTATTGATAAAGATATTCATAAATTACTTATTAACGAAATTCTCGTACATATATAGGATGATTTGAACATAATCCAAGCCTTATATTTTTACCCGCTAAATCAACATTTGCTGACAAATTCTTGCTTCTTTTTTTTTGTCATGATTCTTGCTTTTTATTTATAATAATGTTTGGGCTGTATGCCTTTTTTTTAACTTTTATTATTAAATCTAGTATTAATATTTCATTTGTTGGCATGGTCAATCATGTTTTATCTAATTTTTTTGGTGAACTATGATGGCCAAAGGTAGGGGCAGAACCAGACTAGTTTGGGGGGGGGGGGATTTTATAGTATATAATTATGGATAGATTGGGTTATTTAATTTTTTTTTGTTAACAATTAAAAATAACTTTATAATAGTTTTGAGAAAATTTGTAAGATAACAAATCATTTATACAAAACTTAAAAAATCAAGAAAAAAGCTTTGCAAAGTATGCAAAAAAAACTCACGCTATAAAAATTAAAAGAAATTAATAATTTATTTATTTTTTTATCTACATTATAGTAAAGGATAAAAGAAAAAATTATAATAAAAATTTAATTATGTAACTTATAAACATGACAAAACAAAACTCCTCTCCCTATTTTATAAGTGAAAAGGATAAACGCAAACAGGAGTAAGGACTGTGGAGTAAGAAATGTATCATGAGAATATGGTAAAAGTGGAAGTTAAAAGATTGAGGAAGTAAAACAGTAATTTTTTCCTTACAACAAGCCACCTCATGAAAAATTTATAGAAAACATAAAATCTTGGGGAGGGGGGCCGGGCCGTGCACTACGTGGGTCCGCCCCTGGCCACAGGTCATGAGGTTTTGCTATAGTGTTCTTTGCCCCAACATGCTGAATTCAAAATTCATAGCTTTGTAGATATTTTGAATGAACGTGCATGATTTGGACTTTTTTGTTTTTGCTGATTGTGATTTAAAATAATGTATTATTTATTTATTTTTTACGTGTGTCGAGGATGTCCTCCAACAGTCAAGGATTGATTCATTTCGGAGCACATAGTTTATAAAGATGAGTCTCGTCCAATACTATAAGAATCGGACCAAGTCGGTTGATTTAACTACGAATCGATCCTAAATCATTTAGCCTGTTGGTAAAATAGTTGAACTGGTTATGTTTTTTTTTAAAAAATTTTTTAAATTTTAATTTATATTTATAAACTATGATTTACACATATTTAGATCTAATAATTATTCATAAATGAAAAATATGAACAAATATGTGCTTGCTGATACTTTTTATCAACCTCATTAATATTGTTGGGCTATCCACCCTTAATGGATTAAGTTTATATAAAAATTCAAATTAAGTAGTGGTGTTTCTTATTATAATTGTACAAAATGTTTGGGTTTAATGTGTAATTTATTTATAGCCTCAAATGTCATTTTTTCCAACCTTTAAATTGAGAGGAAAAGGTTGAAAAACTGAATCCACCGCACGTGCCCATATATTCTCAATTATAGGTGTAGTTCACTTTTTTTTTTTTTAAGTGAAGAAATGAAATGCTCTCATTCATTTTTTCTCACTTCTCATATTCTCTCTGTGTGTGCATTTGCTGTGTGTATCCGAATGAAGTTTGATCAGTGTGGCTTTTTTCCCGCATACATCCATGCAACTCAACCATTACAAGTATGTTTTCCTCCTCAGATTCTCACAAATACCAATGCAAAAAAAAGCATAAGAAATAAATGTGTATAAATTTAAAATATTTTTATATAACAAATTTAAAAAATATATATTATCTTTTCTCTCTCATGAAGGGTAATTTTAAAAATCCTTTTAAATATTATTAAAAAAATTACACCATAACTTATAATAATCAAATATCTTTTAAAATATACCTTATAAATGAGACTCAAAGAGAGTACACGTGTGTATTCTAAAGTTATAAATTATAAACTAAAATAATATATATTTTGGATTAAAATGATGAAATACTGATGGATATCATCCTTTTATTTTATATTATTTTGATTGAAATTTAAAAATTCATTTTCATTATTATATATATATATATATATTTTAATTTTAAGCACATATAATTTAAAGCATATTAATTTATTCATGACTGATTCAACTGTGGTGCGTATTACAATCCGACCTTTGAACCACAGTGAATCAATACATCATTTGAGTCAATAATCAATTCCAATTTCTTAATGCCGGTCTTGTCTATTTCATCTTGTCTTCTTGGTGCCCAACACCAATAAACAAATATATATTAAAAAAAGATATGCTCGAAAGACTCAGCTATATCTGTCATCATGTGTGACTTTGTATGCTAAACCAATTTAACACCTGAATATATATGCTATATCATGCATGTCTATATAATTTTTTTATTCACGATTTATTCTTTTTATTCTTATCTAAACCATTCAAATTAAAAATATTCAACTAATACATCACAATTACATTGGTACTTAAGTGATCATAACATATTTTTTAAGACCATTAATTTTTATTACTATCAAAGAAGTTAGCTTAATTTTTATAGTCATTGACCATTAATTTTATGAAGTTTGGATCATTGTCTCTCAAAATTTTAATTATAATTATTAAATTAATTATTTTTAAAATTTCTAAATATTAAATCATGAATTTTAAATTAAAAGGTCCTAAAGAATAATTAAACGCTTCGGTGATTTTTTCTTTCCTTTCAAAGTTTCCTTATTCTCCATGGGTACCATTGTCATATTTTAACATCTATATTTTTTAAAAAAATTTACCCTCAGTCTAGCCCTTTTTCTTTCTAAAAAAAAAAAAAGACACACACATTCGCACAACCTATCAAGACTCGATTTGAATCCAAAATTTTTTATTTTTGCAAGTAAAAAAGAATGGCCTAAATAGCGAAACATGCTAAAACATCATCTTAAAACAAAATAAAAACCAAACAAAAATGCAAGAAAAAAAAAAAGAATCTAAAAATGAACCAAACTTAACTAGGATCAAAGCCAAAGGTTGTCTTTGACTTCTCCTTATCCAACCAAAATAACACTTTAGCCCACGCTGGCACCTCATTCCAGATGCAAAAGGAGATCTGCAAATCCAAGCTTCCCTTTGCAAGTAGATCTGCACAATGATTCCTAGTTCGATAAACATGGCTCAAATAAACCTCCTAACTTCTACCTAACAACCTCTCGATCTCTAGCATCTGACAATCAACAAAGTTTCTAGCTTTCATCTTTCCCTTAAGATGATTCATGATCTGCAGCGAGTCTACCTCCACCTGCAACTTTCGGATCCCATGTTTCCATGCCAAGAGAAGCCCCTTATATAAACCCCACCATTCTGCTTGCAACACCGATCACCACCCCATATCTGCCGTGAAGCCCCACAACCACTCTCCTTCATGATTTCTCAGCACGCCACCACAACTTGCCCTCCCCGAATTCCCTTTACTCACTCCATCCATATTGAGTTTTACCCCACCATCAACAGGTCTAACCTACTTCCTCTCCAAATTTCCTCAACCCTTACCATCAATGAGAAGAGGCGAGGCTTTGACGATCAAATTTCCTTAGTAAAGCCCAAATCCACCTCACCTACGGCAACGAGTCAACACCTCCAAACACCCTTGAGTTCCATTGCGTCTGGATAGACCAGCAAGCCACCCCAAAAATTGTCGACCAAGGTATGCCCTTTATCATTTGTGTTGATTTAAAATTCATCGTCAACCGATTTTCTCTATCTGTTGTGTAAAAATTATTTTGCATCATCATATATAAACTTCTCCATACCTTCCTCGATACTTTGTAGTCTCGCATGACATGCATAACTCTCCAAATCCTTGCAAACTCCACAATGA
The DNA here is from genome assembly GCF_029017545.1 of Prosopis cineraria. NCBI lineage: Eukaryota > Viridiplantae > Streptophyta > Magnoliopsida > Fabales > Fabaceae > Prosopis > Prosopis cineraria. Next base: position 14,065,267 of record NW_026555333.1, read on the forward strand.
CCATTTACACCCAATCTTCTATATTGAGTCCTATTGTGTGCAATCTATCTTGCATTAGTTGCCATGGGAATAAACGAATTCTTTTTGGCCTCCTCCACTTCCAAATAACTTCCCATTTAGGCTCTTTCAAACCCAATTTATCACCTCTAATACTCCTGTAGCCATCCCTCACTTCATAATGCCCCTGACTCCCTTCACCCTGAGTCAATCCATCCTCTGACTCTACAACTCTTGGAAGCAACACGACACAAACAAACAATTTCCTCTTTTTAGATAATTCATTCTCAAATAAGTTCCATTTCCATTCCCCATTAGCATGCATCCACCAGCTTAGAAATCGTCCACTCCTTCTCACCAAAGCTATTCACCCCCACACTTTCATTCTACAACACTATCCCATGCCCAATTCAAGCATCCCTCCAGAAAGATGTATTATTACCATTACCCAGCCTCTTCCACAAACCAACATTCATCTTATCCCAAACCTTCTCCAAGTCCTTCCACGAACCCAAAACCTTTTTCAAATAAAGAAAATGGTGTTGTTGCTAAGACAACTAACGTTTAATTTTTAACATCTATATTTTTTTTTATTAAAAAATATCAGATATTTTTAAACAAATATCATTTTTAATAAAGTAATTATTTATCTTCAAATTACTACTATTTTTTATATTTATCCTTATTTAATAAGATATTTTACTTTAAAATAAATATAAAATAATTTATTTATTAGAAGTATTTTAAAAGAATAATGATTATATTTTAAAATATTATATTTTTTAAGGTTTACTCCCTTTGAAAATGCTTGGCACGAGGGAGTACTTGTTATATCTAAGATTCTTCGCTACACGGCAAAGGAAAATGTGCACACAATCCCGCTTGATCTTTTAAGACACGTGAATTGAGAGTGCGCCTGTTTCAAATTTAGATATAGGTATTAAATGTGAACAGCTTAGATTTAATTTGATTTTATCATTATGTTTTAAATATTTTATTATTTTAATAGTTACACAATTTAAAATAAAAAATATGCTTTCAATTGTCATATTTTCAAAAGATAAATTTATAATTTAAAAATTACAAATTAAAAACTTTAAATTAAATTTTGAGCATTCAAGTAAATTTTGAACAATTCAAATTTAATGAGCAGCCAATGTGAGTCTCATTATTTTTTTTTTGTAAAAAAATTCAATATGTCACTAATGCTTCCGCAAGAAACTTATTCGTAGAGACAATGACAAATATTAAAATGAATTATTTTTAAAATGAAACATGTATTTATTTTTACTTGAATGTAATTTATTATTAATTTTGATTTGGGAATAAGTTTTTTGTCGATTTTCCTAACATTATTCATTTTTGAGAGAGCAGAAGGAAAACAGAAAATGAAAGACACTAGACTTTATTCAAATTTTGATTTCAGTGCACAAATAAGAAAAATATTTGTATTTTGCAGCAAATTAATATATCACACACAGAGACACGCGCAATTTATATATATATATATATATATATATGACCCGACATTTGGTTTGAGTCACAGCTTTAACGTGTCGCGCCATCACTTTCATGGTGGTTGGTGGATAATGGAGAGCGTCATCCATGATTTCATTTTGAAGCACACGCAGATACTTCAACATATTTTAGTTTTGGTCAAAATTATTCTCTCCTTCTGAAAATTGACATGCTTCACACAAAGTACTCCAATAAAAAAACTCTATTTGTTAATTAATCTCCCTTCACCCGTTTATAATGACTATAATGGATAGATTAAAGTAATTTGCTTGAAAGAAACATGTCCAGCTATAACAAGCAAAAAAAAAAAAAACAGAAAGGAAGAAAGATCTGCGACGACAAATGAGACATCTCAAACAAATATGACTCATATCCTGGAAAATAAATACATACATGTATGCATGTGTTAGTATGTGTTACTCTCTCTATAAAATAATTTCGGGTGATTATTTCATATCGTGATCCGCTTGATGTCAAGAAGACGTTTGGCTTGTCTGATGATATTTTGTCTACTTACCTCCACTAAATCCAAGTAAAGCATTTAGGATTTTATTGAATTGACACTAAAAAGTGGATATCAGGACTTCATGATAAAAAATAAAAAAATCACGCGCAAGTTCCTAGGAAGACAGTTAAATATTTCAAGGTTTATTGACTATAAAATTTTAAAATGATTTTTTCTAAAAAAATCTACTGGGCTTATAAAAATAAAATGTTAATACTTGACATTAATGTTTAGTAGAGTTATCAATTAGGATAAGTCGAGCCATGGTCTAAATAGATTGGCTCTATTAAGCTTAATTATGTTTTAGAGCTTTATTTTAATCGATGCGGCCTTGACCCTTAGGACTTCAACCTTATATTTTTTTTCACTTTTAATTTAAAAATCTAAAAATTATATTTAAAATTCTAAAAAAATTATTACACATAACATTAAGGCTAAAAAAAATTTAAGTCAAAACACACAATAACAAATTTAAGTCTAATGAAAAAAATTATAAAATCAATACCAATAATAATCAGATTTTGTTAGCATCATCGGTTAAATTTTAATAATTTTCATTGCCATCAACGTCAATATAATTTTATTGTTATCCTCGTGGAGCCTCATCAATGATAAAGATATTGAGCTTTTTATATATTCCTTCTTCATCTTTGTAAAATGAGATTAGGGTTGTAAAATTAATGTAGCATTTAATTTTTTAATATTACAATTTTTATAAATTATAAAAGGACTTAAAATGGCCTATCATTTTATTTTAGAACTTAATCCTTTTAAGTTTGAATTATCATTTTATACTTTAGAGCAGTGATTTAACCCTAAATTTTTTTTCATTTAAAAAAAGCTGGTCCAACGAATTTGACCCTAATCAATAACTTTAGTATTTAGTAGCATTTATGGAGGGAAAGATCATGAGATTTCAATTCAAACTCCTCGAGAGAAATGCATAAATTTCAGACCTCAATAATCTAATGCTTGCTTATCGAACTTCATCGACAATGCGCGCATGATGTGGAGCCACGAAGTTTTTTTCCTCTTTTAATTTGCATTTTTTTTTTCCCGTTTGCGGATGAAATATGGTGATGACAAGGGCCAACTCTTGGAGGAAGGACTTGGCTGACCTTTATTTTTTAAAAAAATATGCAGTTGGGCTTTTATCTTCTTTATTTGTTAGATCGGAGCCTTCTGGTGATAATTATTGCTAATGGGCCTTCCTGCAAAACAAATCCATAAAAGATTTTCTACTCTTTATAGGCTCTCTTGCAGTTTCTCAGGCGGCACGTTTAGTTGCAATCATCTATATGATTCAATTCACATCGGTGCATCGTGTCGTCAAATATTCAAATCGATAGATGATTTGTTACCTTCGATACGGTTAACCTCCTAGGGAATAACCAGTTGATTCATACGACTAACCAAATCAAAAGGCTTATCATGAGATAATTTACTCGGTTTCACTAAGAGGGGAAAAAAGAAACTTTTTAACTTGCTAACACTTGCGATGAATTTCATGATATAATTAGTTTCCTTCTATTCTGTGTATCTTTTGATGTGTTTTTTTTTTTTTGCTGCGTCTTTTGATGTACTGTACAAGTGACTAAAGATTATGATAAAGTCGAATGTTTGCGTTGGAATTGGGCCCACCGATAAGCAGGCCCAAATTAAAGCTATTTTCGGGGGCACTGGACTCTGGATCCTGTGTGGTTGAGTTCAATTGGGCCACCTTATATGCACTTGACGCTGAAGGGTTTGGGACCTGCACCTGCTGCATAACACTCTTTACACGCACGCACGCACACACAAACCTGCATAACACTGTGTGTAAAAGGAAAAAACAAAAAACAACACTTGTATAATGCTTTTGCAGCTAATTTATTCCGTCGCTGTCCAATATGCAATTCTCCTGACACCCAAAAAAACAAAAAACAACAAATTTCTTTTATTGCGTGCACGTATTTTTTTTTTGGAATACAAAAACCACAGCAAACCAAACCATATAGAGAGACTGAGTCCTAATCATATTTAAAGTAAAAAAGCTTTTTTCAGTTATCCGATGGTTCATTTACAATCAAAATATTAAAGTTCTCCAAAAAGAATATATGAATTAAAAAATCAACGTAACTATTTGACTCTTTATACACATGATCAAATATGATTATTTAATTTTTTATAATGAAATCTTTAATTTTTTTGATCATGTCGAATAATGGTGTACTACTTTTTTTCTTTTAATCAAAGGACAAGCTAGGACTTAAGAAGTACAAATATTACATAATAAAATTGAGAAAAAAAGGCCTTGAATCAACACAACTAACAGGTATTTCGGATAGGACAATTGTGACTAGCATGTGCTTTTTTAACAGGAGTGTCCGCACACCGTAGAGCTTCTCGGGTGGTTGGGGCCATATGTCCACTTATCATAGACAATTATATTCGATATATAATCAAATATTAAATACAGGTATTTTTTTTAGTGAAGATTCTAATATTAGTTAATCAAAAATAATATTATTTTTAATTTTATAATAATCCTTAACCAAATATTTATAATAAAAAATATTAAAAAATGTGATGTGAGACTTATTAACTATAAAAACACAGCAAGTTAACATCAAAGGTATTGAGAGAGATAATTTATAATGTTGTGAGATAAAATACACCCTAATTTAAATTCAAGGTGTTTACTGATCTTTTGGATAAAATTAAAAAATAAAAATAACTCTTAATTCTTGTTTTCCCCCTCTCTACCATATATTTTTATGAAAAGTTTTTGTCCTGTGTAATGTGGCTGTTATATCACATTCAATGAATATGCTATACATTTCAAGAAGGTTACAATATATTATAATTGTTTTTATTTTTTTTCAGCAAACTTTACCATTCTCATATATATCTTTAACTTTTAAAGAATCGGATTGCTTGAAAAAAAATATTAATACGATATTATAAAATAATCCACATTCCTTGAGAAGCGAAAGGCCCAAGTTCAAAGAGTATAACCCGACATTGTATAAGGATAATAAAACATATCTTTTGTCATGTGTCATAAAAATGATAACAATTCTCTCCTCTAGTTAACTTATTTAAAAGGTGGTGGCAAAAAAAAAATAACTTGTAAAAATTATAAGAAATATGGTATTCTTCCATGTTCTTGAGGTCAATGCTCAGTGGTCAAAATAGTAATAAAAAAAAGGGGAATGCAAGGAAAAGAATTCAAAGGTTGACCTTCAATCATACTCCAGATCCATATGGCATTGCCAAAAAGGAGACAAGGCCGCTCTATTAATTGTTGTTTGTTTGTAGCCTTAAATTTAGGGATTACATGAACATGATAATGAATTTTATGCATACATTAATAACTAATTAGTTAAATGATAATGAGGGTAGCTATCTTCGTTGGGGTCCGCCAGCTTCCTCCGCGGGATTACTTCAATATAATTCATGTTTGTGCTTTTTCAAGTGAGATATGGTGTTTGGCATATTTGCCACCTTAATTAGTTACTTAGTCAATTTTACAGCTTCATCAAGCAAATCTAAACCCATTTGAAGATTTAAGATTGTTTCCTTAAAATCGGGGATTTTGGTTCCACCCACTCCTCCTATTCTTCTATTACCTGTCAATTTTCAATCATTATTATTGTTGTTGTTATTAACTACTCTATTCATTTAAAAATGTAATACTTTTTTAAAGAGTTAGATATTAAAAAATGTGAGATATTTTTTGAAAAGTTAGATATTAAAAAATATAGGACATTTTTAATTTCAAGAGATATAATTATTGTCTTTTTTTTAAGTGCCTCTATTGATAATGACTATATATTTATTATAAGGTGTTTAACAGAAATAAATATGAAAAGATAGGGTTAGTTTGAAAGTGGATAATAATTTTATTGAGAGGTGAGATTCAATTAAAAATATCTTATATTTTTAAATGAAAAGAGTATCAAACAAAACCATAACACAAAAAAGCTATATTTAAACGTAATTGTTCATTTGTTTAGTTTCAAAATGTATTATCAAAATATAAATAACCATGCCGTACAAGTAATCAAATTTCATAAGAAAAATTATAAAAATATGAGTTAATTTGTGTTATCATAAGTCCTTGCAGTTTCATATTTATGACATGGAATAAAGGACTTTACATTTAGCTGGTGAAGATACCCGTTTTTTTTTTTTTGACCCATAGTCCATAGAACTTCAATACATGCATAAAGAGAATCATCAATGTTGAAAGAGTAATAAAATATAATAAATTGAATATAAGAAGTTGGGTCAAAGTCTTACCAGATCTAAGCATAGCAAAATTTACTCAATTACCCGCATGAGTTTAAACTATTAAAGCATAGACTATAATGCACAACACATGCATCAAAAGGAGAAAGAGAGGGAGAAAAAGAACAAGCTAAAGAACTATTTGTTTTAGTGTGTGTTTTATCTCCAATCTCAAATCACTATTTATAATAAAGGAAGGCCTTGGTATAATAAGAAGATTTAATCAACATTAGTTCACCTCATGATGAAAAAAATATGTTGATGAGAATAATCATAATTATGATAGATGATCATTTCTTTTTTTAATTATTAATCACAAATTAATATCAGATTCTGGTTAACTCGCCATGATTGAAATTATGACTCATCATAGACACAAATTAATTCAAAATTCCAACACACACACACAATAATTAAATCATCAAAAATTCGATGCACTACTTTTTTTCTTCTTCGATATTGTTCATTGTCCGATAGCTGAAAATCTAAACTTAAGATGCCCAAATCCTAATCCATCCAAGCAGCAGCCATTCTCTATCTTGCAGTATAGCATCATAACATTATTTTCAGTAATTTATATTTCTTATAACACACATTCTATCTCGTACAGTTCAACCACATTAATTGTGGCCTATTATTTAATCAATAATAATCATCGTATCAATGTCTATTCCTATATCTAGCTCTACATTGTATATAAAGACGGATTATGCTTGACTAAGCTGTTGACCGTACGAATTGAACGCAGTCTTTCGCGCGTAATCAGTTATCATTACCATACCTTTCATGTACACAGTAATACAGATCTAAATCATCTTCTCAAGTCTTAATTTTTTTTTTCCGCTGGAAATAAATCTACCAATTGATTATTGGGAAAACGACATTAAAATCTTAAAACAATGATTTTATAAAAGCTCTCCCAGATAAGTTGTTTTGAAAAATCAGTTATAAATATTAACTCATATAGCCATAAATTCAGAAGTTTTAAGTATAAATAAAACATTTAAATTTTAAATATAACTCTCAATTTGCAGTTGAGATTTTTATTTATAATTATCTAAATCAATAATTACAACTTATTTTTTAAAAGAATTATTGGAAATTTAACTATAATAATTTTTTAGTTTTCAAATTTTATTGTCATTCTCCCTTGCCATCTTCTTCTTCTTGACCTCATCTTGCTTCTTTTTTTAGGCTAGAAACCTTGTTTCTTTCAATACATCCTACTCTTTTTTTTTTTGTATGAATTTATTATATATATGGTTTTATGTAAATCTGAACTAGAAATTTAGGCCGGGGAATCCTCACGTGATTGTTTGATTGGGTCATTGGGAGAGCTTTCATGGAATAGTAATATCTAGTAGACAGTTAAACACTATTCCAGTGTTACACCTATTCCAATATAATTAAACGAGGGACACATTTTATAAAATATGTCATGTTTTTTTTACTTATTTATTAGATTTTTAATATGTAAGCAATAAATTTTGGAATAACTACATAATAAAAGCTCCGGAGCATTAGATAAAAGATGCTATAGCCAACATAGAGGAGCTAATGTGAGGGACCTAGCTAGAGCTTGGTGGTGTAAAATCGTCTTTGCCTTTTAGGACAGTTCACAGAGAGAATACTGAAGAATCATTATTTCTTAAAATTAGCAACGAAAGGAAGAAAGACAGCGGGTGAGAGATTTGAGGAGCTAGGTTGGGGCCATGTGATCAAAGCAAATTCACGGCTTTAATTATATGTTGCCCTCATGTGCTCACATCAAATAAAAAAGAAAAAAAAAAAAACACACACACACACATCTCCTTCCCCACTTTTATTTCCTGGTACGTAAAGGAGAACGGAGATAAATTATTTTAACACTATTGGTCAAATCATATACTTCCTTCGTTAACAAAATATAATCTATTTTTAATTTTTTAAGATATAATTATTACTTTTTTAGTACTCTCATTAATGAATAATTTTATATTTATTATAAAGTGTTTAATAGAAGTAAATATGAAAAGATTAGATTAATTTAAAAGTAGATAATTATTTTATTGGAGGGTACAATTTAATTAAAAATACCTTACATTTTTTAACAGAGAGAGTATAGGGGATACACTCACTCTTATCCAAAATATAGGAGTTTTTTAACCATTTAACATAATTTAAAAAATTTTAAAATTGATTTGTATACTTAAAAATTATAAGAAAGATTTATCACTACTTTAGTTTCTAAGATCACCCTTCCCTTGTTTTGAGTTTTAAATAATTTTAATTTATATTTTAGAGCACGTATACATGATATTATAATATATATAATATCAGACTTAATTAAAAAAATAAAAAACGACTTTACATGACCGACCTCCAAGCTTGAAGAAATTATTAATTTTAAAGTAAGATGATTTCAGAAGGGTTGGCACTAAAATAAGTTATTCAGTCTTTTTATGTTCTTTCTTTCTCAACAAAAAAAAAAAAAAGAAATCAAGTCTCAACAATACAATAAGCCTCAACCGGACAGAAAGTAAATATTGGTTATATGGATCTTCTTGATTTTTGATAAAAAAACATAAATTATTTTATAAGTAAATTTTTTTATTTTTCAGATTTCATATTAATCTGTTAAAAATGTTGTTTATATTCAATAAAAATAAATTTAAAACGTTCAAATAAATTCTACACTACAGCTTATTTGACATTAATTATTTTTTATTTTACGACAGCAATAATAAATTTTATCTCACTAGCCTATATGATTTACACAAAAATTTAAAACTCTAAACAAAAAGCGCTCATCATGTGACACAATTTAGTGTATACAGGTCATCACACCACCTCGCACTGAAGGTGTCATCGTGTGTTAGGAGGCCATCCATGCCCTCTTTTTTTATTTTTTTTAACCATCATAAACTCCTGAAATTAGTGGCATTAAAACTTTCACAATATATCAATTTGTCAAACGAATAAAAATCACATTAAACTAAAGCATTAATGCAGAGTTTTTGGGCTTTGTGCCCCCTCATAGTATAAAAAAGAAAGTATTAATACAGTAAGAAATTTATACAAAAAAGAGGAAGACAAATCTCGATAGCATATGATTCCTTGGCCCGAAGTTCTAAAAAGAAATGCTTAAACAAACAACTTTCAACACTGCCTTGGATTCTAAATAATGGGGAAATAAAAAGCATGTGTTCTTGGAGTGCATTTGACTCAGGGCCAACACATGAGTGCGACCAATTCAACCTTATTAATTAATTATTCTCACTCACACACACACACACACACACACACTCTCTCTCTCTCTCTCTCTCTCTCTCAAACACACACGCACAAACACACAATAATTCATATTCAAGCTACTTCTCTTTGGTTTAACTCACCACAGGATCATCATCTTCTTCTTCTTCATCATAATGCCAACCTAACAGTTCAGGCATGCCCAGAAAAACTGTTGGTGCTGAGATCCTTTTCAATGAAGAAACTCAAAAGATGCTTTATTAAAAGGTGATGAACAGAAATCAATTAGGTTAGATATGTAACACGCAATCATCAAAAGCTTCCAAAATGGGGTAGATTTTCCTTTTCACCAAGCAATTATAATTTATAAATGGGCGCTCTGTCTCTCTTGCTTCTACTGTTTCATTAGCTTGCTTCCACTTTGTAATTGTAAATCATGAGTTCCATTCTTTCCTTCATGTAAAAGCCAGGACTTGCGCAATTTAGCATCCCCAAAAGATGATTTCTTTCTTCTTTTCTAGCATTTTTTTTTTTGAAAAGAAGAATGTACCCCTGCACTGCTCTTTTTGATTAAGATAAGGAAAAGTTAGTTTGCAGTTTATTAAACAAGTGTTTCTTTATTAAATCACCAAAGAGATATACCTGCAAAGTACCTTCTTTGACCAAGGTTAATGTCAATGATTCGAGTCAGTTAAAGCTGTCCATATATACTTATATGTATATATAATGACTCGCAAAAAACTGCCAAGGCATGGTTATGTACTACTACACTTTACCCACTGAAAGCTGTCATTTAATTTACTACTTGCATGCTGTAATTTATATATATGTGTGCATTATATATTTAGTATTAGGGAAACGTTTATTTATATATTGTACTCAGATATGTGTAAACCGACACAATATATATAAAATTAATGACATTAATATATAAATTTAGTAGTAACCCGAAATACTTGAGCTGAATTTCTTCTAATTAGATTAACTATGTATATATACATATATATATTCTGCTTCCAGAGTTGGGACCTAGCTAGATAATGGATCCAAGGGATTGATGCATGAAATATTAGATGTGAAATTCAACTGTGCCGAGCTGCTGAGCAAGGGAACCGCAAAGCATCTTCTCTGGATATAAGTTCTCTGGGAAAACTATACATAAAAGAAGGAAAAAGACTATTGCCAAAAATCTCAGCAGGATGTTGAAATCTTTAGTACAAGAATTACATATTGTCTAAACATGATAAACAGAACCTGCTCATTGGTCAAATAAAATAAAAGCAAGAGGCTAGTTCATGAGGTAATACTTACAGGAAGTATGACATAATCTGCGAGGTCAGTTTCTGAAGCAGGGAAATTAATGGTGGAATCAGAGTTGAGTAGTCATATATATATATATATATATGCACATATATATAAGAAGCCACCAAAGGAAGAATCCAAAGGGATAGCATGATCCCAATTCACTGGAAGAAGATTAAGATAAGAGAGTATATATGAGACTCTCACTGAGATTCAGGATCAATGCGATCCCTTTGGATGCCTCCTCCAGTTGCAGGAAAATACAACTAAGCTAAACTTCATCTTCTTCAACCTCCTTCTCGAGGAAGGAGGGCGAGCCTTCAATGTAAAGAGAACATGTTATGCTGCTTAAATCAACAAAGACTCTCATGTTTTTTTTTTCCCTCAAAATTATGATAATTCTTTTATTTTATATATTTCTTTAGATTTGCCAAATCATTTATATTTTTGTTTTTGAATAGATGCAGACCCCATTCTCTAAGAATGGAGACACATGGAAAAAAAATTTTAGGGAGAGATGTGGGTCAGCCATCCATTACTGGAAATTCCTCAACTAGTTGGGCCACCATTATGTATATCAATTCTATTCTCTTCCTATACGTTTTCTTTTCCCCTTTCCTCTTTATTTAAATGAAAGGCTTGTGGTCCAATCCATGTTCCCCCTCACATATGCCTAACTCTAATAATACTTATTTTACAATTTCTATGAATTATATTATATTGTATAAATACATTTTATCAATCATATGCCCACCACATGACTCGATGTATAGGAACTAATCGCATATAATAATATTAGGATGTTACCGATAGGTTTGGTCAAAGATTCATGTGTAATTAAATTACTCGTCAGATAATTAATTAAAATACTTCTCATAATAATTCAAATCATCATATATATCTAGATCATGTGCGTTGCTGGCTGATTTGTATTAATTTTTATGGATGTTGTTTGAGAGAGTAATTAAGATGGAGGGGATGATCGAGAAGGTAATATAAGGTAGGAAAAGTTGTATAAAATTACTTAAATATGCATTCCTTTCAAATCACAATATAAATTATAGTTAACTAATTTATTATTAAGAATAATGTTAGTTGAAAATTTAAATTTTTTAAAAATATCCACATCTTTTCATTCATATCCTCATTAAATAATCTATATAAAAACTTTAATAATAGTAATTAAAATTTTAATACATTTTTTTTCAAAAAAAATAATAAATAAAATAGGGATATATACTTAGAAAAATAAATATAAAAGTTATCCAATGTCCTATAATTTAGACTAGATAAGATTTTTAGAAGATATATTATATTGTGATGCAATGGAGTATTATCCAATCTTTCCCAAAGGAGCTAGTAGAACATTGTTCTTTGGGTTTTTCCCCCCTTTATGAAGAAAAATGGTATGATATTTTATTACTGACATGAAAAGTGTATAATTTTTTTGATGAAAATGAAAAGTGTGTAATTCATGCAAGGTAATATATTAATTTTCTAGTTAAAAGATAATATTATTATACTTTTATTAAATATTATATATCTATCATATTTTAATTGCAAAACTTAATACTAAAATATATCAAAAAAGTTACGTTTATGGATAAATTTTAGTCTCTCCCAAAAAAAAATTATCTCTTATGTTTCAAAGGTTAATTTAATTTCAGGGTTTTGGGACTTCCCTTAATTTTTCCTCCTCCATATTTTTAATTCCTTTAAATTTAAGGAAATTTGTCAAATATTCTAACCTAAATAACCCAATTCAATTAACCTTTTACTATGTCTATATATATTACTACTATATTAACAGAAAATTCACAAATTCTAAAAATATTTGAATGATAAAGCAATTAGTTGATTCCCATTAACGACATGTCAGGTTGATTGAATTTTTTTTAATCATAATTTGTCAACCAACGTGGTGCATCCAACGTCCACATGCACTATCACATTTGCACAAATGCAAAATTTATGTAATTTTTGAAGCATATTGGTTGTCAAATAGATCAACCATATATATCATTGAATCTTGATTTGGGTTACAGCAGTGGATTGAGCAAACCTTAACTAAGGAAAAAATCGTTGCCATACAGATTTGATTAACATGATTTTTACCAGTATTCTACATTTTTTCCGAGATTGTCTTAATCATCGAATCTTCAAGGATAAATATATAGATCTGAAGTTGTGTTGCATATATGGAAACTGGATAAAAGGATTGGTGTAGTAAAAGAAGAAGTTAATAATTAAATGACTTTGTCAGAAAATTTAGAAACATTTTCCCCTTGTAGCCAGATGTCTCACTCTCGTAGAGCAAACAAGCCGATTGCTTTGTTCCAAGTTCCTCCACGGCAGCGATTCAGTTTTCACATGATCTTAGGCACACCAATTAGAAACAGTTAATTATTTTAGGTTTGTTATAATTGTTTCTCTCAAAATTCTGATCGGAATCTCCCACATGAGATCTTATGGCTCATAATAATTTCTTGAAGAAACAGACATCTAGCTAGCTGCTAATTATGATACCACATACATGCTTGTCAATCATTCGTAGAGTTTGAGAATTTAATTATTTAAAATACATGTGCAAGCATTTTCTTCAAACTCTAGCCTAAACTTTCACGTGAAACTGTCTTTTGTCTCTTGACATTTCTGAACTCTAAAACATACATATATATTTGGTATGTGTTCTTAATTCACATCTCGTGTCACCTTTCTTTTATTTTCTTTGGATGAAAACTGTCAGTTTCACTTTGTACCAAAAGGTTAGATATCCAAATCTACAATGATAAAGGTGGAAATGACGTTGAGTTGAGTCTTTTGGTACAAGCTGGCAAAGCAAAAAAAAGTCTTTTGGCACAAAAAGACACTAGAGATAATTTGCAAATATATTATTTTGAATTGACATTAACATTCATAGAAGTAGTCATCTATAATACATCCAAAAATTAAAAGAGAAAAATAAGTATAATATAGTAAGATATGAATCTCAATTGTGCTGTTCTACCATTCAATCTTGGAGAAATCACAAGAAAGGATCCCATAAAAAAATTAATGTTAAATTAAGATTTTTTACAACTAAAGTTCTCAAATTTAATATTTTTTCTTCCATGTTTCAGTACTAAAATTCTTTATTTATATTAATTTTCTTATGAAGTTCTTATTTGTCATTCTCCCTTCAATCTTTAGAATCATAATATACAAGACTAAAGGTCAGTATATGATAACACGAAAAAACTACCATTCATAAAATGGAGTGGAGTGGAGTGGGACAAAGTAAAAATGAATCAAATATTCTATTATTTGAGAGTTTTATTAGAGGAATGAATGATTTTGTTTAATCATTATTTGAGAAATTATTATAAAATTATTAGATTTAAATTACATATAATTATAATTTTTATTTTTAGCATGAGAGGAAGTGAAAGAGTGAGAGGGGGCCAGAATGATAAAAGTAATTTTATGACAATGTTATTTATAGTATGTCATTCGATTAATTTGAATGGCTAAAAATGATTTAGAGGGCCATCCCAAGTCATTCCGCTAATCCTTTTGAAAAATTCTTCTAAACAATTAAATAAAACTTTAGCTATCTCATTCTATTCCATTCCATTAAAAGGAAAAAAAAACTCCCAAACACTACTTGACTATCTTTATAAAATTAAACTACTTTTAACAATTACTACTAACTTTCATTTAATAATAATTTTATATTTCTTGATCATAGAAACTTTAATACTATATCAAAATCACCTTCAATTTAAATTATTATATATAAATTAATGTAAATAAATGAATAATCACTTTTTTTCTACACTAAATACAAGATAAAGAGACATTATTGGTCTTGACTAAAATGATAATTTGACCCTTAAATCATAAACTAAGGAGTATTGGCGTTTGTCCATGAATTTATTTTTAGTGTATTTTCACCTCTAAACATTTAAAATTAAGCCAATATCCCTTGCTATTAAAATTCCGTCTTAAATAGTGTGGGGCCAGATGAAAAGCCACGTGTCCTAGATTTTAACAGCAAGAAGATTGTCACAATTTTAAATATTTAGGGTTGGATGGATCATCATATGGAGTAACGCACTATGTATTGATATGCTAGGGACACCAGTAGAGACTGAGATAAATCACTATATAGTATATCTTCATCTAAATTTTCGTCAATTGATTGTGCATGATGATCACCAATATCTTGTTCAATCTCCTTGAGAAAAACAGCGTAGTGCATGATGAGCTAGCACACTCATAAATTTGCTGTTGATCGAACATGCCTGCTTGCAGAGGCAAATATCAGTGTAGGTATATGTATCCCCCATTAAAGTATTTATTCGTGACTGCGTGCGTCACATGCCAGATTCAATTGCGGCACATATACAATGGACCCAAAGTATTGCGTGCGAGCGCGCACATATATACGAGCTTTTCTCTTTCCATCTCTGTAACTCAAAGAATGGGAGGAAAGTGATGCTTCTATATACGTACAGTAAGAATCGTGAATTACATCACTCGGACTGTTCCCAACAAGAAGCCATCTGAGCATGGCCATTCGCAGCCCTATTCACAAGTCTTGTGGTTGTACCCATCACTTGATCACGTCTTCAGATTATGATGCATGCTGCTTGATCTTGTCTTCACCAATGAAGCATCCCTAGACCCATCCACGCCTTCCTTATTTACCATTTTCATATTCCTATTTTCTCTTTTTCCCCTCAAGTTTTGACCATATTAATATATCGATATATATATTTATACTCTTTATGTTTAGTATTATAAGGTGCTTCTAATTAATTTATACCTTTTAATAAGTTAGTTAATGACATTTTAAAATTATACATTCTTTTCATATTCACTATTATTTAATAAGAACAATTTTTTAAAAAAAAATCATATTAATTTTATACTTTTAAAGATCTAAAATGTCTTGTATTTTTTAAGGATACTTCAAAAAAGTTTCTTATGATATAATACTAAATTTGTCTTAAGATTTTATTTCATCAATGCTTGAAAATTCATGCTTATCATTAAAAAATATAAGACGCCAATTAAATGATGGTTTTATGAGAATGCATTTCAACCACTTATGTACAGTCATATAAATTATTAGATTAAAGTAAAGGATATAGAAAAAGATAGAAGTATAATATGGTGTTCTTTCTGTATCTTGTGCTAACATCTCAAACAATTACTCACTTAAATAGACAATCTCTAAATTGTCACATGGAACACCCAATAAGTGAGAGGATCTGTAACACCTACTAGATCTGAATCCCAAATAACACAACCTAGAATATGTCTTATGTGTGTATTTTGTTTAATTTTTATAATTGAACCTATTATTATTAAATGATTGGCAATTAAATTGTAATTTACTTAATGCATGGATAATAATTAAAACTTTGCCCGCACTCATAGTGCCATTATAAGTGGGAGGGTAAACTAATCAGTTATAAGACAATTATATGGATACTGTCTGAAGTGATTAGAAATAAATAAAGGAGTGGAGTTAATGGTTGAGGGTGGAAGAAGGACATGAATTGTCTGCTACTTGAAGGGCACCAGCGTTACTACGTTGGTTCCACAAAACCCATTTCCTCCTGCTCCTTCTGTCACTATCACTATCACTATCGTCTGAATTTATCGTACCTTCCCCTCTCTCACGCAGCAATTACTTCCAGTATTCACACTACCTCTTTTCATTTGGTTTATTCCACAGAGATTGTCACCATGTGGGTCACTACTATTAGAAACTATAGTACGTACCTCTCAGCTTTTACTTTTTAGTAGTCTGTGTTTGAGAGAACAACTATAACTTCATACTTATTTGGTTTATTAATTAATTGAGATACACAAAACACACAAACACACTCTCCTTTTCTAGCTATCACACATTTTGTAATGATGGCTTGGAGAAAATTGACTGTAATTTAATTGTCTGGGTGAATGATGTAATTTGACTAGATGGTATGACTATGACAACTTTAATTTCTTGGCATTACAGAAACGTGGTGATATCATGATTGAATCAGAAGCTAATGAGTTTCCATACTTCTGATCCAAGTTGATATTTGTCGGCCTCATGGATGTATTTGAACAACTTTCTTTGCATGTATTATACATGCTTCGTCAACTCTTATTCTTTTCCTTATATAATTCTTTTCTGATTCTGATCATAGCATGGGAGTTAAGTGTCATTAATTTGCTGAACATGTTTCCCGGTCCTCCGTTTCAGTCACTGACCACCTCATCTGCTATAATTCAATGTTTTCATGAGGCCGTGGACCTCAACTACTGTAACCGCGGCCATATAATTCTTTATATATAGCAGAACGTTAAGCTGTTTATGTCAAATTAAATTCACCATGGTCTGTCATTTGTTTGTTCATTAGGATCTTTTGATATGTTTGAATTTAGTGAAGCTAATTAACATGAAGTAAGAAGTTGAGTTTGATCTTGTCAATAGTACAAATAATTGTCACAAATCTTTTTAAGTTTCTTCTTCTTTTTCCTTCTAAATTTCAGATTTATAATTTGATACCATCGAGTGCAATATCCTAAAATTCGATATCATGGAGCAGAAGACAAACTTCTCGTTTTACTAAATGGTCCATCTATTTATAGCAGTGGGGATGTCGTTAATTTGAAATTGCTATAAATCGATTTTAGTAAAAATATTGGATAATAGTAGTCTTGCAATTTTACTGTTAATTTCAAGCAAAAATTTACTGCGATATATAATCTTTGACCCCTTGTGATCTGCTGCTGTTTAAAATTCGATTCACTTCATTAGTCACTTAAATTGGAAAGGTAACCAATAAAGTTTTTTTTTTTTTTTTTGGGTTTGGTAAGTGCATTCCGTCGTCGAGCCTATCGACTATAGTAATAGTCACTGGTAGAAATATAATTCTATAAGTAAAACTCATAGCATCTATGAGCTTTATTAGATTGTCTTACTTAAATATAGTCTCATTACTATAGCTTTCTTCTTCGATCTGGTTTAGGTTCTTGTAGGATTTTCAATAATTGAACCATTAATATAGCCAGAGGCACATGGGATGTTATCTTAGCATGATTAGAGCTGTATCAACAACTGCGTGAATGAACTTGCAGGATAAAATAAAAGATAAGACTATATATGTGTTTTAGTACCTTCAACATGTACACTTTAAAAAATTTATATATGCGCGCGCGCTCTTCTTTTCTTCTTCTAATTACTCTCTTCTCTTTTTTGCTGCTGATGAATCTGCAGAATGAATTGATGAGTATAATACATTTGAATGAGTATGTGGGCGTCACATTGGATTCCTTTATTGGTACATATTTAAATAAGTTGGGTCGATCGTCTTCTTCGACCTTTTATTTCCTGACACATGCTTTCGGCTTGAATAGGCCAACCTAGTTTTATATAATTAATTAACATACACTCATCTTATGCTCATCATCAGTTTCATAATTAATCAAACTTTCTTTCTTCTTCCAAAGTTTCTTAGCATGATTAGGGAAACCCTACATTCTTGGATTTGCTGTTAGTTATTGTTCCTTTTTCTTTCAATTAAGGCTGGCGTAAATTAATTCATCAGGGTCCATGCACTTTAGTTGGTTAGTTGTATTGGGACCTCAGCTATGAAATCGTACTCGAGAGAAAAAGTAGATTGGAAGAGAATATAACAATATTATCATTTTAAACTAGTTTCAGTCTCTCTTGCATACATTAATTATCATTAAAATTTATAACTCTTATAATTTTTAATATAGAAATTCATTAAATTGCAAATCTTTTCTCATGTAATTTTCAATGAAAAAATTAGGAATTATTCTCATCACAAATTGTGAACTCTCTCTCACTTGATCACTTCACTATTCTGATTACAACCTTGAGACAATAACATAACTGAATGTTTTGATTATGTGTAATCTATTTTTCCGCCTTTCAATTTGAGCTTAGTGGAAAACTCCAGTTAAGTGATGATAATCACACTCGCAAAACGAGTTTATTTATTGATTTACTCTTTAAAAATAATCCTCTCTTCAATCTGTCAACGAGAGAAAATATCTTTGAACATAAAAAAAGGTTTTATATGTTGTGGTCATGATTCCGGTTACAAAAAATATGAATATGATGCGAGAGATGAATGCATAGAATGTGAAAAAAGAGTAATCTAAAAAGAAGATGCCACTTTCTTAGCTTAAAAGCTTGAATACCTAATGTTAGTTGGAGGCATGGATTGAAACATTATATTGTTATTCGATGCATATATTCCATATACAGCAAAACATACTCTTGACAGCAACACATGCTCATCCTCCAAATCTACATGTAGATCTTATCTCAAAACTAATAGCTTTTTACAAATTTCTTGGATAATCTGAATTACTCAGTCGATATATATTGGGGCGGGGGGAGAGAGAGGGGATTGTAGTTTTTGTTTTTTTGTTTTTGTTCTGCATTGTCAATTTGTTCAAAGTAAATTTTTTTTTTGGGGCCACATTCTTCAAAGTAAGTTGAAATTCAATTCAAGAGAAGCTGATGTATTTTCTGATTTTTTTTTTCCCCTTGCATATATTCTCTTATTGTAAACAATCTCATTCGAAACAGTGTCAGGCACTAAATGTGGCACTTCTCCTAATAAGAATTCAAATTTTAATTTATGAACTAATCTTTTCTATTATATCTAACTTTTATTGGTCAAAAGTGGATTTACGATAAAAGAGATTGAGTCCTTTGATATGCACCAAACTCCAAAGAATATTATCCTTGTCCAAAAACAATTGATGGCCCAAATAATAAGTTACAATCATTTGACCTTAATACAAAGCATTTTTTTCCCTTTTACATTATCATGTAATGATTAAGTTGTAACCAATAGGTGTTGATTTTAGTGAAGGAAGTTATGGTCACTTAAACACAAGGTCTTGAATTTGGGTTTATGTAAATGTAAAAAATGCCCTTGAAAGAGTTGTCTTTAATTAAGTCTGCCTCAGTGAGATAGTAGTACAAAAAAAAAAAGTTAAATTTTAAATAATAATTATTTTCTTTATAATAATACGACTCGCTCATAAGTCGTGACAATGTTGGACGCATGAGCGTGAGATTTTATGTTTTAATTGATTGATTGATTGATGATGTGGTTCAAGCAAATCACAACTAATTGACTCAATGAACTTTTATCGCCTACCACTTGAGAGTTAATCGACATGATGATCAAAAAACATTTTTAGACATTAAATGATTAGAAGAAGCAACTTAAATGGTACAAAGTAAATTTGCACAGTAAATTTCAATCTTCCTATTAATTTTCAGACGATGAAGAATAACTTCTTTATTTTTTTGTGTGATGAAAAGAAAGGCTGTATGATGAAACCATAAGAAATGGGATACGTAATTTTTCTTTTCTTTGAATTTTTCCTTCCGGGTCCAAGATCGCCTTCACGGCTACACATGTACTCGATGTGATCCGTTTCCAATGGGCTCCCAAGTAGGCCCAATGAAGAAAGAGATGTAGGCAGGGAGGTTACCCAATCGTGGATTAACCTATTAAATTTCATACTGTTCATATGTTTTTTCAATAAATCAAGTTTCGTATAACGAAAATTACATATAATTAAAGAAAAATATAATTTTTAATCACAAAAATTTTTCTTAATTGTCAATCCAATTAATGATTTTTAACTCAAAAATACTCTATCCATATAATTTATTGAGTAGAAACAAGTCAATCTTTCTAATTTTTTACTTGGTACAACCAAGCTCTTATAATTATGTAATTGAAGTTGGTAATATAGATTCAACCAGCGAGATCAACTTGCTAAAGTGCAAGTAAGATTAAAGAATTATAATTTATTTAGATGTGAGATTATTTTGGCCCTTACCATCCAATCCAAACCCGCAGCAAGCTAACTCGCTGGTTGGCGAATTATCTCGCATATATTTTTTTCATTTTAGTACTGTTTGATAAGCAAACATTATAATTGATAAACTCTCATGTTTGGTATAATAACTTTCATCATTAACCCTCAATAAACTCCATTAACCAACAACTTTAAAGAAAATGATCAATCATAGCTTCAAAGTTTAATACTAATTATAAATATAAAGGTCACACTTGAAATTGAGATCCCAAAGATATTCAAAAGAAAAATTTAAGAAAAATATATCTACAAATCCTTATAGTTTTATTTAATTTTAAATTAGATCCTTATAATTTATTTTATTTTAATTGAGCCCTTATAGTTTAACCAATTAAATTTTTTAATCACTGAAAGTGAAAATCCTTACATTTTTATTTTCAAAAAAATTAAGAACTTTTATATTTTTATTAAATGATTATATGGATTTAGAATTAATAACATAATTTTTAATACTCAAAATTTATATAATTAGATTGTCTTTTAAATATTTTCTATGCATGTAGAACTTTCATAAAAAAATTATAATAAAAATATAAAAAGTAGATTAAATCAAATTTTCTTGTTTCAATTTTGGTTAAAAGTATTAAATTAATTTTTTTGTAAACTCTAAAAGTATTTTTGTTTTGTAAAATTTAATAATTCATTATTAATTGTAACCTTCAAGGGTTAATATATATATATATATATAAAAATAGATGAAATTATAAAGGCTTGATTAAAATAAAATAAACTGCAGAAATATAATTTAAAATTAAATAAAATTATAGAAACCTAAGTATATTTTCTCAAAAATTGATTGCTTTCTCACAATCAAAGTATTTAAGAATTATGCGAAAACATAAAAACAAAACTTTGCATTGAGAAGAGAACCAAAAAGGACAAAACAATCATTTTGGAAGACTATAATTACTTGTCATGGCCAATGGCAACTAGAGATACACACCACAGCTAATGACATGCTTGCTACAGCCAAACTTAACTCATTCACAATGGCCAACCCCATTGTTTGCCGTGATCCACCCCCATTATTTGCCATGATGAACCCACATTTGTAACATAGAAAATAGAGAGGACATTTAACTTTAATTCACATTACTAATCACTTGGACTTTTACTTAAGGTGATCCAAATGTTCACATACATATGATTAAATTATTCCATTACTGACACCTTCTACAACCCATTTTGGTACCAGATAAGAATCCTAAAATACTTAATGCCAATGAGGGTGATTCAACCCTATTTACACATGCAAGTACCTCCACTCAAAACTCAACCCGTAGCATTCTTGACTCATCTTACCATCACAGTAAATTGATAACAGTAGGTCAATTTCATTATAATTAGAGATACCATAATCCAACCTCTGCTTGGTAGTCTAATCAACCCTAACATAATACTTTAAGTATGCAATTAATGCTACTAAACCTTGTGAACATCTTAATGTTGGCAAGCATGCATTTTAACTTACATGAGACAAACTAAAGGCTCCTTACATGAATATCTTAGTCCTTCGCTCATATAGTGCCTTCCTTTTTTGCTTATGAACGCTTGAAAGGTACGACCAATACAATTGAGATATAAAAATCTTAACAACCAAACAACTCAATTCATAGACAAGCCATATGGCATAATAAAGCGTCTACAAACTTATCAATAAGTAACACAAACTCATTGATAGCTTCTATTTTTCAAAATGGTAACTTATGTAAGCCTTTTCACTTTGGCTAAAGTGCTTACCTCCTCATAAGAACATTTACACATGCAACGATCATGATAACAATAAGCAATTCATCACATGACTCAAATTCTTATAAAATTATAAATAATTGTGTCATAATGCTTTCGTAATTAATGTAACCACCTTATATCCCTCCATGTATCATTTGACCAAATCTATATGTCATTAAAACATATAGGTCTAGTACATGTGATTGGACTAGCTTCGCTCTTCAATTGTAAGGGATTACTTAGCCAATATTCCTACACTCACTATTGCACCATGGGTTGCCCTTACTTGAATTTCATGATGTCGTATATTGCCTAAACCACATCATCTAGTCCAAAATCAGTAATACTGAGCACTATGCCCAACGTATGTCACACCCTAAAGTTATTAGTAATATTAAGCATATTAGTAATGTAATATGCTAACCATTGTATGCAAACTTAGTAAAGGCTACACCATGTGAATTTTACTAATATAGCCTTTTACTACTCTAAAGTGAACTCCCACTTATTACACTCACATTAGTCCATTTCATCATATGTAACAGGACTTGCATGTTATCACAACTTATGCCACTATAATTTTCTCAATAACCTTATATTCATGGTGACCACACATTCAACCAATCTATGCATACATCTAACATATTGACACTAGCAATTCATAGCCTATCCAGTCCCAAATTTCATATTTCATAACACATAGCATTCAACTAAACATGGCCATTAAGCGTTTCATCTCTACTAAGCATGGTTATCATTTAACAATAATTCACGATTCATAGACTCACAATAAACCCACGCTACTCATTTTATGTCATTAATTACATAACAATTAAACACAGTTGCATGTATAATGATATACAATAATTAAATTTCTATTTATAGGACAATTCACATTCCCAATTCCATTATAATAATTGATAGCACTAGCAATGAGTATGAACATATAATTCTCAACCAAGTAAACATCGAATCTTTCAGCGTTAAGAAATATGGATAATGTCATACTTCCTAAATTTATTTAAAAACAATTCCTTCATGGACTCTTTCACTTAACACAACATTAATGCTAAGCAATTTTAAACGTATCAAGTTTACACTTAAATATATCAACATTCCTCTTTACCTTCATTAGCCAAATACAAAACATGAAATTCTTATCATTCGCATTCAACCTTGCTTTTTTTCCCCCAAGGCTCTTCACAGTAGTTAACCAAAACTTGATACATAGTTATTCTGCAATAATTTTTCATTTATTCACTAAATAAAATACTATGTTTGGTTACCTTTACGCTAAAGTCTCTATCATTTTTGAGAGTAGACAATCTGGCCCCCGAGAGAAGCTTTTCATCCATTTAATGAGCTTTAATTTAAATCTATAGGTAGAAGCTAACCAGTCATTCATTAATGTTTAATTATCATCAATTAATCGTTAAATGTGATTAAGGTCTAAACCCTTCGTTAGGCATGATTAAGCATATTTAGCCCAAAAAATGATTTATATTAATTCATCTAACTCTCACTATACTTAACCATCACCGACGCTTATAAAATTTAATTTAATTATTAAATATTGGGGTTAACACTTTAACCCCCTAATAATGATGCTTAATTATACTCACTAACTAAACCTATTCATTAGTTATATTTATGAGCACCCTCAAACTCTTTTAAAGTCATTAGATGTCTCATTCATATAGTCATTTTCGGACAACCCTCAACAATCCCAAATAACACTAAGAAGAAATAGAGAGGAGCAAGGATATTGAAATAAAAAGCTTACCCAAGATGTAAAAACCCTAAAATACTCCTAAAACTTCACCATCAACAAAGCCTAGCAGAGATTAGAAACCTCCTCTTAAATTATATCACGTTCACCATGACAAGCTATGCCATTCACAATAGTAAATAGCCCAAAACTGACAACTCCACTTAAACCCGAAACATTAGGCCTAGAACAATCCAAAACTCTTTTTAACCTTATTTTGACTTCCTTAAAGTGTCCTACAGGCCCAAGTAGTCTCTCTCGGGCCCAACAGTCAACTCCTAATCGCCATAATTAATTAATTACATCACCTAATTAATTAATTTATTCTTGAATTTAATTTTAGGATGTTACATTAGGCATTGAGGACCAGTATCTTGGAGATTCCTGTGTTTACTTAATCTCCTCCACATAGTATCATGCATGTGTTACATGCAATCAAGAATTTAATACTCTACAAAGTAGCTTAATTGTGTTTCTTCCTATTCTATATATATATATATATATATAAAATCTTCTCTTATGATTTAATATTTTATAAAATTACTATTATAATTTCTATTAAAATACATAAATAAATTTAAATTGTCAAAATTTGATCTATTTAATTTAATTAAAATTGTAAACTATTATTAAAACATTTTATAAAATAATTTTATTTTTTCAAACTTTCATCATACTTTTAAGCTATTCAAATAAAATTTCAACACTTTAATTTTACTTATATATTTTTATGTAAAATTATAGTAAAATATTTATAAAATATCAAATTAGAGAGTTGTTGAAAATTTTGATCTAAAGATAATAAAAGAAAAATGAAAAAATTATTTATATATTATTTGTTAAGTGATTATAAAGACATGAGATCATTTGTTTACCAAAAAAATAAAGATGTGGGATCATTATCATTTTAAGCTACTAATAGTAGTGTTAGAAGAGAATGTGCATAAAGTTCTAATGTGCCTATGTCATTATCGTCATCCTCCTCAACATTTCAAGCTTTAGATTGTGATTTAAACTTTTCATTATACTTGTTTGTGATGGGGGAGATATTTACTTTGGATTGTATTAATATATTTTAAATTTATATTATGTTTTTTAATAATTTTTATTGTTATTTAGATAATTAGTTTTTAATGAAAAAATATGATTTTTTTTACCATCAAAAAATTTTGAACAAAGGCAAATTTATAATTTTTAAAAATTAAAAAAACATGTTTTACTAGCAGGTTGGCAAGCCAACCTGCCAACCGACACAAATACAACTCATTAGGATGCAAGTTATGCCAACTCACATCTTGTAGGTTGATTTATATTATTAACTTTATCTGTAATTCAATAAATTATAAGAGCATAATTGTATTAGATCAGAGTTAAAGAAATAAATTGATAATTAAAAAAAATTTAAGGACTACAAATTATACTATCTTTATAGTAAAATATTACCATTTTTGTTAATTACACACTTAAAAATATTTATTGTTACATATTATTTAAATAATTTTTAATTTATTAAATGGATCTTTTAAAAAATATATTTGAACATAAATTTTATTACTATAATTAATTTTTATTTTATTGATTTTTATGAAACCGGGTCAACTAACGCCTGGTATATGTGCTTTGATCAAACAAAACACAAAACAGAAGTCTTGGCAAGTTGGAAACGAAACAAACCCTAGACATTATGAAGGCATGTAGCTGCACAAGATTGATGGATTC
This sequence comes from Prosopis cineraria, assembly GCF_029017545.1. NCBI lineage: Eukaryota > Viridiplantae > Streptophyta > Magnoliopsida > Fabales > Fabaceae > Prosopis > Prosopis cineraria. The sequence continues at coordinate 14,091,228 of NW_026555333.1, forward strand.
TGCTAGTTTCTGACTGATTGGAGGCGAGAATTGTGGCTCCATGTTTCATTGGGCTCATTGGAAACCCTCTCCCGAGGCCTGCCTGTCAGGAATCTCCTTCTCGATTTTCCCATCCACCCTCCTTCTGCTTCAGCCACCTCCGTCTCTCACTTCCCCCTTCTCTTTTATTCTTTGGACAAACCCTTTCTTCTATCTCAGCACACAATAGATCGTCCATTTACTCGCGCCTGCTTCACCAAACCCAAAAAAACACATGAAGCGTCATTTTTCCAAATGGTCAGAAGAGAAGAGAAAATATCAAAATACTTTTCTAATCTAATTTATAAAATAGAAAGAAAAATAAAATTTAATTCTATTTATAATGTATTTATTAATTTTCAATACTTTTTTATATATTTTTATTTTTATTAAATGTTTTAAATAAGAATATTAATAATTAAATTTAAAAATATTTATTAAAAATAAAAGTAAAAATTTATTAAATTTTAAAATAAAATTAATAAGATTGATAATTTTTTTTAATTCTGATGAAATATACTGAGACTAAATTGTAAATGAAATCAGAGTAATGTCATGTGTATTATACTCCAATATAATCGCGTTGAGAAGTCAAGCGATCCCTTGCTTTTATTGGTCTGCTCCTCTGTCAAAATGCAAGGACCAGATTGACTCTTTGGCCACAAAACAGAGGCACTCACTGTATTTACTCCAATGCTTTGTTTGATGGCTGCCACTGCAAATACGTCAATGCAAGATAAGGCTGCCGGTGGGAATTCAACAGTGCTCATGAGAAAAGCAATAAAATTGACAAAGAATTTCCTGCTTTTCATAATATTTCTGTCGCCAAAGAACTCGCTTTTTAGGTAACCTCAATCATAAGCTTCCCCCTACATATTCTTTCTCATTAATCCATCTTTTCCTTTTTCCTTCTCCTTTCAATTTCCTATTCCCTCTTTTGGCAGCCCAGCCCCACATCACAATTCACAAGCAATCACGACTCACTTAGACTGTTACTGTAGCAGCACATCATTTTTTTTAATTAAAATAACAGTGGGATGCGCTAATTAATCCTCCCAATTCCCAAGGATAAAACTTTACTTTTAAAATAAGAAGAATGGGGAAAATTTTTAGCTATTCTTTTTACCCCATCAGACATCAGAATGCTTAAGGGCAGATCCTAATGATGTTTCTCGTACAAGATCTCTCTCTCTCTCTCTCACTCATTTGAGCCTGGTTAGTTGTTACGGACAGAGTGACTCAGAAGAGAGAGGTCACCTACCGCACGAGAGTAGCGTGTAGCTTAACACCCTAAACAAATGCACATCACTCCTCCTGCCCCACTGGAACTCGAGGAAAAAATCTCCGACCTTCTCTTCAACCTTGGTGGTGGCGGGTGTTAGTCATCGCTGACTGGTTCGTTTCATGAAGATTCTCAGCTCGTGTTTTCAGAATGATGATCACGGAGAAGTCTCATGTTGTTGATATAGACAATTGTCGTCGGCGTAGCAGCTCCGACGGTGGAGGTGGCGGGCATCCAGACGCTGCCGATGGTGCAGACAAGGAGCAAAGGTCCTCCCACGAGGCTTCTGGTGCCGAGATTGTGAGAGTGTCGGAAAAAGACAAGGGATCCCCTGCATCGGAGAGTTCGGTTGAGGTGGATTTGGGGAATGCGGCGACGGAAGTGAAGGTACATTCGGGTACGGTGAAGAGGGATTGCAGGATTTGTCATCTTAGTATGGACATGACTAATCATGAATCTGGGAGCATTGAGCTAGGATGTTCTTGCAAGGACGATTTGGTTGCAGCTCACAAGCAATGTGCCGAGGCTTGGTTCAAGATCAAGGGAAACAAGTAAGTACCTCGTGAAACAGTCTTATATGTTGTTCATTAAATCTGGTGTACCCCGCTGACCTATGCTCTTGGTGTTGGGAATTTGTGAGAATGGCTTCGGCACTCTGATTCTCAGATTGTTGCTGTTAAATCTGGATCATTTGGATTTAGAATTGATTAATTTCTGCTTACCGTTTGACATATGTCCCCAAAAGGCGGTGAAATAATGCGGGCTAAAGGACCGTACTTATCGTGAATTAACTTGAATTTGGGGGGAAAAAATCGCTGGGAGCAAGTGAAAAATGGATCGAGCTACATCATCGGAGATGTAACTAAGAGCACATGAAATGTGTTATTACCTGGCAAAGAGGATGTTATGGCTACAAATAACTTGTCTGCAGGTCCAAATATGCATATCATGTTTCTGCCTAACAAATTGGTTTTCGACTGTTATGCAGGTTGACTTGTTATATTTGAGTCAACCTTCATGGTGGTTGCTGTGATGTTCAAGTTTGTGCATTGGCTTAATCGATTATATCCTTGCTGTCTTCCTTCAAGTAAAATTATGGCTTGGTGTGCCGTACATAATGGAGTTTTGTGATTTACCTGCATCTCATGAAGTTCTATGTTCACCTGTCGCTCCATCTTGTGACTGGCACTGGCTTAAAAACCAACTATTTGGGAGTGAATCTTGGGTGAGCCACCGAAAAAGAGAAATTCGTGGGAATATCATATATGGTTCTCTGGTCTCGTGAAAAAACTTGCAATTATAACCATGACCTAGGAACTCAATTAGTATAGGAATCCTTTACATGAGCTCTTAAATTGATTTCCTACCGCAAGCCTGGAGGGTTGTTACTCCAATGGGTGGTTGTAGAAATAATTCAGTCACAAATATGTTTATTTATTGTGGATGCTTTCGTGTGAAGGAGGCATTGCAAAAAATTGTCCTATAATGCCAAGCCACTCTGACTCTGATTGTAATTTGAAATCCCTTGACTACATGTGACCACTTCATTTATTAATCTTTTTACAAGTCTGAAGTTTTGGATTTAACATTATCTTTGTCCTGGAGTTTTCTATATTCGTGATTTGCCATGTTAATTCATCCAATTTGTGGTTAGAATCCTAGAAGATACTTTTCAATCTGTCATTTTAATTCAAGATGCTACTGACCATAAATCTCACTTTTTTCAAGAAAAGCCTAAGGCTTGTCTTATCTTTGTAATGTATAGTCCTTCCACTAAACTTTGAGAATGATTTTTTTTTTTTTTGGGCTGGAAGGGTTAGTGGCAAGTCTGATATCTTGTATCAGTTGTTCAATAGTTTAGCAATAGTTTTCTGGCACAACTATCATGCACAAGCTGGCTTATGATAAAGTTTATGTCCTAGTGAAGTTAAGCAAAGCTTTTGAAATTCTTTGAAAAAAGGTTTTTGGATTACATAATCTAAAATTTGGACTAATTCATCTGAATCTGGGATGCAAAGCATCTTATTGGAAATTGATTTTTCAGATGAAACTACTGGAAAACTTGTCTCGAAGAAATGCTGTAAATGTTATTGCATTAATTACTTTATTTGCATGGCTACCAGAACCTGTGAAATCTGTGGATCAATTGCGCACAATGTAACTGGAGCTTTTGAAGTTGAAACAGTTGAACAGTGGAACGAGGCAAACGATGCCACCATGGCACCCCCTACTGGACCTGCGTCCCATGCTGAAAATCGAAGTTTCTGGAGGGGCCACAGATTCTTGAATTTCCTGCTAGCCTGTATGGTCTTTGCCTTTGTCATATCTTGGCTTTTTCACTTCAATGTACCCTCATGAGATCCTGCAACTTTTGGATGAAGCAGGTAAGTTAGGCTTTGAGGGTTAACAGACGACCACATGACCCTTGAAACTGGTAACATTCTCAGTATCTGTGACTCATCCATGCTTTATTGAAGCTGCGTTACATACGTGATGTGCATATCAGACCCAGCACGACTGAATATTGTATAATTTTTGTTGTACTGTTGTTGATCTTATTTTGGGACAGCCTAAAAGAGTACCACGCACTGCCAATCCTTGTTTCCTTGCTTGAATGGCTGAATCTATATTACGTTGTAAACTTCTCATTTTCCCTTCTGATACTCCTACATGTAGAATTTGCGTTCAACGGACAAGCTGGAACATGTGAGGGAAAATATTATATTATGCGAGCCTGTATTTATATTGGTATATATATTAGGGAGATAAATCAATGATATTAATTTTAGTTATTGGGATCAAGAGGTCGAAAAGCAAATTTCCTTGCTTCACATTTTAGAATGAGTTTTTTTATGAACGAGTTTCAGTGAACTATATCTGTCCTTTAATTTAAATGCATACTGAACTTTAATTGCTGAAAACTAAATGAAAATACAAAAGGTGAAAATGCATTTTTGTTCTTAAAATATTTTTTGAGTAACACTCAGCTTCTTAACATCTTTGTTAAAACAATTTTGTCCCTCATATTATCAAAACAGAACATTTTTATTTTTTCTGTTAAATTTTTGACATTGACTTTAAACATTGATAGTTAAAAAATCTGCCAAAAAGGACGTTTTTTTTTTGATAATGTTAAGAATAAAATTATTTTAATAAAAATGTTGAGATATTAAGTGTTTCATAAAAAATATTTTAAAGGTAAAAATATACCTTCACCTAAATACAAATTAATGTTTTAAAAAGTAACAAGTCTTTAAAGTAGTCTTTTGTGGCAATCTCAAGTATGCCACGCTTCTGTGATGTGATGTGATGTTACTAATCTAATGTTACACCAGATCAAAGGAGTACTTTTCTTAGGAGGCAGGCAAGATGGTACACACCTTTAAACTCTACTAAACCCTGAATAGAAGAGATTTTTTTTTTTTTTTACCAGCGTATAGAAGAGTTTTAATTAAGGTATTGAAAAATTGATTTATTCATTACGTTAGTTTAAAAGTTTAATAATTAAAATCGCAATGAGATAAGTTAAAAACAGGATGTTCTATTAAACCAATCAAAATATTTTTGTAAGTGATATTTGCTAAAATTTAAAAAAGGTGGGAAATGAAAATAATTTAAACTTAAAAAGATTAAATCATCCCTTTTCTTCAATCAGAATATAATCTAGTCTTGCAATTTTTAAATTTTACAACCTCGATTCCATAGCCTACAGTAACTTTTATTGTCTTTATCCTTTGAAACCTAAGCTGCCTTGGATGCTATACTGGAATCCCATCACTCGGCATGCGAGGGGTGATTAGGAATGGCGAGGGAGAATGGCTCCTAGGCTTCAAATGCAGTCTAGATTCTTCAGCTATATCAATTGCAGATATTACAGCAATTAAGACAGGTTTGGAATCATGCAAACAAAGAGGCTTCTCAGACGCATTGGAAGCTTTGAATCTTCTATTTCGTGATTGCGGTTCAGATAATCAATTTAGACATGTGATTATGGATCCAAGAGATCTCATTTATAGTGGCTGGGAGATTGAAATAAATCATGCTCACAGAGACAGCATCAAATGTGCAGATTTTTTTGGCAAAAACAGCTCGTGAATCAAGGACTAATATCCACCTCATTCCTGTTTCAGTGTTGCTCCTTTTGATTGCACTTATGCACTAGCTTTTGGTTAGGAGACTACATTGCTTTTCTGTAACCCCTTTAATCCTCAAGCTTAGGCTTGCCTTTGAAATTCAAAAAAAGAAATCCCATGTTCTCTCATGGAGTAACAGACCCATTTTCGCTACTTTGGATGACACAAGCAATAGAAGTCTTGAGTTGTCCCCAGTGTCTCAACTCTCAAGCTTCTTTAATTTTATTTTTTATTTGGGGGGCAAGACGATGGGCCCTAAGGCCCAATGATCACACATCAGAACCAATAAAAAACAGTTGTCATTAATTTTAGCCCCATTTTGGTTCGTCTGTCATGTCATCCATCTCCAGATTCCTTCAAACTTAGACTCGCATCTTCCAAACTCATTATTGCAACCTTGCCCTCCTATATTCTTTTTCTCTTAAATTAAGAGTTAATTTTGTTCTTGTATTTATTTTTTTAAGAGTGTAGGGTATTTTATATTTTTAAGTGTGATAATTTTTTTTTTCTAAAATGTTTTTTCAAGGTCCAAAAACACATTTCTATTAGGAGGCTATTAATTTTTTTTTTATTATTTATTGAAGTGAATGTGAGTGAGATCCATGCACACTTTGATTATATCTTTTGATACTAATTTATTCATAAATTTTTTTTAAAAGCGTTGGGCACCCTAAAGTTTTTTTTAGGAGCATTGAGTACCTTAAAGTCTTATTAAAATAAAATTTAATAAATATTGGCAAAATATTAAATACTTTCATATTTAATAATTTAAATATTATTATTTATAAATATGCATTCAAAATTTACAAATCACTTTTTAAATATTAACAACTCAAACTAACATTTTATAAATTTATAAATGATGGTTTATTTTTTATATATCGATTCTCTCTCTGAGACAGTGTCCAAATCTTTATATCTTTTGTGCCTATTAGAACTTATTCATATTTTTAATATTGGCTAAATTTCTTAAATTTTAGGTCATTTTTTATAATTTTTTTAGTCAACTAATGATCTTTCTCCAAAATATTACATTACCTAGATTTAATATTCTCTGTATATTGTAGTGTTAGGAGTGAAAGAAAAAACATGACAAATTAGAACTAACAATATGCAAAAAATGTTAATTTAAAAGATATCATTTATTCCATTAATGTGCTACAAAAAAGTTACTTAACAAGAGAAAAATGGAGAGATGAGAAGAAAAAATTTCTTTATTAATTTTAAAGTCCATTCCTTTCATTTTTAATACAAAATTATGATATATAAAAAATATTAAAATATTAAATTAAGTGGTGTAATGTTTTAAATAAAATACTTGATATTTTAACAATATTTATAAAATTTTATAAATTTAAGGAAGAAGATTCAATCCACACTGGTATTTGCTTCTGATCACTTGAACTCAGAGGTCATCATAGCGTTTAATGAGACCCCACCCCAGGTTCATTTGGAAAGCTTGATTCTGAAGATGAGTGTGTCTAATTCCTAAACCACCTTGAGTTTTGGGTCTATAAACCTTATCCCCAGCAACTAGGTGAATCTTCCTCTTTTTACTAATGGTACCTTATAAGAAATTTTGATTATTTCTTTCCAACTCCTCACAAGTTATAGCGAGAATATTAGCCCTTTGCATAGTGTATGTAGGAATACTCAAAGTGATACAATTAATCAGAGTGGTGTCTCCTGCAAGCGCAAGTGAGTGAGCCTTCCAATTAGTGAGTCTCTTTTTCACCTTATCAATCACGTCCTTAAAAGTATCCTCATCAACTTATTTATGAAGAAGAGGAATGCCCAGATATTTCTTGAGATCCATAATACAAGTAAAGCCAAGAGCATTGCTGAGTTCTATACTTTGATGATAATGGACAATTGATGAAAAAAACACTGTAGTCTTCGCAACATTAACCTTAATCCTGAGCTTTCACAAAATTTGGTTAAACATTCATTAACCACATCAACCTATTCAAGAAAAACTTCTGCAAAAAAAACAATATCATCAACAAAAAGTAAATGAGAGATGGGAGGGCCATCCTTACAAAGTCTAACTAGTTTCCATTTGCGATTATCTATCTTTTGTTGGATTAACTAGGTGAGCTTCTCCATGCAAATAACAAAAAGGTATGGTGAAATGGGGTTTCCTTACCGAACTCCATAAGAGGGAGTAAAAGGATCCACTTAGCCACCATTCTAAAGTAATTGCATAGAAGAAGTCATTGCACAAGTCCAAAAACTTTGATCATCTAATGTGGGAGTTGAAGTTTCAAAAGACAATTCCTTAAGAAGTTGCAATTTACCCTAACATAGGCTTTTTCCATATTAATTTTAATTGCCATGAAACTTTTCTCCTTTTTCATGTTTCTCATAATATGGATAATTTCCTGTGCCACAATAATATTGTTTGAGCTTTATCTCCCAAGCACAAAGCTACATTGATTAAGACTAATGATATTAGGAAGGAAACTTTTCATCCTCTTTGTAATAATTTTTGTGACTACTTTATAGATCACATTACAAAGACTTATGGGACAAAGATCTCTAAAAGTGTCAGGGTGATCAGTTTTAGAAATAAGGACAATAAGAGTACCATTAACAGAATCTATACTAGAAGGATTATCAAAAAGATGTTTAATCATACACACAACAGACTCCCTAACATGCTCCCATTAACTTTGAAATAAAAGGGCATTCAGTTCATATAGTCCTGGAGCTTTCAAGGCACCTATATCAAATAAAGCATTTTTATCTCCAACTCAGACACATCTTCATTAAAATGTCTAATCATATTAGCATCAATCAGCGAAAATGTTTTAAGACAATTCATCTTATCTCTATTCTTGATAGCTTCATAAAAGAGTGATGAGAAGAAAGAAGTGGCCATGGGTTTAATATCACCAGTATCATAAACCCATTCCCCAACTTCATTGCAAATGGTGTTCACTCTATTATGTTTTCTTCTACCATTTGCCACTTGGTGGAAAAATTTAGTATTTGTCTCCGTGAATGCCCTAATCTTAACAAGCTTTTTGAGCCCATAGAAAATTCTCTTGAGTCATAACTTCTTCAAGCTCAAGCCAGAGACTATGTTGAAGGCTTTCCTACTCACTATTTTACCCACAAAAAGTCAGCTTCCTTGTTATCCCATCCAATCTACCAAGAAGTCTTCTTTTTTGAGCTTCGAAATTCAAAAACTTCCTTATTCTATTTAAAACAAGCCTCAGCAAAATCTTGAGTATTTTTGTTCCATTTGGTTTTATCGTCCTAGCTTTTATGAACAAAAGATGGAAAATCATCTTGAAGGACCTATAGGGCAATAAAGCGGAAAGGCCTACCTACTCTTTCAATTTGTTGCGCCCCTTGAAGTTTGAGTAATAAAGGCCTGTGGTCAGATTTGTAAAAAGGGAGATGCATAACCAAAGCATCCAGGAAAGTAGTAAGAAATGCAGTATTAGCAAGCACTAAATCCAACCGAGCCTTGATAGTTCTTCTCTTTCATGTGAATTTTGGACCATTAAAGCTAACATCATTCAGATTCATTTATTCAAGCCATTAGCAAAAATCTTTATTAGTAGTAGTACTAAAGGGGGCATTCAATCTCATAAAAAAGAGAAGTAGCATTAAAATCTCCTGCAAGAAACCAAGGGCCACAAATATGTTCACTTATGTGCACTAACTCAGCCCAGAGAGATCTCCTTCTAATAGTATTTGGACTAGCATAAATAAGAGTTGTGAAACCCACTTGTCCTCTTGAATCTTCAAAAGAAAGATGAACAAAGTAATTAGTAGTTTCAATTATATTAATAATCTTAATAGTATCCTTCCAAAGAAACCAAATCCCTCCACTGTAACTAATAACATCAACCATGTAGCTACCATGAAAGTTTAATTTATCAATAATTTGTTGGGCTTTAATACTACTACATCGGGTTTTTAAAATAACAACCATGTCATCTTTGTAAAAGTTCTGAATATTCCTGATCAAATTTGGAAATGTTTTTGATCTTGTTCCATGAGAATTGTAGGCGAGACAATTCATAAAAAACAATTAAAGAAAGGGGAGGGGATGAAATGCCCTCAAATTCTCTTTGCAAGTCATAAAATTACTTCCCACACTGTTTCCCTAGGCTTTCAAAGCATTAGCATGTGAGGCAAAATCAACACCTAATCAAGACTAGGTGTTGATTTTGGATGAATATGATCTTCATCGAGAGGCTCTAAGCCATTGCCATCCTAAAAAGCACTCCTATTCTGCTCCATCATTATAAGCCCATTTTCTTTTTAACCATGGATCGTTATTCCACCTGGCCCATCTCATTCATGGCCTATTTTATCATTAAGCACGTGATGTGGATCACTCTCAAGCCCATCCAACACTGAATCCCCTAGCTAGTCCAAAGATTCAAAAGGGTTAGTGATTTTTAAAACATGTCAATGTTAAAAGCCTTACCTGTTGGATTGGGCCCTTCGGTCGCCCACTTCTCATGTCAATGAGGTTTTCTTTTCTTGTCATATTAATCAAACTTGGCTCTCCTTTAAATGCCACACGAACCTGGGCCCTTTGATTGCTAACCTCCTTGCCAAACCGACGATCTCCAATTTGTCCCTTACGATTTCAGGATTTACTCCCAGATTTTTTGAAAGGTGAATCAGTTTTAGTGGCGCAATTTTCCTTCGTCCATCCTGGTAGGTATCTTACCTTATCAGCCAAAATCTTCTCACTCATGACCAACTCTGCAGCAATCTGTTTCTTTCCTTCTGAGTCTTTATCAGTTGATCGTTTGTTCTCGCACGGATCTCGATTACAATTTCCTCCAGATTTTCCTTTTTCTTGCCCATGCCACATTGGCACTAGATTTACGGGACCTGCGGCATTAGCACGCCGTTGTATTGGCCATTTAACAAGATTTTTCGAGCCAAATTCCGACGTTGGTGGCGGCATTCCACCATGAACATGTCTAGGATTATTCTGACATTGTTGCTCTTCTCGAGTTCTCTTCCTTAACTCAGCATGGTTCTCCCGATGAGTGCTTTGATCAGGCTTATCTATTATAACCTCCGTATTCATCACTATCATAGTCGCTTAAGCATTCTGGGTTGCCTCCTAAACCTTCTGTCTCTTTCTATACCTTCAACTTCATACTTTCCTTACATAAGCTCAGGACATATATCCTTGTGATGACCAAAAATACCACAAATAAGACATACTAGATGTAATCCTTCATATTCAAGTAACAAGGTTTGGCCAAAAATCTCAAGTGTTGGCAAAAGCTGGAGATGTAGATCTAGCTCCATACAAAACTCCCGCAAGTCGGCCATAGGATCTCATGGACGTGGCTAAATCAACCTTTAATGTTCTACCTATCATTGACCCAAGGTGCCCACAAAGATTCCTGATTATAGAACTCAATAGGTACTATTCGGATTCGGACCCACGCTGCAATCTTCTGGTGAGCATTGACATTCTAAAGATCAAAGTTTGGCCTCCAACATTGAACTAAGATGTAATGATCTGCAACCCTCCATGGTCCCTCTTGATACACGTACTTTACGTCATCATTAGCCTCAAATAAGGCAATGAAATAATCATTTTCAAGACCAAGTAGTTTAAATTTATGCTGTGTTTTCCAAATGTTTTCTAGTTTCGGATGAAGCTTGTATATAGACATACTCATCCTTAGTGTTTTTATAATTAGATATTTCTTCCAAGGTTCACACCAGGCCTCATATTGAGCCTGTGTAATCTGTAGTGATGGACATAGGTTATCATGCTTGCGATATTGGCCCCTATTGCTGTTGCCATGGCTATGGTTAGGTGTAGACTCGCTGAAAAAGCACTTCAATACATCAATATACACTTTCCAGGCATCTTCCATGGCTGCTTTTCCTTTGTTCTGACTACTAATCCCATCGGTTGGGAGTTTTAGCACCTTATCTCTGTATGGGATTGTATCTTTTTTACCATCGTTTGTATCCATGTTCAGTTTTTCCTCATCGCCTTTCTTACGAACTTTCTTCCTGCTACGTGAAAGAAGATCAGCTTCTTCTGCCGACCTCCTTCGCTCATAAGACTCACTCGCAATGGCAGAGTCACACATCTCTATTACTACCGAAGCTTCAGTTTTTTACTCTGCTTTCTTCTTAGAGTTTGTGTTCTGTTGTTGTGTGGTGAAGTGAAAAAGTTGGAACATTGGATGAGGTTGGGATTAGAATCCTATGAGTGAGTGAGTGTAGGCGTTGGTCCGACTAAGTCGCCGCTATCAGCGCTGGTTCCTCTAGCGTTACGTGCATTTGAATCTTCTTCCTTCACGTGTCTGGCACGTGGGATCCAAACTCCCGTCGACTTCCATCCATTTCAGGCGTAATTATTCATTAGCTTTATCATCATTCATCATTTCCCCCTGCCCTAATCACTCTTCATTCACAGCTATCGCATTTGCCAAAATAATCACAACTGGATTCCAATTCGGTGCTGTACACTCAATTAATCTCTGTCTTCTCTCCCAGCAGTAATATTATGTGAGCTGACGTGGATGCGTCAATTCCGTGCGGCTCTGAGGAAGCCATTCACATAAAATGCCTTTCCATACAAAATTCCTAATTAAGTTCCTTCTAAAAGTCATCCAATGCATAGAATTTTCCTCTCTTGCATTTTCAGCACCATTACGAAAGTCTTAATATTGATAACTGTAAGATTGCTTAATTTGACGAATATATACGAAGCAACTAAGACAAACTTGTGTCGTAGACTTGTAGTGTTTGGTTCCTTTTTGTCTATGAATGCAAGAGGGAAGTGGCCGAAAGATTCAAACAGGACGTCAGGGAATCTACCCTAGGGAGGTGTGGTGGAAGACAGCATACAGTATATAAAAATAAAAATAAATAAGGGATTAAATGAAAAGTCAGGGAAGTGATGAATTGAAAACAAAGAAGATAATTAAATTACCAGGTGGCCACTCCCACGCAAGGTTTTTGGCATGAGAACGTGCAGGACATTATTGGAGAGGACACTGTCATTTTGTCGCCAAAAAGCGTTGGATGCACAGCCGAATCGGATTTGGATACGTGCCGCTGCAATTATGGGTCCGTTCGGCTAATCAAAATTAAGAATTACTAAAATAGGACAAGAAAGGGGGAACGCGCGCAGCTGCCCTACACATACGTAGATTCATTGTTCATGTGATCGTGTCGTTAGCTAATCCAAATAATCCACCATGGGCTCCCATTCTCGCCTTCGAATGTCGGTCTTTCCCTGCTTCTCACCATATCTAATATATCTTGGTTTTTACTAGTGATATGAAGGTTAAATGATTCAATTAATTGATCATTAATTAATCACGCGCTTCGTCTCCCTCCCCAAAATTTTGTTTCGCTTTTACCTCTATCTATCGCAGAATTCATCTCATTCCTTCACAACAATAGAAGGCCGTTGAATTCAAAGTTTAGGTTGGTCCCCCCAAAAGAAAAAAAAAAATCAAAATTTAAGATAACTAATAATAACTAGTACGCTGCTCGTGCCACACACGAAGTGTGAAATAAACAGATATATAATGGAATTAAAGTCACATTGATATCTTTTTTATTTATTTATTGATATGCTCACTTACATTATTTACTTAATTATCTTAGCAAATACCCAAATATAAATATTTTTAGAAACAATTAATAGATTTTATTCCAAAGATTTTATCTTCTACAATATCATTCTGTTTAAAACATCTTCCCAATTGATTTCCATGAATTTTATTTAATTTTAAATTATCAAGCCGATTTTTATAGAGAAAATTAAATAGGTTCCGAATCATAGAATTACAGCTACTTAGGTCCGAAAATTTTGGCAATTCATTTCCACAATTAGACTAACTTTTTATTCGATTCAATATGTTTGAATGTAATATGAATTTAATTATGTGCAAAATATAAATTTTATAATAAATTTATTATTATTATTATTATTATTATATACTTATAGCACTCATGTTTTTTTTTTTTAACCTGAAACGAATTCCCCAATTCAACCCATCTAGATAACGAAATCTAGTTTTAAAGTGTAAAAGATTTCCTTTAAGAAGGTGGGAAAAGTGGGGAAGAGAGAGGCGTGCCTTCACGACACACAAAGCGGACCACGTTGCCAAGGGGACCCATATCCGTTTGGTACTAACCTCTTCATCTCCCACTTCCCTCTTTCTCTCTTCTTCAAACTCTGCTCCTCTCTCGCAGTAGCCTAATCTCTCTCCGGCTTCTCTCATGAAGAAGCTTTGCCCTAATCTCGATCGCGAGGATGCGCTCGAGACGGTGCTCGAGGTCCCAATCCCAGAAGAAGTTTTTACCACCAAGAGCGGAACCGCCAGAGCTTGGCAGAACATGATGTCCTGGATGAAGCCCAGTACTGATTCTAGATCATCGGCGGGGGTCTATGGAAGCCGCAACACGGAGATCCAACTTTTGTTGGGCGTCGTCGGGGCCCCGTTAATCCCTTTCCCTATCAACTCCGAGAGCCAGCCCATTAGTCGTGGCATTAAAGACCTGCATATTGTAAGTAATGAGTTAGAAATTCATCGTACTGAAAAAAAGAAATCCGAAATTGTGATGTTTGGCTAAATTTGAGTTATCTGCGTGTGCAGGAGGCGTCCATGGCGAAATACATAGTGAAACAGTATGTGGCGGCGGTGGGAGGAGAGCGTGCGTTGAATTCGATAGAAAGCATGTACGCGATGGGGCAAGTGAGAATGGGGACATCGGAGTTTGGCGCAGGGGAAGGGCACGTGAATGGTGGAAAGAAGTTGGTGAAGGTGAAGAAGGCAGAGACATCGACAGAGATGGGAGGGTTCGTCGTGTGGCAGAAGCGGCCGGAGCTATGGTGCTTGGAACTGATGGTTTCTGGTTACAAGATCAGCGCCGGGAGCGACGGAAATGTAGCATGGAGGCAAACCCCTTGGCATCACTCTCATGCTTCTCGTGGCCCACCAAGACCTCTCAGGCGCTTCCTACAGGTAACAGATAAAGCACAAAAATTACTGATGCATTTGGTTTAGGCATGTTGGATCATTTTTCATGTCAAACACCAAGATTGGTAAGGTCATAAGTCATTTTGTTCATTGTTTCTGCTAACTTCAGTTTATCCCCGTTGGAATCTGTTTGAATCCACTTTTTAAAGATAAATTTCCTTTTGTGTTAGTGAGGTTCCTCTGATCGATATTCAGCGGTAGGGACAAAAGGCCCGAAAAAACGTTATAATTCTCATTAAGACTACCTATTATCTTCGTCAATATTCATCAAGCCTGAATTCTGAATTCAGAGTTTTCACATATGCTGTTTCATCACTCTGATTGATGTGGCTTCCCTGTTTTCGTAATCTGGAGTCTGGACAAAATAAATGGTTGGGACTTGGTAATGCTGTCGGCCTATTCCCTTATACGCCTTAAGCTAATTAAAAAACGAAAGAAGACAACACGAGCTATAAGAAAAAATTGTATGGGAAAAGGTTGACCCACCTTCCTTGTAGATCCTTAGAAATTTGCACTTGTTGGTTGAAGCCCTCTAACGAAGTTCTCCAATTAGATTTAAAGCGGGGGGAAAAAGTCTACAAATAAGAGGGGATTGCGGATTTAAACGTCTTCCTCTAAAGCCAAACAATTATCGTTCTTTTTATTAAGGCGTTGACAATATATTCCCTTTGAGACGTCGTGACAACCTGGACTCTTCCTCCTTTAGACTTCTAAAAAGAAATGTTCGTACTGGGCCTATGTCCTAATACATATGATGGGGACTTGAGTCAAACTCATAAATTACTACGACCAGCTCCTGGCTTCTTATGAATTGTAAAAATGAATTTTTCCTTCTTCTTCTTCTTCTTCTTCTTTTGCACAGGGCCTTGATCCAAGATCGACAGCCACTCTGTTCATGAACTCTGTATGCATAGGTGAGAAGACAGTGAACAACGAGGACTGTTTCATATTAAAGCTGGAAGCCGAATCCTCAGCACTTCGAGCAAGAAGTAGCAGCAATGTAGAGATAATACGGCACACTATGTGGGGCTACTTCAGTCAAAGAACTGGCTTGCTGGTACAACTAAAAGACTCGCACTTACTTAGAATCAAATCCTCCGGGAACGACGGCGTATTCTGGGAAACCACCATGGAATCGGTGATACAAGATTATAGGAACGTAGATGCCATAAAGATAGCACACGCAGGGAAGAGTTCGGTGTCCCTGTTTAGGTTTGGGGAAGGACCTGAGAGTAATTCGAGGACGAGAATGGAAGAGGCTTGGGAGATTGAAGAAGTGGATTTTAACATCAAGGGCTTGTCCATTGATTGCTTCCTGCCTCCTAGCGATTTGAAGAAAGAGGAAGAGAAAGGGGAACCTGAGTGTGGAGTGGTCCAAAGCAATCCCAGGTTGCCGTTTAAGATTCGTTCTGCTTCTTTTAGGATTAGCACTTCTAAAGTGGCAGCGATTAACGTGGATGATTCAAGTCCCAGTGATAGCGACGAAGGCCTGTAAATCTGCTGTCCTTTTGACATTTTGTAAATAGAACAGCATCTCACACGGTACACATGTTCAAAGTATAAGATGAGCTATAAATGTTGGGAAAAAACAAGTAAATAAATTTAAAAAACTGAGAGAGAGAGAGAGAGAGAGAGAGAGAGAGAGAGAGAGAGATTTTATCTGATAATTGAAAAGGAGATTTTCAATAAGAATGATGGCTAGTCTTGCAGTATTTATGATTTCGATTTACCATATTAATTTTATAACGGCTCTTGATGGTGAGAGAAAATACCTCTCTCTACCGAGAGATGGATGCAGTGGTTTTCGAGAGTTCATGGAGACAGATGGTGGAAAGGTAATGAAAAAAGGATAAGTTATCAAATTGGTTAAAGTACTAATTTCAGGATTAATGATTAAAATTATAATTGAATTATAATTAAATTGATTATAAATAAAACATTTTATTAAACTACATTGATTTAATAGTTTATTAATTTAACTGATAGATTGAGTTGAATTTTCATTTTATCTTGGACATTGAATAAGATAAAGGTGGAGATCAGGCGGTTCATGAATGTATAGGAAGACATGAAATAGATTCATGTAGGGAACGTTTTAACCACGGAGCCATTGAATAAAATCATGTATGCAAGAAGTTGCAATGACTTTATTATTTTTATTTTTATCTTTTTATTAGTTATTGTGAATTTGAATCCTCCCCATGTTCCCTCTCCATGACCAATTTCATCCATTCAATTAATTATTATTTTGGTTTAATGTTGTGGAATTGTTAATTATGGTGTTAAAATAATTAGGTTTTATAAAAATATCATAATGCTTATTAATCATAACCATAAAATAAATATTATATTTATTTTAATATTATAATTAGTAATCTTACACTTAAGCCCTGTTTGTTATGCAGGCTTGAATTTGAAGGAATTGAGATTAGAACTGGGATTAAAATTATGGTTTTAAAATTATATTTGGTATAGAGTAATAATTATAATGAATACTTTCCTCCATCTTATTTTATAACTAAACATAAATTATAAAAAGACTATAATACCTCTTATAATTAATAAAAAAAATTTTCAAAACCCATCTCTTTGTTATTGACGTGCAATTCGATAGGAAATCAATGGAAGAGGGAATCTCACCATCCAACAAATTCTCGAACAAGGCAAGCTAGTGAAGATGAGTCAGATTGGAGAAGGACTGCAAAATCCAACTGAAAAACTAGTTGTCAGATACATCAAGAGTTTCTAAATAAGGAAGGTTCCAAGACGAGGTTGTGAGTGAATTGGCATAACTGGTGTGGTCCAGGGCTATTTCAATGACCCGATTTGAGCTAGAGACAATGACACCACAACTGAGGACGGAAGGAGAAGGGACGAAGACGAATTTGTTAGTAGTGGAGGATAGCGTCAATGCTAGGGACAGCCCTGGTAAACTAGATTGAGTAAGAGAATGGTGAGAGATGGGGTTAGGGGCAAGGGCAAAGAGGTGAGAGAGATAATGACTAGAGAGGGAGGAGAAGTTGATTGGAGACATATGAGAGAAGCTACATTTCAATGGTGGTGGTTTGACAAAAAAGAGGGCATTTTGATTTAAAAAATTTTAATCCTAAGATTAAATTTTCAATACTACCTCCCCTGTGGGTTTGCCCAATCCCATCTATGTTTGTTTCAACAATCTCAAGTAACAAACAATCTTTTATACCAAATATTGTAAAAGTAGATTAACACACTCTCAATCCTACTCTCACCCTTGCAATTCCACTTACCAAACAAGGTTTAAGGTTGTGCGATGGATGGAATAGGTTGGATTGAGGTGTTGCTTGCTGCCCATCACATTTTGCACAAAATAGGCTGAGCCATCCCATACTTGTATGTGACTTGTTCCAACCAGTTTGACAACAGGTTGGACTAGCCTAGATATGGGTGGGCTGAACCAACTTATTTTGTGTATGTCCAAATAAAAATAATATTAAATTTGAGAGTGTAGCATGCCCAGATAAAATTAAAAAAAAAAGAAAAAAATTTAAAAATCAAAAAAAGAAACCGACAAAAAAAAAACTAACACTAAATTGTCATATATATATATATATATATATATAGAGAGAGAGAGAGAGAGAGAGAGAGAGAGAGAGAGAGAGAGAGAGAGAGAGAGAGATTGCCAAGGAAGAGAAAGAAAGATGATGATGAAAAGAAAATTAAGGAGAAGGTAGAATCCAGATCTCAATAGAATATTTTCTGAAAAAGCAAAGAAGAAGCCACAGTTCAACGACAGCATACTCTACTCCTTCTCTCTACATTCTTCCTCTCTCTCCCCCCTCCATCTATACAAATTCAAGATTTGAAATCGCCATTACATTCCTCTTATTGTCCGCTCCATAACATTCTAAATTTCATCTTTATTCTCATCCATTTATTCTGTGCGATTTCATCAGGTAGCCTCTGCCCAAGGGCTGTTGAACTGCAGTAGAGGAGAGGTCCACTTCACCGACGGTCACGATCATGATCACAAAAGGTGGAGTCGTGGAGAGCTTCATGGTCATGGAGTTGCAAAGCGAAGACAAGCACAAGACGGCAAGGGTGGCACGATGACGATGAAGCAGGGAGACAAGAGCTAGTGGGACTGAGAGACGAGATCACGAGTGCTGAGGCTGAGCCACCAAGCGAGGAGTGATTGTGAAGAGCAAGAGCGAGTGGGGCACTTCGAGAGATTTTCTCTTTTTGTTTGCTTGTGCCCCCTTGATAAATGCAGCATTCAAACTAATTTTTGTTTTTTTAATGTTAATTTGTAAATAGGGTGGGACTAGCCCGTAGTGCGTTCCGCCCACTTACAATAAAACCGAGCTAGCTCATAAATTCAGCCCACCCGTATTTTTACAGTGGGTGAATTTTAGTTTACCTATTTTTGACCCGGTATAGGCAGGTTTGACGAGCTACAGGTTGTCTACTCACCCCTATCAACACTGGACCGAAGCAACGGCAATTAAATGGGCGGATGAGATTGGATACCAAGTGATACGTCCAAATCTGGTTACTGGTTTATTGCCATGAAACATTTTATTGGGAACGGCAATAGAAATAATAGGTCGCCTTCTCTTCTGCGCAGTTTCATTTTACTCTATTTTCATTATAATCTTAGATAATTCGAATCAAGTTTTAATTATTTGAGAAAATATATCTATAACTTTTACTCAATTTTAAATTAAGTCTTTATAATTTACTTTATTTTAATTGAACCTTATAATTTAATTAATTAAATTTTTTAATCTTTAAAAATTAAAATCCTTTTAAAAAACAAAATTAAGAATTTTTATATTTTTATTAAATGATTATACGACTTTAAAATTAATTACATAATATTTATAATTTAAAATTTATATAATTAAGTACACTTTTAAATATTTTTTATATGTGTAGAAATTTCATAAAAAAATACTAAAAATATAAAAAATAGATTAAATCAATTTTTTTTGACTAAAAGTATTGAATTAAATTTTCTGCAAACTTCATGAGTATTTTTATTTTGTAAAAGTTAATGATTTATTATTAATTTTAACTTTTAAGGATCAATGTATATAACAGATGAAATTATAGGGGTTTGACTAAAATAAATAAATTGTAATGACCTAATTTAAAATTGAGTAAAATTGTAAAGATTCATAAGTATATTTTGCCTAATTATTTTGATTAATTACTTATTTTTTATAATTTATATTTGTATCTCATATAAAAAATATAACAAAATGTATTATTTATAAAACAAAATGTATTAAGTCGCCTAAAATTTATTAAAAAAAGAAAAATAAAAACTGCAAGGCACAAAATCCGAGTGGCAGGACATCCTCCTTTCAGCTTGGCCAGCAAGTGCAGAGTAACATGCAAATTCTAACAAATGGAAGCTTCTAGTATCGCTCTGCGTATGTTTCTGATCATGTACACGGACCTGACTTCGTGCAATCCCAACCATCCAAAATAGAACATTCTCGAACCATCATGAACAGTCCTATCTCTCTGTACTCTGCTTTGATCCACTCCCCACCCTAAATCCCCAATCGTTTCCCTCTTCTCACTTTCTCTGAATTTTGCTTTTGCGTCTGCTATCCACAACCATGTCGTTGATTCCAAGCTTGTTTGGCCGTCGATCAAACACCTTCGATCCATTCTCACCGCATGTTTGGGACCCTCTTGAATGATGGCCCTCTCAGCCCCTCTCTGGCTTGATGTTGTCTTTTGCTCACGCTGTCGTGGATTGGAAGGAGACTCCTACGGTGCACGTGTTCAAAGCCAACGTGCCCGGTCTGGAGAAGGATGAACTGAAGGTGGAGATTGAATAAGGGAAGATTCTTCAGATAAGCGAACACAGGAACAGGGAACAGGAGGAGAAAATCAACACCTGGCATCGAATTGAGCGCAGCAGCGGCAGCTTCTCCAGGAGATTCAAGCTTCCAGAGGATGCTAAGGTTGATCAGATCAAGGCTGGGGTGGAGAATGGCGTGCTCACTGTGACTATGCCCAAGGAAGGAGTGAAGAAGGACGTTCGGTCCATTGAAATTTCTGGTTAAAATCTCAGGTCCTGTGTCCTTTTGTTCTATGTACGAACTAGCAATGGTGTTGGTTAGGATTTTATATGGGAAATAATTGTCTGTGCGATGGGTCGCTATGTCTCTTTTGCCCGGTGTAAGACTCTAGTGTCTAGTATCGCGACGCGAATGCTCTTAATGAATTGCTAGCTCTTCTATGCAATTTAGACTATCTAACTCTGTTTTCATGATTACCATGCTTTTGCTTCTTCGAATATCGCTTAAATGCATTACCGATCGATATCCGATTGCAGTTACTAGCAAGTTTGGACGACTAGAGAACTAGAAAAAGATCTCTACTTTTCAGTAGGCAAATGCGTGATTCTGATGTGTTGTCCTTGCCACATTTTCGCACCTTGAATCTAAGATTTTACCATTACTGTCTTGTTGCGACATATTATCAAATATATTATACGCCCCTTGATGCTCCTTCGGAGCGTGAACTACTACTTTCAGAACTTGAGGTTTCCTGTCTCTGGATTTAAGGAATTTTACCTTAACTTGTGTTACTTATAAGTTGTGTCAATACGTTTTCTTATGCAAGGCGTCTTCAATTCAATTAGACTGAGTCCCAGTACTTCAGAATGTTAAATTGGCCAAGGCCACCTGGGATAGAAGAATATTAGAATCTTATGTATTCCGTGTATTGAGGGCTCTATTAAGTATTCCATGAAGGAATCAGCTAGAGCTAGTCATAAAAGTATAATATTACAAAACTGAGCTGAAGATTCAAATAAAAATGTTACCTACTTTTTCATTTTTGCTTCATGCAGGGGGGGAAGGAACATTGTTGTTGTGGGCTGTGTCAATGCATACTGTTATTCTGATGCAAAATGGTTTCCCCTAGACTGAAGCTGCAATACTGAAGACCACTTAGGGTAGTGGGATAGGAGAAATCATGCGTATTCCACATGTTGAAAACTACGTTGTCAATTATTTCATGCAGGACTCAGCTTAGAGGAAGACGTTTTTACGGTACTGAACTGGAGATTCAAATAAAATATATTACTTTTCTCTCATTTTGGCTTCAAGGCAGAGACAAAAGAACAAAGCGGCATATATATATATATTTTTTTTGTTTTTGCTTGGAAATGATTGTTAATTTCTTTTTGTCGGGCTATAGTGCATTTATAACATATACATAGAACGTAATTTTCTTCTTTTTCAAGCCTTAAGCTTGCTGTTTGTAACTGTTAAAAAAAAACATACACATAAGAACGAAAACCACTTCCGCCCGCTTAGACGCGCCAAACATTGCTTAATTACATGGCATAACACGAAACAAAACGGACAAACGCAGTTCTCATCATTATTGCTTGGTGACGGAAGCAGGGGAAGCCATAAAAGCGAGGAGCACGCAGAATCACTAGCCAGAGATTTGATTGGGTTTGACCTCAGGTTTCTGCTCTTGCTGCTTAGGCACAGTGACAATGAGCACCCCATTTTCCATGGAGGCCTTGACCTCTTTCATCTTGGAGTTCTTCGGCAACCTGAACCTCCTCATGAACTTGCCAGTGCTTCTCTCGATGCGGTGCCACCTATCATCCTTGTGCTCCTACTCTCTCCTTCTCTCCCCACTGATCCGCAGCACCCTGCCATCCTCCACCTCCACCTCCACATCCTCCTTCCTCAGACCCGGCAGGTCAGCTTTGAAGACGTGACACTCCGAGGTCTCCTTCCAGTCCACGCGATTGCTGGCTATGGCACTGGTTTCACTGGCGGAGGAAGGCAGGTTGGCCACGGTGCTGTGGAACGGGAAGCCCTCAAGGGGGTCCCACAGGTCTGCAGAGAGAGGATCAAAGATGTTGCTTCGCCGATTTCCAAAAAAGCTTGGGATGAGTGACATATTGGCATGCTTGATGAGTTTGGAATTCGTGCTCAAGGCTTTTATCGTATGAGATGGATTGAGGGAGGACTTATTATATATAGGAGGAAGGTCTGGATCCTCCAGGATTTTCTGGGAAAGCTTTGGGTGGATTACTGGATTTACACTTCTTCAGCACATTGACACTTGTGCACGAGGTGGCGTTCAGTCCTCACAGTAAAATACATGATGTGTCTTTTCTCTCGTGGCATTTTTTTTTTGGGGGAATCTCGTGGCATTGAATGGTAACGGATCATGGTTTGCCGACTACAGCCCAATTGTCCTGAGGATGGCTTTTTGTTTGAGACTTCGTCCACTCATGGCATTGGGTCTGGCTTCCTGAACTGGGTCCTTGTTCACCTTCCTCCTCATTTCGAGCTCCGTTTACTTTTACTGTTTTACAGCAGTATGATTCGTAATAATAATGCTTACGTGGTAATATATACATACACATCTGTGGATGTCTGCATGTATTTGAAAATTTCACATATTGTTTTTTTTTTTTTTTTTGCGGAAGGGGCCGTGGCCGACTGGCCGCTTGAATTATATATGTGTATTGAATAATTACCTTATTGTTAACCAATCATTGTGGAAAGAAAAACTTAGTAGAGACAAAATATGTTGTGTCGCGGCGCTATTTAACCAGAAAAAAAAAAAGTGGTAGAAAACATTCGGGAAGCATCTGCAACTTTCATAATCTGTTTCACCGACCACGTTCCACAACTTTCCAGACCCCTCTCCTGCAGTCTTCGTCGCCATTGATTGACTCTCCTCTGTCCTTTTCCTGAACCATCTCGACCATCTCTTTTTCTCCTTTCTCTTCCTATAAATAACCCCCCTCCTCCTTTGTTTTCCTCATCCATTGATCCTCAAGGCAGCTCAAGCAACACTAAACCGGGCAATTCATCTCACTCTTCAATTAGTTTCCACACGATGTCGCTGATTCCTAGCTTTTTCGGCACCGGTCGCAGGACCAACATATTCGACCCCTTCTCGCTCGACGTGTGGGATCCTTTCCAGGACTTCGCCGTCTCAGCCCCTCGATCCGACCTGGCCGGCGAGACGGTGGCGTTCGCCAACACCCGCATTGACTGGAAGGAGACGCCGGAGGCTCACGTCTTCAAGGCAGACCTGCCGGGCCTGAAGAAGGAGGAGGTGAAGGTCGAGATCGAGGAGGGGAGGGTGCTGCAGATCAGCGGGGAGAGGACTAAGGAGAAGGAGGACAAGAACGACACGTGGCACCGGATGGAGAGGAGCAGTGGGCGCTTCATGAGGCGGTTCAGGCTGCCGGAGAACGCCAAGGTGGAGCAGGTGAAGGCCTCCATGGAGAACGGGGTGCTCACCGTCACGGTTCCGAAGGAGGAAGTGAAGAAGCCGGACGTGAAGGCCGTTCAGATCACCGGCTGAGCCCCACTACTGTACTAGTTTGTTTCCGACACAGTACATCAACTGGGTCGGTGATGGGTCTTTGTGGCTGTGTCAAATAAGAACAGGGTCGAGGCTCTTGTTGAGACTCGGCTGTTCCGGGATTGCTGTCTCTCTCTGCTTGTCTTGTGTGCACCTGTAAATCTGTTATCAGTCTCTGAAGAAACGTTAAGTCTTTAATAGAAAATCATATATCTGATGAGTCTTTCGTCTCCACATTTAGCTTATCCGTGATACGAAAGTAATGGAGGAGCAGTTTTATTGAAATTACTATAACTGCGCATGTGTTTCGTGTTTGAAGGCTTAATATTAATAAGTCTTTCGAACTCACGCTAAGTGAAAGATTAAAAACAAACACTAATTTTGCAGTGGGTGAAAAGCGTTCTTCAGATTATAAATTTTGGAACATAAATTACGAGTAGTTAAACTCCAAAATCATATTTTTCAAATCAATTTTATCCAACATTAAAATTTGCCGGACTTTGAGCCAGACAAGTACATACAGATTTCATACAAGGTTCATTGATAATTTGACAAAAGTCCTTGCGTGGGATTTCAAGTAATTATCCCAAACATATATTCTCTTTTCTGTGCATAGAAAACTATCGGGAGTCTTCATTTTTTGAATCATTATTATAATATTTTAAAAATGATATTAGTTTCGGGGGAAGAAAAGATTTATGAAGGATTTTTAAGAAAAACGAAAACACTTCCAGGTCTTAGGAATTCTTCGAACAAACAAACATTGTGACTTGAATTATTGATTGGGCCACGCAGTTGTATTGACTTTATCTTATAGAAGAAATGTAGAAGTCCGGAGGCATGTCTAAGCTAGCTTGAGACCCAAGTGGCCTGAAAATGTAAAATTTAAAAAAAAAAATGTTGTAGAAAGGTGGGGCAAGAGTATATGAGATTTTTTTTTTTTTGATAAAAGAGTATATGAGGTTGGGTTGGAGTAGTCAAGTTTGGGAATGCTAGGAGCTACAACCCAATGTTTTAAAACGAAGCCCATAGAAAGAACTTCGAAATCAGAGAATGACAACTAAGTCTCAGGGAGATCATTTCATCACAATGAAATTCCAACAAATTCTAAAATACAAAGTAAGTCTCATAGGTCCTTAGTTGGCATTATGATACATTTAAAAAGACTCAAATAACCTTACCAATTATAATAGAATGTTTCACATACAGAAATTTGTAACTTTTTTTAAAAAAAAAAATTACCACACCATTTACCTTGATTTGCAACGTGTTTGCTTAATTTTATTTTTAAACACAATATTTTGACATTAAATTTTGAAATTGTTTGTAACTTATTTTCTCATATTTGCAACTCATTTGCTGATAAGCATATATCTCAACTCCAGCCTTGAAAACCAAAGGGCGTACCACCTCCTGCCCCTCCACCATTTCCATCACTGAACCCGAATGATCTGGACTTGCACTTTTGATGATCAATTGCTAAGGGAGTACTCCTGCACTTCTACGAACTGCATAGCTTCTACTTCTAGCATGAATTGATGGCTTGGTCATGAAATTGCTTTCAAAATTCACATGTCTTGTCTTCATCGATCCTTCCGATTCCAACGCTACAATTTCGAGGCATTGCCATCTTAGATGCCGTGGCCGGCACCTACAACAGTGACGTCCATTTCTGAGGTCTGAAACCTCGAGGCCTGCACAATGGTGTGCACCGTATGAGCCCTCAAAAGCTACTCGCAGTCATCAGAAGTAAACTCCGATGCGGCAGCGCCAATGCTGAAGGGGATGGGTGGCGGGGCAGCTGAAGGCGGTGTCGACAAAGTTGAAATGAGGGGGAGAAGCGATCCATGCCATTGACATACAAGTTGCAACCAATGCAAGTCCTGATCATTTGGGTTGTGCGATGGAAATCGTGGAGGGGGAGGAGGTGGTATGCCTTCTGTTTTCATGGTTGGAGTTGAGATATATGTTCAGAAATCAAATCTGGATATAAAGATGCAAATCTGTTTATATGAAGTTGCAAACATGAGAAAATAAGTTGCAAACAAATTCAAAATTTAATGTCAGAATATTGCATTTATGAATAAAATTAAGAAATCAAGTTGCAAATTAAGATAAACAAAGTTGTAAATCCGGAATGAGAAGTTGCAAATTTCTATATTGGAAATATTCTATTATAATGGTTAAGGGTATTTGAGTCCTTTTTTAATGTACCATAATGCCAGCTAAAGGATATTTTATATAAGATTTACTATGTATTTTGGAACTCGAGACTTGAGACTTTATTGAGATAAAATGATCGCTTTGAGACTTGATTGTTATTCTCTCAAACAAAAATTGAGTGAAAGCAGAGTTCGTTCCTTCGTTAATCTGTGTGGGGATGATGCAAGGCCTATTCCTGATCCACATGGGCTTCATCAGCTTCTTACCTTTCATTAAAAAAATGATCCAACCAAGACTATGTGGGAACCTTTGTGAATTAAATTCTCCACGCGTCGTTCATGCATTTGGATCTTTGGAGCACAACAGTAACATGCCCTAAATATCTAAATTTAATTTAACATTAATATTTCGTTTTTATATATTTATCACATTTTATTCTCTTTATTTTTCTCCGAACTTCCCTTTCTGCAAAATTGAAGAATTCAACCTTTATCCAAATTTCAATACACCTGAGTGTCTTTTTATTACCTAATAAGCACTGTCAAGACGCGATTTAAAATTAAGGTCTGTTTATGTCCTTAAATTATTTTCATAACATCCAGTCTCATAAACTTTAAATATCAAAGGCAATATTAATACGATTTAATTATTTTCAAGATGATATTGCTATAACAAAAAAATTTTAAAATATTAGGTGGTCTTATAAAAATAGTTCAGACAAAAATGAATCTTAACCAAACAAAGAAACTTGTAGGATTTTTTGGCTGGGGTGACTTAGGGTGTAAAAAACTAGAAAAAAAAAATGATAATAAGAGTGTAAAGCATGCAAATGATTGAATGAGAGTGGATTCCACCCCACTAAAGCGGAGGCATGCCATGAAAATAGTGACACAATCATTGGATTCACCAAAAGAAACCATGCCTTCTGGGTGGGCCTCTCTCCATCATTCCTCACTCTGCAACATTTTTCTTTTCTAAACGCCCAACAAACGAAAATCAACACTAATTTATAAGCCCAGTCCACTGAAATAATACTAATAAACAGTTTTAAAACTTGTGCTGCCATTTTGAATTTCCACTGTGCAAAAATCATGTTTAGGTTCCGATGCAATGATAAAAATAGATTTATTTCTATTTTTTTATTATTGCTTTTGTCATATCAAAAGGTTTGGTTTCTTCTTCTTCTTTTGAAAAAGGAAATTCATTCATCAGAAAATATGTACAAGGGGATTACAACGTACACACAGGAAACCAACCAAGCCATTGAATCAATGGACCTCGTGAGATAACTATTGGTTTATTTTTTCGAACCGAAAAATTCCTCTTAATAATTCACTGTGGCATTTGGAATCTTTTTTTGGCCTAATTCTCTCGTCATTCTTTTGTTAAAATTTCAATCCGGATCCTTTTCCTCGCTCAGGAATTGTGGACTTCCTTGCAATGGAATGGGACGTAGATTCGTACAAGTTCATGACGAATTTGGAAAATAAAAAACAACTTTTAGACTTAGACGCATGAAAACATTTTTTTTTTTGGGGGGTGGGGGGACAAAAACGCATGAAAACATTTAAAACCACATCATTACCAAATAAAACTGAAGAAAAAGAGAAGGAATCAAGAAAGATAGGAAATTGTTTGACAAAAAACATGAAAAAGGGAATTTATTTTATTGGATCAATAATAAAAATCATGAATGGTGCGTGACAACAACATGCTCGTTGGCATGGCTTTAATGACAACTCATTGCGCGAGGGAAATGGTGGCTGGAAGGTGTAGAATTGGATTTGATGGATCAGATTCACATCATAACAGATTGGAAAACTAATTCAAGCCCAAATGAACGCCTTAATTCCTGCAATTTGCATTTTTTGTTACTATAATGACAAATTTATAAAAGTTTAATCACAAAAGCTTATCAATACTATCAGGGTAAACCTCAATATTTTAAGTGCATTTAAAACATTATTTACAAATTAACCACTAACTGATTAGCATAATCTTCATATTGACAATATAAAATTTAAATCACTACTTTTATGAGTGTGAATGGTATTCGTACCATTACTAATTAGACTAACTTTCATTCACTTTAAGTTTACACTTTAATCCTCCAATATACTACTCATTCCAGTTAAGCTTCATTTTCAAATGCAATCATAACCCTCTAAATAATCTAAAAAACTAATTTTTCTACACCATAATATAGAACATCATTTAAAAGCCTTACTTGTTTCAAAACATAAGGTGTTAAACTGTATTTATAATTTTTTTCAACTATATTCTTACATTGTTTGTCACTCTTTTTTTACAAAAATGATACTCCCTTTGTTAAAAAATATAAAATATTTTTAACAGAATCTCGCCATTTAATAAAGTAGTTACTTACTTTCTAACTAACCCTACTTTTTTATATTTATCACTATAAAACACCTTACAATAAATATAAAGTCATTCATTAATAGAGATACTTTTAAAAAAAGGGCAACAATTACATTTAAAAAAACTAAAAATACCTTACATTTTTTAACGGAGGGAGTACATCAAAATTTCAACTGGCATTATTATAAAATACTCACATATATGATATTTAATGAAGATATAATTAAAAAATAAAAAAAGAATTAAGAGATAAAGATTTCACCAAACTTTTTTGAGAACTATGATTAATTATTAATGTCTTATATTATTTCATCTTCGATCTCAAATTATAAAATACTTTTAAAGAAAATATAACGTTTCAAAATATTAGATATTTTAAGAATATTAAGGTTTCATTAAATAAATTTATTTTAATATTATCATCTCTCTATTTAATAATTAAATGTAAATTTAATGCTATTAAATGAACTTTATTTTTGAAAATTTATTTTTTTAAAAAATAATATTGTTAATTGCATTTAATAAAATTTAATAATATATGAGGTAGGGGTGTTCAGTCTGGACCCGTACCGATTGGCTCGGTATCGTCCCGATCATATCGGGACAAGTCTTGTCCTGGCCCGAAAGTAATCGGGACGGGATTTTACGGGACGGGATAGGAAAGGGGTTCGGGATGGGACGGGACACGGGATTACCATCGGGACGTCCAGTCCTGTCCCGAATATTATATATATTATTTTTTATTTTAAATATATTAATTATATTAATATAATTTATATTTATATTAAGTATATCAATTATACTTTTAATACTTGTAATTCTTATTTAAAACTAAATTTTTTTATATTGATAATTTTAATGGCATGAAGTAAACATGGCGATATCTTTCTTTATAATATATTAATTGTATTAATATAATTTATTCTTATATCTATCTTTTAATAACTTTTATTTATAACATATTTCTTGCTTATTTTTAGAAGAGTAATTAGCTTAGTACATCTTCACTAAAGTAGAAGAACAATGATTTGATGTTGTGTTTGACTTGTCTGTTGTTGCTAATCTTATAACATAAAGATCACTTGAATTTGTTATTATAATATGTAGTTGTGATTAATATAATTCAATAATTGATTTTAAATTATTGTTATTTATGTGTTTGTGTTGTTTTAATTTTAAACTTAATAAATTATATGATTTAAAATTTTAATAAACGTTATTATCTAGATTTTTTTAACATTATTTCATTTATCGGGACGACGGGACGTCCCGATCTTGTCTCGGTCCCGTCCCGACTCTTAACGGGACGGGATACGGGATCAAAATTCAGTCCCGATTTTTTTTTTCAGGACGGGAGTGTCCCGATCCCGTCCCGTTTCGTAAACACTCGTTTAATTTAAAAATATTTTATAATTTAAAATGGAGAGTGTATTATTCACACGCGAACGGCCCAACCAAACACAAGTTCTTGATTTGATATTTGCCAGTTGCATGCAACGCACTATACTAGATTACTAGTAGTTGTTTAAAAGACAAAAATGATTATATATGTTGTATTTTCTACGCTTGCGACAATTATTGTAAATTTTAAGCAACGTGGCATAGTGAACGGACCGGGTCGTGGATCCGGATGGACCTAGAAGAAACGTGATTGACGGCTGCAGATATGGGCCACAGTAACAATAATAAAGTAGGTTTGAGACCCACCAGCGTTCCTAACCTTCACATCACCCTCCAAATTCAATACATCAAAACCTTTTTATTTTTAATTTTGAGTTTGATCATTTATTGAGTTTGATCATTTTTTTATAATTTTAGTATAATCTTCTTTAATAATAATATATTCACTGTAACACTGATTCTGTTATTTGCTGGAGGAAAGGCGTTACTTGCACGAATTTAATTGTTCGTGCTGTTTCGGTGCTCTAATTTTTTTTTTTATTGTGAAGTTTATGTAAGATTTTGAATGAGCAAAAAAATTAGTGGCACGTAACGGAAAATTGAGGGCGATTATGTCACGTAACATCGTATTCTTAATTATAAAAAAAATTATATCAGATTAAAATATGGAGAGAAATATTATGGTGGAGTGTAATCAAATAAAAAAACGAATGGATAATCCCACGATGCACACAACATGATCACAACACCATGCGTGATCCTTCCATATTACTTAAACGTTACTTTCAATTATTTTTGGTTCCTACGTTGGTTACCTTGCCAGCAAAGGCACATCCACACCTAGTTTTTTTTTTCTTTAATAAAAATAAAAATAATTGTTAATTTCGTAAAAGAGGCTCTTCAACCATTACATATGGCCATTCCCATGCATGCCAAGGCCCAATTATTAAAATTGCTTCAAAATGATGACCCCCACAAACATGTACTGTTTTCATAACATTGGCATTTTACTACTTTATTTTTTTTCTAAATATTATAAAAGCATGATGTATTTTGGTCCCTGAATAATAGTTTTTGAATCTCAACCTTTTCATAAGTAAATCCTAGTTTCATGGGATTGTTTAGATTCAAAGGTGAGAAACAAGAACGAATGTCTTGATTTTAACCAAACAAAAGAAATGAATGAACAAGGCAAAACAAGAAAAGCAACAAATAAGGTAAAAATGAGACAGTAACAAGACAGTTCCACAACTGTTAGCCAATGAGAATGTTCTTAGGATGCTGAAAAGCCACCTGTGCTTGTTCAATTATTCTGTGTGTGTGTGTGTGTGTGTGTGTGTTTTATTTTCTCCCTTTTGGAATAGGGAATGGTTCAAATCATGTGCCCTAATGAAGCGCCCAAGTGATTAACGAAAGCATGAGAGAATATTGAGAGTCAAAAAAAGAGACGAAAGAGGTAAATTTAAAGTTTGTGTGTTGTGTTGTGTGAGTAATGCGTGTCTGTGTGTGTGTGACCGTACAACACCCCCACATGCATGCCCCATCTGCTCCCAATTGTCTTCTCTACCTCGCCACTTTATAGCTGGACTCCACTGCTTCCCTTTCTATCTTCACACTTCATTAATTTCCTATTTTCCACATTCACTCCTCCATAAATTCATTTCCTTCCTCTTTTAATCAGATATCGTACAAACTATTCAAATTAATTTGCCCAACACTTACATATATAAATGGCTTCATCAACATAATAATGTATCATGCAGTCAAAACACTTTGTCTCAGTTTATAAAATATTTTTGAAAATATAAGTTTCATTAATTATACTTGTTCTTACTCTTTTCACTTTATTATAATTTTTATCTTTTTATTTAATGTTTGAAAAATAAATTTATTTTAAATGAAGGGTATTTTTAAAAAAATTATATTTTTTTCTAAAAATAAAATTGTAAAATATATTTAATGAATGTTATTGATATAATTAATTTTATTAAAAAGTATCTTATAAATTGAGATGGATTAATACTTTCTTCGATTTTATTTATATCACTTTTAACATCTTTTAAAAAAATCTAAAAAAACATGTTTTAAAAAATCCAAGAAAACTTTAAAATTATTAATTATATCTAAAAATTTAATATGTTTCCATTTTTATACCCATTAAATATATATATTTCAATAACATCATTTTCTCTCTTGAAAGCTTGTAACAATAAGTCGATAAAATACCTCATAAATAAAATCAAAAATTTATTATATCTCTGACAAAAAAAAGTAAGAAATTATCGCATATGTTTAAATTATACAAATAACTTTATTTAGCTTGCAGGCTGTAGCCTATTTTTACCAAACAATTTGTAAGAGAAAAATGCCCCCTAAATAAAAATCTTGGATGGGTTCAAAAGGATTGGAACGTGAATATTATTCTCTAAAATTTTTACTATTTGTACCAACTTGTCCTGACTTTTTCCTTGGCATAATTGCATAATAGAACAAAAACAATGAATAGGTGTTAGATCTTGTGAGAAGAATTAATCTATGACGATTTAATATTTAAATATTCATTAAAAAATATGCTCACTTTTTTGTTTAATTTTATTTTGAATAAAATTACTTTTAATAAAAAAATAAAAAGATACATGTAAAAAAACAATAGAACAAGAGCAATACGGTGAGCTATTTTGATGAATGACAACTGACAAGGCTCATAGGGAAATCGAGGGTCAAATTGTCATTGATTAAAACAAAAAATAAATGACAAGACCGTGGGGAGTAGGAAGGAGTATAACATGTGGATACGTGAAGAGGCAGCGACATATCACATGATCAAAATCATTGAAAATTTAGTTGGAGAACGATAGGAAGAAACAGAAAAAACACATCTTCACATTTGACTCGGTCAACATCACACATGCAATGATGCAACCCCGATTTCACATCCAATTTATATAACTTCCTTCACGATATTTTATATGTAAGGTACCAAACATTGCTGTATCCATGTTTTTTATGCTTTAAACTTTCGAGCGAGGTTCGCATCATCTTGTGATTCAGGAATTTAAAATAGAGTTGGTATAGACCTAACTCTTCATTGCTATCAATTTTACTATATAAGTTATGGCCTAATGGGTTGAACAAGTAGACTCCATTCATTATTCACCCATTTCAATAAAAATAGTATCATCCACTCCATTCATGGAGTTAATAGATTGCTCTTCCAACATATCTAAGGAAATCAAAGTAATATCGTAAAATACTCCCTCACTTCTAAATTGTAATATTAATAAAAGTAATTATCTCTTTACCTTCATGAAGAAATGGCACATTTTTCCTTTTTTTTATTTTTAGTTAGATTAAATTTCTCGTGCCTATATTATTTAATATAAGGGTAAATTTTTAAAAAAATAATTTCAAAAAGTACTAACCACCCTTCGAGTTTTTTTTTTTTTTTGGAGTAACATTCACAATTAGTATTTTAAAAAAATGAACGACTTGCCTCAAGATTAAATTTAAACTTAAACACTAAATTAATTATTTTCATGATTCAAATCAAACTCGTGCAGTGAACAAAAATTTCAAATTCTTCATTGAGATTTCAATCTCTCTCGTTTACATGCCAATTGTTTTTTTCATTACGTAAATGCAATGGTCAACAAAATAAATCAAATTACTTCGTTTGTAATTTAATCAGTACATATGATTCCGACTTTTTTTTATTCCTTTTTACTTTCAAAATAGTTTTACCTTGAGAATGTAAATTAAAATATGTTAGTCTTCCTCACCCAGGCTCCTCAACTCAACCCAAAACCTAGGGACTTGGGGGAGTCAATATTGAAGTGCATGTCCATCACTCTCGTAAAAGTAAAAATTACAACATTCAAAGATGTCTCCGTTTCGCTAGAGGCTTCCCACTTCTATGTGAGGATACGAACATAGATGAATATAAAGTATTCTAGACTCAGAAATTTGCCTCTTTTAAGGAAGAATGGGCCCAAAGCTCCCCTGGGTGGACCATAATACCCCACTCAGTTTCCTTCAATTCCAAACATAGTCTCTTTCCTCCGATTCTCCCTCTAAATTGAATCTCCCTCTTTTTTCATTTCAAAATCTTTATCATCAACAGCGACCCTTCTAAAGCAACAAAAGCAAAATGAGGAAATAATAATTAATATTTAATATTATTACTTAGTATAAGTTATTACATACTTTTACCAGCCAGGGATTTTACAAGTTTCTGAGTAAAAACTCTCAATCCCTGACACTACTAACTGCTTCACACTTCTTCCCTCTCGCCTTTCTTCTTCCTTCCCACCCATCACCCCCTCAAGTGCAGGGAACAAGAAGACGGCACATGCTTTAGCTTATTACAACCAAAATAAAAACCTAAAACTCCTATTTCTTCTTCACTGTTTAAGCAACCAAAAGCCACATCCTACAACCTGCAATCTTATCCCAAAAAAATAGATATTGCTTTATTGCACCTAAAGCTACCACGACATTCTTGAATATCTTCTTAAATCCCTATCCAAAAAATTAAAAACCAAAATACCATATTCCCTACGCAATACCCCCTATTGCCCTTGTCTCCTCAACTAGCTTGGAGAAAATTGAATCTTCTTGCTTCCGTCAGTACATCCAGTCCTGTGGCAAGCGTAGGTCGTGGTTTACTGCCTCCTCAGGCCGACCACTTAATCTCTGTTGTTGCATCAGTAAAGCATTTCTTCGAGCCATTAATGCATCTGCAACGTCAAAAACCACAGCACAATCCATAAGGAAAACAATTTTCAACTATGAATCAACTTAATTGTAGATGGCTTTCTTCGGGGAAAAACCGAACTCACCATACTCGGTGGCAAATGCACCGGAGAAGCCCGTTTGATTAGCGGCATTCAGGTCATCGATCTTCAAGTTCCGAGCATTAACAGCCTTCGACGGAAGCAGAACAGGTGTATAACCTGCCAGGGAAAAAAACTCATTGCACGTTAGATGCAAACAGGCCAAATTATATAAACAATGAATAGAATAAACGAGTTCAGAGGAAGTGGTTACTTGTTTTCTTGCGTGACTCTGGGGGATTCCCATACTGACGAGGGAGGAAAACCCCTGTTCCACCACATCCCCTTCTGCCAGCAGATCCGCCGTGCACGGCGGCTCTCGATCCAGATCCACTGAGCTGCAGCTGTTGATGGTTATGGGCTTGAACTTGAACAGGAGGCCAAGCAGACTGGGACACAGACAACGATGGACGCCCACATTTCACACTCTCATACCCAACATTGCGCCCAGCTCTGTTTTGAATTTTCTGCTGCTGCTGAGCAAGCCAGTCCGCTTTAGCTTGCCTTCCCCACACGGAAGCGCAGTGTTGCTGCCTCGCCTGTTGAGACTGAACCTTCAGAGAAAGAACACAGATCCTTAAAACCATAACCGGCTAAGTCAGAGCAAGTGGAAATTGAAATTACCCCTTACTTTGAAGCGTCCGTGTTAGCTCATGAACTCACCTGAATGAAGTTCTGGTTTGAGTACAGCGATGAGGCGTGATTCTTTGAAATTGTAGCTCGAGGGGCGCCGAGAAACGCGCTGTTCTGGAAATCGTACTTGGACATTTCGCTGTTCATCTTCAGCCTCGCGACTTGTCCCGCGGCGGCATAGATGACGTCCCAAGCGAGGTCGTTCTTGGCAGGAAACGGCGTCGTTGGAGGGGATGGAAAACCTATGGTCGGGCTTCTGTCGCCGGAGACGGCACTGCTACCGGACCAGCTTCCGATTCCGCTTAACGTCGACTGGGGCGACCGGGCTAAACCATGAGCCTTCTGAACCTAGCCAAGCAACCCGACCCGAATAAGTTTCTAAAAGGGGTGGCTCGAGGTGAAATTTGAAATTTCGGAGAAATCCCCCAACTCTTACCTCAGTTTTGTCCCTATCGCAGAAAGTGGGGACAGTGAGCTTTGGAGTGTCGTAGAGCGACGATTGACTCAGCCGGCGAGTCAAGGCGGCAAAGAAGTCCTCGTCGACGTCGCTACCACTGCTGTCAGTCTCCGTCGAACCAGCCACCGACTCCACCGGCGAGCTCATGGCCGAGGCAGAGATCCCGAACGAGTCAAACTCATAGGGGAACTCGGAAGGGAAGCCGAAGGAAGCATCCAAGTCAGCGTTGACGCCATTCTTATCGTTCTCCTTGCCGACGAGGAACTGCGAGGGAAGCCATAACTCAGCATCGTTCACAGCTTTAGCCATGCTTGGTTAAAGGGACGATGAAGAAGTTGCAGATTTAATGGGGACCGAGCTGAGTTTTGCCGGGTTTCGCAGACCAAGATCAGAAAAATCGACTAAAGAAAAGGGAGAAAAAGAAGACGAGGCGGAGAGGGAGAGGGAGAGATGGGATGAGGAGAAGAGTTGGGGTATAGAATGTTGAAGACAGGCTGCCTTTATTAAGGTTTAAGGGTCCCTCTTGGACAGTTCAAAATACGAGAGAGAAGAAGGGGGGGGGGATGGGGCCCAGTGGTTGGAGACACTTGTCCTTGGAATTGTATGCAACTCACCTGCCATTTGTCCAGTGTACCCCTGATTAATTGTAATTAATTAGGCTCAACCATTAAATTATGATTATAATTGGCATACATGGGGATGCGTAATTCACAGCTTCTACGCCCTACTTGCTCCCTCACATTTTTGAATTTTGAAACAGTTTTAGGTGCTGATAATGGCGGAATTAGTAGCATCCACTGCTCACTTACCTCCTTTCCAACCTTATTCCCATCTTTTGTCTCTTCCAGTAATTCCCCCCCCCCCAGTTTGGCCACATCCACTTTTCAAGTTTAAAATTTTTGAAGCTTCTTCTGACTCTTGCTTTGAACTATTCCCTCTCCCCACTATTTTTTAAACCTGATTAGTGATTACCTCTGCCGCTTCTAGTTATCTTCACGCTGATATTTCCCGACCCTTACATGCACCACCGAAAATTAAAAAAAAAAAAAAAAAACAGGTCGCTGCCGCTATAACAGTCACTGTTATTTATTATATTTAATCCACATTTGATGATTCCAGCAAATTGTTTCGCAAGCGATCAAACTAATTATTAATTAATCAGGTAAAAGGGTGGATGACCACTGTGCTGTTCGGTTCAGTTAGTAGTGTATCTCACTATTGGCTTTGAAAACTGCAGCTTTGTCCTTGACTGTGGACACTTATATATAATGATCCATGGCAACATTTGCTCGTGGCGAGAATTAGAGGGACAGATGGGTCTCTCAGCTTTTGTGCTTTGATTTTCTTGTAAAAGTGGCAAATTGATATTGTGAAAGTGTGTGTCTGTGTGTGGATTATGATGAGAAGAATGAGGGCTTGTAAATGATTAGAAAGGATGAGTGATGCATAATGTGATCCCGTCCTATTAATATGCAGGATGAGGCTCTCTTTCTTCATTTCCCTTCAAAGCAATTGTTGGCATCAATTTATATATGACGCCACTTCACCTCGTGATGTTGATTATACCTTCATCTATTTTCTGCAAACCCAGTTAGACAATCGTACGCCTAATTTGGTGGTTGGGCAAGCCAATAATGCAACTACAAACCCCCCCCCCTTTTTCCATATAAAATACCACATCTATATAAAACACAATCTTATTATTCATAAATTATAACCAGCGATATTTTATAAATTTCATATAAGATATAGTAGAAATATTTTAAATTAGGTCTACTAAAATGAGTTAATCTCTCACAATTTAATAAATTAATCTTTGAATTCATATTAAAAAATATGTTCATATTTAACTATGTCTCAAATAAAATTGTTTTTGATAAATTGACACATGCACACAATTAAAAAGTCAGTCAAGTAACTAATCAACTATATTTAAAGTGAGATAGGTAATTAATCAACTACTCCTTCCATTCAAAAATATAAAATATTTTAAAAAAATTTATATATTTAAAAATATAAAATATTTTTTATTTTTTAATGTATAATCATTGTCTTTTTTTTTAAATACCCATGTTGACTTTATATTTATTATAAAATATTTAATAAAGATAAATATAAAAAGATAAAGTTAATTTAAAAATAAATAATTATTTTATTAAAAAGTAAGATTTAATTAAAAATATTTTATATTTTTAAATAAAAAAGTATAATTTTTAAAAAAGGCAAAAGTAATGCGTATGGACTAAGCAGTTGACTGGTATTAGGCCTGAAGCCGATGTGGCATATTTTATTTGTGTTTTACGCAACTGCTCATAATATGTGCATGTACGAAAAACCCAAACGATAAGTGTGTGGTGAGGGAAATTGACCATGACTATTGTTCTATCAACGTCATTAGCAATATTATTGCCCACGAAATTTTATATTCCTTAAAGTCTCTATTATAGAACACATATAATTATCTGATCATAATTAATAAGAAGTGGTTAAGTTATTAATATTATCTTAAAATAAAATAAACTTTTAATTTTATCCTATTTAAAAAAATTAAATTTACATTATACTCTTTCTCATAATTAATAATTTTAAATAAAAACAATATTAAAAAGATGTAACTAATACTTTATAAGTGCCTTGTAATGGAACAAAATTATTTTAGAAACCGTGCTATAATAGGAACTAAAGAGTGTAATAATTACTAACTTATAGATATAGTTTATTTTTTAGACTATGCATAACACACAAAGAAATGTGTCTAGTTATTAGCGACTTGATTGACTGTTACAACGAGTCATCTGAAGTTGTAAAAATTCATAACAGTCCCACGTATTCAGGTGTAATTTGATTTTCAAAATTGTTTGTTGGATCGTGTTAATAATTGGTCACTCAGTCTCAATTCTCAAGATACTCTTGTGAGAAATTTGAAATCCCCAAAATATAATACATTTTAATAAAAATAAAATTGTATTAATAATATTTTTAAATGTTGCCATGTTCATTGTGTTGTCACTCTCTAATATTCTTTTATAAATACCAAAATACCAAATGAAAGGTATTTTTAAGTGTTTGTATTTTTGTTTGGAAGAAAAAAATTTGTAGAATATATTTAATGGTATTTTTTTATACATGTAATTCTGTCTTAAAATATTCTATAACTTGAAAAGGAGTAATATTTAATTAGAGTTTGAGGAGAGATTGATGTGTATAAATTGTTATTTAAAATGAAACTAAACAGAAGTTTTTTTTTTTGGGGGGTGAATACATTGGTATAAATTCCAAAGATAATTAAGACATGAATTCAACTCTGAACACAAGGACGCAATCTTGCTTCTCTTGTCCAATTATCATCCGAGAGGCACAAATTATAATTGGAAGAATGATAAAGAGGTTTTAAAAAATTAATTAATTTAAGTTAAGTCTCAAATATCAAACTTCATAAATTTACAATTTAACCTCTTAATTTTGCAACAGCATTATAATGAATTTGTAACTTATTTTTTAAATTGTAATATGGTTGAAGAATAAAAAATTTTTCTTATTAAATTTTAAAATATAAACTACAAATTCATCATAATAAATTTACAAAATTGAGTTACAAATTTCTGAATTTTAACACTTAAAATTTGACTTGAATTAATTAATTATTTTAGGATCTCTCTGTCATTCTCTCATTATAATTTATTGAGTGGACATGTTTGACAGAGATAAAAAAACTTTTTATCAATCAAATTTATTTCAGTTGTTGATTTAATTTTTTGAATTTATTTTCTATTGATTTGGGCCAATGAGTTTGCCCCATTTTTTTTATTTGGTCCTTATTATTTAAATAGGAAAATACTATTGAAATTTACTAACATAGGTAAAGGAATATTGATGCAAGCTATGTAGATTAATAAAAAAGATTTGTAATTATTTAAATAAGAAAAAAGAAATCAATTTTAAAAAAAAAACAGAGAGCACAGCATTAGGGTTTAGATTGTTAAAAATTAAACTAATTTAATGACTATTT